>NW_027325359.1:37305349-37547849 GCF_036924035.1 Leuresthes tenuis | reverse complement strand
ATATTACAATTGACAATTAAAAACTATCTCATTCTAAATTTCTTTAAAAATCTAATTGTGTTTAAAATGTAATGTCTTAATTTTACTTAAAATTTAATTATATTTCTATTTAATTTTATTTAAAGTTTAATTTTACTTAAAGATTCATTTTACTTAAAACCTAGCTGGAATTATATCTACATTTCAACATCCTACAAAATTACATGCAAAAGCCAATGGGCGTATACCACCTTCACTCTACCAGGGGGCGGGGTATAAAAGCTGCACAGACGCAGCTCTCACTCATTCTCTCTCACACAGTCGGAGAGAGCACATCTCTACCTAGAGACAGCAAAGCCATTCATTATTTTTCAGTGTGCATTCGCCTGAAGAAGGTCGGACAGAGACCGAAACGTCGCGTTTGGGTACACTATTTTTGTTTTATAATTTTGCTTTTCAAATTAAAAAATAATAAAAAATAATAAAAAAAAAAATTTCCTAAAGATTTTTGTTTTTTTCTTAAAACATTTTTTTCACTTTAAGTTTTATTACATATGATACAAAGCCTACCAGGTTATTAACCCTTACCCTAACCCTCCGATCCCTTGGCTTGGCTGGAACATGGAACATCAGACACTACTTTAATCGCCCCAACTGCATGACTCGAATCAACAGCTAATTCGACGTTGCCAGCACAGGTTATCTTCCAGGCACCACCCAGGTGCTCTGTAATAACCTTGCAGACTGCGGCATTCGTAAGAGTTACTGATAGCTCCTTGTTGTTGTGGGAAAACACAAATTTTTCCACTGTACAACACTTTAAAAGTCTCACGTCTTTGCAACATATTGCACTTGTTGCAGCGATGTCCTTCACTTTTCTCATTAAAGTCCACTTGGCTCCCACGACATGACGCAATGAAAGCGTGCAACGACATCGGAGCCAATTACACGGCCATGCAGTTTTGGTACAGATTCCTCCTCGCACGTCTCCAGCGTGTCCCCGATGTCCTCAATCTCAGTCACGTCGGTGGAACGACTGCTGGTTAGTGTGGTCTTGTCCCCATAGCGTCTCGTGGAGAGATTCGTGAGCAGATACGACCTGCCCTCCTTCACGAGACCGATCTTCTCCTCCCATAAGGTCAATAGGGTTTGGCCACTCTTGTCACATATGGAGAATTGTGTCAGTTCTCACTGTCCCCCATCCAGCTGCACGGACGGCACCTGTTACAAACCAGAGAGGTGAAAATTAGTATTGAAATCAATCACAACACACTCCTACATCTTGCAAATAGTAGCAACTATCCTATCATAAACGTTGTCCTGTGCAAACAATCATTTCTTTCTATCCCTAAGGCTTAACTCTACATATGCGCACTCTCATTATATTTCAGTCCAAGATATTTGTCTACAAGTTATTAAAATTTGTCACTGTAAAGATATTCCACTATGACAATATTTCAGGTCAGGTTTTCACTTTGGTCAGTTTAATAGGCTTCTTGGCAAGAACTGCCTGTTCGTATTGTCTGCGTTTTTCTGGTGTGAAGACCACCACCCGATGGTATTCCTCTCTGCCGGTTTGCAGAATCGCCTCAAAATAGCGTGCATTTTTCTTTGATACTTTGAAAGGTGATAGGTTATGCAAGTAGCCACACAGACATGCTTCCTCCTCCACCTTTGGCCTCTTAGCAGCGCTTGCCATGTTTTCTCCACACTGCGAATTAGAACACAATATATCAGCGTCACTGAGCTTACTTTTGTTAGTTCAAACAAACACAGCTTCACCGATAAAAATGCTTGTCTTAAAAATGCAGCATAAACAAGAATTCACATATAAACATCCATGCTAAATAAACAAAAGATGCTTACCTGATAGAAACTGCTGAAAAAAGCTCAAATATCCCCAACTTTAAACAAAGCTTAATTTACCAAGCGTGACAGTGTCATGGAAGGTAGAGTAAAGATTTTACAATGACTGAACCTGAAATAAATACTGTGGGGAGGTGATTGGTGATGATGTGCAGCTGTAAACTGAAACAAGTGACTTGAGTGAGACTAATTGACAGGGGAGCTGAAAATCTCACTGATTACACTGCAACAACAATGCTTAAACTTTCCTACCTACTTACTGAAAACCTAACCGCAGTCTTGGTATAGGCACTACAGCTAATGATTATTTTCAGTGTATGTTTTTCAGTATGTTGAATCTCCTTTCCCATGAGCTATCACCTTATTGTGGTGGGGCTTTAAGCCTCTGGTAGGATCAGCCAAGGCAAACAGATCCTAGAACAGCTCAAAAGACCCCTTATGTGTGTTGCTTGGATATAGTCAGAGTCACCTCGACGCACGGCTTAGGCTCTGAAACCAGTCCTCTTGAGAGGGGTTGGACTGTCTTCCACTCTGGAGTTGCCCGTGGTGAGAGGCGCAGAGCAAGGTTTGGGCATACTTATTGCCCCCCGGCTGTGTGCCAGTACATTGGGGTTTATCTACCCTAACCCTGTACAATATAACAAATATGCATCTTATTACACCTCTTTACACGGTTGTTTATCAGATCACATTGCATATGGCTAACAACTCAGCACTATACAAGTAAATAAGTTATTGTGTCAATTATACATCCACTCAATCTTCCAGTATTTAGAGATTGATTTCCCATTATTTGTGTTTGATTAATTAGTAACCAATGAATCTTACTCATCAATTGCAAGATCATGTTTAGTGTTAGACTTTGTTACTGCTACCACTTGCCTACTCAAACAACATTTGCTGGACAAAATATGACATGAAATATTAACTGCATGCTCAATAACATGGCTGCACATACATTTCCATAGTTGTAAGTCATTAGTCATTACAGGTCACCCAGATTATCTGATTTTCATGGGACTTGACACGTAGAATGTTCAGACCAAGCCTCACAAGAGCTATCATGTGGAAGCCAATCAAACTCAGCGCTGACGCGCCAAACAGGCCGTGAGGCCGTATCTCGGCAACAGTTTGATCTTTTGACGTCAAACTTATAACACAGACTCGTGACCGAGTCTGTAAGAGGCCCAACAATTCTGGAGAACTTTGACGTATAGGGGGCGCTATAAGTAGCAAACCTGCATTTTGCTCATAACATTGGCACCGTTGGATTGAGGCTATATCGCTGTGATCCATTGACATATATTGATGCCAAACTTGTTGTACGGACTCACGATACCTTCCTATTTACCCATAGGCTTATCTGCTATGCTTGCTTGGACCCCCGCATTGCTGCTTGCAGCTTTAATTCTACTTATTTTTTTCAAAATCCTAATAAATTTTACTTAAAAATTGAAATTGGACCTAAAATCTCTATTTAACTTAAAATATTACAATTGAGAATTAAAAACTATCTTATCAAAAATTTGTTTAAAAATCTAATTGTGTTTACAATGTAATGTCTTAATTTTACTTAAAATTTAATTATATTTAAAATTGAATTTTATTTAAAGTTTAATTTTACTTAAAGATTAATTTTACTTAAAATCTATTTGGAATTATATCTAAATTTGAACATCCTTTACAAAATTACATACAAAAGCCAATGGGCGTATACCACCTTCACTCTACCAGGGGGCGGGGTATAAAAGCTGCACAGATGCAGCTCTCAGTCATTCTCACTCACACAGTCGGAGGGAGCACATCTCTACCTAGAGACAGCAAAGCCATTCATTATTATTTTTCAGTGTGCATTCGCCTGAAGAAGGTCGGACAGAGACCGAAACGTCGCGGCTGGGCACACTATTTTTGTTTTATAATTTAGCTTTTCAAATAAAAAAAATATTAATAAAAAAATGTTTTTTGTTTTTTTCCTAAAAACAATTTATTTTGTTTTTTTCTTAAAACATTTTTTTCACTTTAAGTTTTATTACATATGATACAAAGCCTACCAGGTTATTAAATATAAACATAATTCACATTTATATCTCATTAGAATACTACATATACACAACTATTTGTTTACATACCTACCCATTCATACTTACCTTTTCTTCTGCGGAAGATGAGTGGCTCCGGCTGGACCACAGTACGCTACGGGAGGGGCTCCTCCTGTACTTCATTTAGGGGGCGGGGACCGCGGTCCTATGGCAGGATGGACGGTGCCTATCCTGTCTCCGGCCGGAGACAGGCTCCCTTTCCACACCCTAACCCTAACCCCCTAACCCTTCCTCCACCGGCTTCGCTGAGAGAAAGCAGAGGGAGATCGCCAACGCTCGTTAGCCACTGTATGTATATATTTTTCATATAAGTCTGCTTGAAGAAGGTTCATATAAGAACCGAAACGTTGCGATAGACTTATTGTATATATATAGTTGTTATAATTATAATAAATTTGAGTGTTGTTGAAGCAAAGCCTCGTCTCTTCACACTTATAAGTATTATCATTATTAGACAAACGCCATACTACGGCACCTTTTATTTCAAATTATAAATAACCCACCTCCAAACATTTTAATGTTCTAACCATTCGGCCCCTTTAAAAAGGTCCTGTTTGGGTGACACGAGTCCTTTGTGGAATTGGGGGGAGGGAGGGGCCCAAAAACAGGAACAGTGATGGCCAGTGCATTAAACTCTGCCCCCTATGGTGGCGGAGTTTCTATTTCAATTTCCCTTAAAGACCCTAACCCCTGGCTTTTTTAAGGCACTTTTTCAGAACTGGACTGGATGATTTGCAACCCTAATGGCTCTTTTGCTTTCTTTTCCTCCCACATACGCTGATTGGCTATGGGACACACCCCGGGACCTGATCAATCTCAATCTCGGCGGGGCCTTCCTTGGGTGAGGGTGTCTAGTGATAATGGCCGAAACACCCTGTGATCCCAAGGTCCACTACTGACGATGTGTACCCCCAAAATCACAGTTCTCATTTCACTCACCTTTGATACAGGTCCACATGATATCACTTCTACATTTCACACGTTCACTATCTCTCCTCTCCTCCTTTTCACTTCCCTCCTGTCTTGGAGGGAGTGGAGGTGGCAGAGTGTACAGCCTGGTAAGGCGGGGGAGTGGGATACAGTCCGGTCCGACACCCTCTCCCTGACTCTGTCTCCTCCGGTTCCTGTTTCACATGTGGATTGATGTGCATGTATGACTGTGTACATGGGCATTAATGCATATGTTCTTTCACCTAATTGGAGATGTCATGGTACTGGTCATTATAAGGCGACGAGGGCTGCGGATGACGTGCGACGGCCAGTGCCTTACCTTTGGCTCCCCATTTCAACTGGCTTGTCGTTGGATGAGTCAGGGGGGGTCATCGTGGAATGCTTCCAAGTTACATGCTGACAGGCAAGAATATGGAGTGCTTCCAAAAGACGCACTTCCAAGTCCAAACTGTCCATAATCTGGAAGCTGCCCCAAGTCTAACCTTTTCACTGGCGAGAATGTGGAAGGGTGGAGTCTTCTAGATTCTGGGAGCCACCACAAGTATAGCTCCATTGCAGGACTCCTTGGTATCCTTGGATATCTGTGTCCCAAATAAAGGTTGAGAGTCACCTGAGCACGGCAAGAACACAGCAGCGAGCGTGTCCAGGGCCTTAGACTCATCTCCTTCTGAGCTGGAAATTTGGGCTTCTATGCCGGCCTGCAGAAGACTCTGGGGGGAAGCCAGCGCAGAAGTGGACTCAGAAGCCGGCTCAGAAGCGGGCTCATCAGCAGCCAGCGCACCATCCGGTGCACCCTCTTCAGGACTTGGCTCGGCTCTGCCACTCGGGATTCCCTCGGTGGTCCCCGACTGATGTGAAGATGCCACCCCCGTGTTTTTCGTTGGCACGTCGGCAGTGATGATCCACTTATCCTGGTATTGTTTTACGACCATAGGATTCAGCCTTTCAACTGTCACATGAATTTTCGAAGGGGAAAGTATCTCAGGGCCACCAACGCTTTCCAATTTACGCTTGGCAGGCGAGGGGGAGAAGATCCTTCTCTTCAGCCGGGTCTGACTTTGGCGCATGAGCTCCTCCTCTGAAGACAGCGAGGTGGTTTCTGGCCTGTCGTCATACACAGGCTCGTCTTCGTCACTGCTGTCTGAGGTGAGGGAATAGGAAGACTCTTCCTCGAGGGGCTCGGGCCTTGCACTTCTCGTGCATCAGCGCTTTCATTCGCAGCTTTCTGTTTTGGTAGGCAACGTCTCTGGTGGGAAGGGAGACGTAAAACCCTTCCGCAGTTGAAGGGTCGTGGCACATCGATAGGGCAACTTTTCTCCTCTCTGTCTCAGAGAGGTGCCTCTCGGCCTAAGTGGACACGCTGCTGCGAATCATATTGAAAGTGATCGGCCCCTGGAGCCCTGCGTCCGTCCAGGCCAGGTGCAGAAAGTTCACAGGCTTGGTGATGTTGCTCCCAAGATAACTGTGGAAGATGTTCCTGGTGTCCTTTCCTTTCACACAGCAGTTGCCATCATACAGCTGCCGCAGCCAGCTGAATTCCTTGGCATTGAGCACCAGCGATGCCTGGCCGAAGGTCTTGACAGTCTTATGCTCATCCATCTGTGAAAGAAGGAAGAAAGGATCCACTGTCAAAGACCTCCCAATTTGCATACTAATTGGCTTTGGAACGTGGAATCATCCATAATCTGGAAGCTGCCCCAAGTCTAACCCACGCCCCAACTAAACAGACAATCTACCATACAGAGTCCCTTTCTTCAGAAGCTTGCGCAGTTGCTCTCCCTTTGCGGCAGATTTGGGCGTCGTTTGCAGTGTCTTCCGCTTGGGCTGCTTCCCTGGCGTCCCCAAAACCACAGGAGTGGAATGCCGCCCCTGCGCCACCACTGCCGCCGCCTTGGCTGCCTCTGCCTTGGCTGCCATGGCAGCTGCCATGGCTGCTGCCGCTTCCTTCTTGGCCATTGCCACTTCACCTTCCCGAGTTAGGGGTTAGAACATTAAAATGTTTGGCCCCCGCCATCCATGACGGAGGCGGGGTCAATGCACACTCCCCCCCCCCCCCCCCCCCACACACACACTCATGCAGCCAAGGAGCACCCTCTGCTGCATGCAAACATCAAACAGGTCTCGATGCATCCCACTGGGGTTTAATTTGATTAGGGTTTAATTTAATTAGGGTTATGAATAAAATGAAAAAAATAGTCTTTTAGGGTTCGGGCCAGGTTCGGTGTTAAGGCGAAAGGTTTGGGCCCTTCCTCCATAGAGGCGGGGCACGGGCCATCCCCTGGTGGAAGCCACCATCCCAAGTACGGTTGCGTTGGGGGGTGCGCTGACGCCTCCTCCCATAACGCACCGTGACCCACTGGTCACCCATATTGGGTGTTGCTTTTAATGTAGTCTTTGTTATATAATTAATCAACTGGTGTAGCCTTTGTTATATATTAATAAGTTTTTTTAAACTTTGTTATGGACTAAAAAGTTATGAAATAAAAGAAAAAACAAATATGCAAATTAAATTCTTGTTTTTTTTCACAAAAAGAAAAGAATGATTTTTTTATTATTTAAAAAAAAAAATTTAAATAAAACAAAATAAATAATGTGCTCAGGCAACGTTTCGACCTTAAAAGGTCTTCTTCAGGCCACTAGAGCACCAAAAAACAAAGATAGGCTGGCAAGCAATACAGAGAAGAGATGTTGTCTGTATGAGAGTTCGAAGCAGAATGAGCTCTCCCTCCTTCCACTGCTCTTATACCAGCCCCTCCCCTCCCTGTTTTTCTTCGAAACCCTAGTGTTTCGAAGCCCTAAGTCATTTTAAAGGGCATATTCCTATATTACTTTTTAAATTTGGTGTTTTCAAAACAATTATAAGTATTTTCTTCTTTTTATGTGAATAAATCATTTTATTAATGCCTAATTAAATGTTAATAAACTATATTTTAACTTTTAAAGTTGTTTTTACTGCTTTGTAAACCCCTATCAAAAATCCTAATTTTTCTTTTTCCTTACAGGTTTACAGAAATTAATTCAATCATACTAAAAAAAGTTTTTTAATTTCTCCTTTTAGGGTTTGGCAAGATTCTAATAAAAACAAAAAATACCACTGGTTAGGGTTAGAATAGTGAGCAGATTAGGGTTAAGGAGATAAGAAATAAAGCTCCTAAGATACTCATAATTAGGGGTTAGGGGAACATGGTTAGGGTGTGGGATAGGAGCCTGTCTCTGGCCGGAGACAGGAAAGGCACCGTCCATCCTGCCATAGGACCGCGGTCCCCGCCCCCTAAATGAAGTACGGGAGGAGACCCTCCCGTAGCGGACTGTGGTCCAGCCGGAGCCACTCATATTCCACTGATGATAAGGTAAGTATGAATGGGTATGTATGTAAACAAATAGTTGTGTAGTTGTTGTGTATAATGAGATATAGATGTGAATTATGTTTATATATAATGACCTGGTAGGCTTTGTATCATATGTAATAAAAATGAAAGATGAAAGTAAATTTTTAAGAAAAAAACTCAAAAAATATTTTTTTTAATTATTTTTTCATTTTAATTTTTTTATTTTAATTTTGAAAATTTGAAAAGTCAAATTATAAACAGAAATAGTGTGCCCAGCCGCGACGTTTCGGCCTGATTCAGGCCTTCTTCAGGCGGAAGCACACTGTTGTGGGGATGGCTGTAGAACTCTCTATATGGAGGTGTGCTCTCTCTGACGCTCAGAGAGAATGAAGCAAAACCGAGAGTTATCGAGCTTTTATACCCCGCCCCCTGGTAGCGAACCAGGTGTTTTATGTGTTTAATAAATTGAGCCCTGTATTTGCCCAGTGTTTTTTTCAAAAGGGATATATGTTAAAATTCCAATTTCTGGATTTTGATAAATGTTAAACCATTCCAATACTCTTTTAAACAGAATTGTTTTATACAAAATTAATACAACTTTACATTATTGGATTTTAAATTAAATTGGATTTTTTTAGATTGAATTGAATGTTTAAATAAAATTTAGATTTTAAATAGAATACCAACTTTTAAACAAAATTGTTTTTTACTCCTAATTGTTCAATTTTAAATAAAATTAGGACTTTAAATAAAAAACTCATTTTTAATAGAATTGTTTTAATGTAAATTTAGAGCCAATTAGGATTAGATGGATAGGTTTAGAACATACAAAAGTTTGGACCCCACCAAAACAGGCCCGCCCCGCCCCGTGTTTGGGGTTTAGTGTGAGGGCAGGGTAATAAGTGAGGTTAGGGTTAGAAAAGTGGACATGGGAAGGGTCATAAAAAGAAAAAATAATCTTTTAGGGTTAGGGCCAGGTTTCCATTGAGGGTTAGAACACTGAAATGTTTGGACCCCGCCATCCGTAATGGAGGTGGGATCAATGCACACTCCATCCAGCCCCTGCCAAAACCCAGGCCTGCACCGCCCCCCCACACACACCCACACACCCATGCATACACATATATACATATACATCTATCATTCTACATATCCACTTGCACCGCCACACGTATCCCAGTCCGAATTTATATATTTTCCTTTTGGGGGTTAGGGCTGGGTAGTGACTGGGGTTAGGGTTAGGAAAGTGGACATGGGAAGGGTTATAAAAGGAGAATTACTCCTTTAGGGGTAGGGGCCGGGTTATAACTGAGGTTAAATTTGGGGAAAAGACCATGGGAAGGGTATTAACCACACACTAATTCCAGGTAGCAGAGTGGAAGGACTGGATCATGGGCGGAAGAACATCCTTTCGTTGAGGCCCTGTGGGTGAGTTGTACCCAACTTGTTGATCCAGTCCCTCTCAGCTCTCCTCCTCTGGGTCTCAGTCCAGTGCGGGTTGCACTCAAGCACGGAGGCTTGAACCGATTCCCAGCCGTGGGAGACAAAATGTTGGACCACATGACGGTGAGTATTACGTTTTTTGGTAATGTTTTGTCTGTGGCCCTGAAACCTCAAATGAATTGTTCTCCCTGTTTCACCCACATACTTCATGCCACACATCTTACACACAATCGCATAAACACAATTTTTGGAGGAAACACTGTACCGTGGAGGAATCTTAAAAACCTTTTGTGTTTGGGTGTTATTTACCCAGGTTTGCTGTCTGAAATAGGTGCTCTTAGAGACAGACTTGTCCACCTCACGAGGCTTGACCTTTGCCCTGACAAGGTGGTCTGTCAGGTTGGTGTTCTTTCTGAATGCAGCAATGATTCTGTAATCATGCTCAGGGTTATAATTGGTGAAATACGTCTTAAAATGGTGTTTAATTTTTCCCACCAGGGTTACAGTGGATGGTGAATAGGTGGTGACGAAGGGAAGAGCAGTTGAGACGTGGATGGGATTGGACTGGAGAAAGGTATTGAAGCAGGATCTAAGGAAAGTGCGTGAGTACCCTCTTGTGGACAAAGAAAGGTACAGCACCTTAGTGGCATGTTTAAAGTCCTCTGTCTGTGTGCATATTCTGTGGAATCTTAATAACTGGGATTTAACAAGTCCTGCAAATGTGTGCTTTGGGTGAAAACTACTTTTATATAATAGTGCATGTGTGCCTGTGTCTTTGAAATAAACTTTGATGTCCCATTGATTGTTGTGAGTAAAATTTGGTCCTTTGAATGTTGTTGTGTCTAAAAAGTTGATTGAATTGTTATCTGTTGTGGATTTTAGTTTGATTGAGGGATTGTGGTTATTTAAAATGTCTAAAAATGTGTGAAAATCATCCTGCGAATAGGTCCAGATGCCCCAGATGTCATCAAGGTACCTGTAGTAATGAAGGGGCTTCTTGTCACATTTCTCCAGTGCAGCAGTCTCCCATTCAGCCATAAAAATATCTGCATATGCAGGGGAAAATTTCTTGCCCATGGCTGTGCCTTTTATTTGTAGGAAGTATTGTCCGTCAAATTCAAAATCGTTTCTGGTCAAATTAATCTCTAATAATTGTAATAGTTCTTTGTCTGGTCTTTTTTTGTCATAAAATTTGAAGAATATATTCCGAATTGATTGTATGCCTTCTTGGATGTCAATATTAGTATATAAGCTGTCCACATCAATTGTGAACAGTATCGAATTGGTGGGGATATTAATCTTTTTAACTTTATCGATGAAGTCGTATGTATCTTTAATATAACTTGAATGTTTGGTGGCCAATGGGTTCAAATAGTAGTCTATGAATTCAGCTGACCTATAGGTCTCACTGCTGCAGTCAGACACGATAGGCCGCCCGGGGGGAATTTGGAATGGTTTGCTCCAATTAGCTGGCTCTTTGTGGATTTTGGGCAGTAAGTAGAACTGTCTGGGTCTGGGCTCAGAATCTCCAATTAGATAGTTTCTTTGTTTAGCATTAATGAACCTTTTCTCATATAATTTTTGGAAAATGGGGACAATTTGGGTTAATGTGTCTAAATAGATTGGTTTCTTTAATTTGGAATAGTATTTCTCATTTCTCAGTTGCTTGTAACCTTCCCACAAATACTGCTCCGTGTCCATCACCACCACTACACTGCCTTTGTCAGCTGGTTTAATGATAATATTTTTATTCCGTTTAAGTTCTAGGAGGGCCGTGTTCTCTTCTGGGGATAGGTTTGGTCTAATTCGAGGATTTTGGAAAGAATTTTGGAAGTAGGAGAGGTCTAGTTGGATCAGGTGTTTCAGATTTGGGGACAAATTAACATCAGGAGGAGTCCAATTGGATGCCGGAGTAAAAGGTTGTTTGGTTGAGCTTCCTTTGTCTTTGTAATAATCTATAATTTTTAGTCTCCAGTGGTAATTTTGTAAATCTAATCTCGTTTGTTGTTTGATATTTTTGTTACTGCCCCTGGTGGGAATAAAAGTCAAACCTCTGTTAAGCAGTCAGCTGGGGGATTGTCAGTTTGGTGTTTTTAGCTAAAACCATGACATTTTTAAACCCCTCCTGGTAAAACAGGCTATCGGGGACACTCAGTTTACCTGTTTCATCCAGTGGTCAAGCATGCTGCAGGCAGTGGTCTGGGTTGTCGGTCAGGAAAGGGCATGAAATGGAGGGAGAGAAAGGGCGATGTGAGGAGTGCAGATGGAGATGAGAGGAGGGATGGGGGGGGGTTATCAGTCCTACAGGACGTTTACACTTCTTAATCTTAAATCATGTGAAATTCAATATCATCTGCAATATACCTCTATATTACATCATGTTTTATATGTTGTGCAATATTTTTACTAAATTCTTTCACTTTGCAGTATTATTAATTTTATTATTAACATGTACAATTACATTTATTATGTGATGCAATACAATGTCAGTAGGACAGCAAACATTACCATCAATGAAAATTGCCATTATCCGCTTAATTTTGTATTTAATGTATCTTGCTTCTCTACTCATTACACTTACAATTTTATACATACAATACAATGCTGTGCTGTATTCAAGGTAAACAGAAAAAAAAGGACCAGACTCAGTCAATAATTCCCTATAATCCCTATATAGACCATTGAGCAGTGCTGACCAACATGTCATTGGGGTCATCAGATGGGAACCTCCTTTCATCAGTGTTTCATCTAATTTGGCCCAAGACACCTGCAGGAGGCTACACAGCAATCACTCCCCTAATGCCAGCCATCACTGCTCCTCACACCACAACAACCATACTTTTTCCACAACCACAAGCTGCCCCAGCCTCTCACCAACTGCACACCAGTCATAGCAGGGTGGGGATACAAACCCTGGTTCAGGTAAGAGGTAGATATATTGTAATTCTGGAGCTATCTGGCACAGGAATTTCCTTTGGGAGGGTTAGGGGTTAGTTCTATCTTATCTTATAGGGCTGCGACAGTCAAACTGGTGGATAAACTGGGCTGGAATGAAATTCAGTATTGATTATTACTTGGTCATTACTAACCCTATTTTAATGACTACACATTACCTTCATGTGGTGAGGGATCAACAACTTAAACAGAATAATGCAGCAGAACACAGGGTGGTATTTAATTAAAATGTTTTTATTAATAAAGTCAAACTGTAAATTTAAATCATGAATAAATTTTTTTTTTTAAAAATTGCAGTCACATGGTATACACATTCATTTTAAGACATACAATTTTCTGTTAAATTCAGGTCAAATGATTAAGATTATTCTATTACATTTGCAAAAACAATAACACAGATACAAATTTACTATTGGAAACCATTGAATTGCAATAATGTTTGATTACAGAATATTTTGCTCAAAATATTTGTAAAAAAATTTAATACAATATTGTGAAGTGATCAATTTTATATGTTGATGGTCAGACTTACTGTGCTATCAAATACTTCAGAAACCAAAAGATTACATGTATAAATTGGAAATAAGCAAAAAAAAAAAACTTCAATCCTGGATACAAATGGAAAAGGCTAATTTATTTCAACTCAGTCCGGGCCTATAAATGAAATCCAATTTTAGAACAAACAGGTACTGTATACAGCTACCTTTTGGCTGATCTCCTGAAGCAGCTCCTTTACAGCTGTCTCCAGATCCACCAGCTGCTCTACTTTCATCTCTAGAGTCCGTTGGTTGTCTTCATATGACTTTTCCAGATCTGAAACAGCGCAAAAAAAAAGTATTTGACTTTGAACTTCAGATCTATTCCTCCAAAATAGGACACTGATAACATGAAAAAAACAGTTTAACTAAACACTCTGATAGTACTGACATAAACACTGTCATTTTTCAAACTGACTTGTGAAATTCTAAAGTTAACAACGTGTTTTCTGTTTTATTGTACATCCTGGGGGAGGAGCTGGGCAGTGTGGTCTCACCTTTAAGCTGCTGCAACTTGTCACTAGTTTGCAGCAGCAGTTCTTTGGCTTCCTTCTGCAGTGACTCCGCCCTCTTCTTAGCATCAGCCACACCACCTGCCTTATGCTCAATTAACCTTTCTACTGTGCTGTACTTCTGCTTCACCTCCGACTCCAGGTCCTAAAAACATACACAGAGTTAGTGAAAACATAAAAATATAAACTATGATAACCACAAATATAAGCTTACCTTCTTGACCTCCTCTGCAATCTTTTCGATGCCTGCAGTATCCTGATTAGTCAATTTGCTGCTCAGAGTGACATTCTCCGCTTTGTCCCTCAGCAGCAGCACATCTTGCTCAAGCCACTGCAGTCTCTGGGTCGCGTTAAACAGCTTTAACTCAGTCTTTGCTGTCTCCGACTCCATCTGAACACAATACGGACATGCAGATGTCACCTTTCTGCCAGCACAATTATCAATCAGATAATCTTTACATTAGGTTGGTGACAGACGGTACTAACGTAAGAGAGCAGGTCATTGGTATTCCTGATGTCAGCTGAAGCCTGCAAGATGACGGTACTGGCGACTGTCTGAGCTCTCTGAGCTTCTTCTAGAGCTTGCTTCACTTTCTCTGCAGAGTCTTTTACGTCATTTGCCTCCTCTCTGGGGATGCAGAAGGACATTTTATCACTCTTATTACAGACAAGGTGTTTGTTTCAGAGCATATATTTCAGAAGACATAAATCCACATACAAAAATCTGAAGATTTTCATTACACAAGAGTCGTTCAAAGGTTAGAAAGATAGATCATTGTTGAATACACTAGATCTAATTGGGGGTCTACCAACATTTTCCAAAGTTTCTCAAACTTAATTGTCTGGGACAGAAGTAGCAGATTATGTGAAGGTATTACAGTCATGGTTAGGGATGGGAATCGAGAACCGGTTCTCAAAGAGAGCTGCCTCCCAGTATTTCGATTCTGTGGAATTTTTCTGTGGATCGCCTGCCTAACGATCCCGTTTATAGGTTCTGCTAAAGTCTGACGCTTTGCGCGATCATGTGCACGCTTTGTATTTTGGCACAGAATGTTGGCAATTACCCAGGCAACGCAGGGCTCTCAGGTCTCACGCATTGGGCGGGAAAGTCTCACTTTTCAGTCTTTTGTCACGCACTCCCGCCACACATTGTATTTATCACGCTGAAAATTAATAATACATTTCTCTGGCGTGCCACTATCTCTATGGAAACGGCAGGAAACAAGCACCTCTCCCAGGAGTCTGAGCAGACCAGTCGTTAATAACAGCAACAGTAATAATAATATAATTAATAAAAGACCCCCATTCTTGTGACCACACAATTAACGTATAACTTCCAGGTCCTGTTGATTGTAATAATGTCAGCAACATACTGTTTGAATGATTTACATCTGATAATAACATTTAGTTGACGAGGACTGCAAGAGTGAGGCAGGCTCCCGCATACCTGTAGCTACCCCTATCATCGAGGCATGGAAAAGTAAAATGACAAAGAAAATAGATAAAATGTTGGTGCATTTACTGCAACCAAAATCGGGAAAAGGGTGGAATGCCCTGAGATCCTTCCCAAAGTGGAGGAGTTCAAGTATCTCGGGTCTTGTTCACAGTGAGGGACGAATGGAACAGGAGATTGACGGCGGATCGGTGCAGCGTCTGCAGTGTTGCGGGCTCTGCACCGACCCGTCGTTGTGAAGAAGGAGCTGAGCCAGAAGGCGAAGCTCTCTACTTACTGGTCAATCTACGTTCCTACCCTCACCAATGGTCACAAGTTGTGGGTAGAGACCGAAAGAACAAGATCGCGAATACAAGCGGCCGAAATGGGTTTCCTCCGCAGGGTGTCTGGGCCTCCCTTAGAGATAGGGTGAGAAGCTCAGTCATCCGGGAGGGGCTCGGAGTAGAACCGCTGCTCCTCCACATTGAGAGGAGTCAGATGAGGTGGCATCTGGTTAGGATGCCCCCTGGACGCCTCCCTGCTGAGGTGTTCTGGGAAGGGTTAGGGCACGTCCCACTGAGGAGACCCCGGGGGAGACCCAGGACACGTTGGAGAGACTAAGTCTCTCGGCTGGCCTGGGAACGCCTCGGGGTCCCTGTGGAAGAGCTGGAGGAAGTGACCGGGGACAGAGACGTCTGGGTTTCTCTGCTCAAGCGACTGCCCCCGTGACCCGACCGCCAAAGAAGCGGCAGATAATGGATGGATGGGTGCAACCAAAGCCATTTGTACTATATTTGTACTATATATAACTGGATAATAATAGATATGAGAAACAATAAGGAACCGAATCAATAAGCGATATTGATAATGGAATCAGAATTGCTAAATTCTTAACAATTCCCATACCTAGTCGTGGGTTGAGAGCTGCAACTAACCTGGCTTGACGGGCCTGGTCCAGCAGGTTCTCCGCTCTCTGGATGTCTTCAGCACTCTGCTGCAGGATGGTCTCCACATCTCCCAGTTCTACCACCTTCTGTCGAATCTCGTCAGTAAGGTTCTGGAGCTGAGCCGGTGTGGTTGGCATCTGCATATCCAGTACCCGACTAGCTACAAGTTCGATACTCTCCAGGTCTGCAGCATCCTCTGAAACACCACAAACAGGGTCAGAATAAGTTGACCACAAAGAAGGAATGACAGGATACAAGTATGTCTGAATGCTTGATCGCAACATTCTTTAAAGTCCTCAGCATCCAGGTTCATTGCACACTGGTGTCAAACGGAAAGGAAGTCATATGATTCTAAACATATGAAGTACCTTATGACCTCATATTCAAACTGCTTTATTAGTTGAACAAAAGGTGAGACTTACGTGTGAGAAAGTCTTTGATCTGTCTTATCAGGCTCCGCAGCTCCTCATTGCTCTGGTGCACTTTCTGTTTGGTTCTGTTGGTTTTCATCAGGACATTTTGAGCATTGAGTTTTGCCTCATCGGCCTGCAGTTTTGCCTCCGACACCTTAGGACAAATATAATTAAGAAAGTTCCTCACAGTTCTCCTATGCCACAATCACAGACTCGGACTCCAGAGACTCACCATTTTGGAGAGTTTCTCCACTTCCTCCATGGCACTGATGATTTCCTCTTCAGACTTTCGAGCCTTCGTGAAAACGCTGATGGCTGTCATAAGTGTGCCATTACACCCTTCTCCCCCACACCTGGCTTTCCCCTCAGAGTCTACACAGCCCAAACCACCACAGGTCAAAGACGAGCATGAGTCCTGACCAGATGAGGGACTCCCACAAGTCTGAATGAATTGGACAGAAAAAAGAAAAAAACTGGGGTAAAATGTGTGATCTCCTAAGCTCATTGAAATACCTGCATTCAGATTCAGTGTTAACACTGTTGACACATAACACAAATTCTTGCGATAAGGGTGAAGTAAAAATTTATATATATATATATATATATATATACTATAGTATATATAGTTAACAGTATGGGTGGAAATCTCAGTCTCAAAGTTCAGGACAACGACATATCACTAATACTCTGCAGAGTTATTTTTTTTGCTCTGCTGAATTATGTGGTCAGAATTTGAACAGATTAAACACTGTGGGTTAATAGGTTAGCACAAGGCAAACTATGCTTTGTTTTGTGGTAACAATGGATTTTCCAGTGTATTGTTGCAGAAGACTCCCAGAACAAAGGGGTGGTTGTGTCACAACGTTTGCATGAACAGCTCCTCCTCCACAGTCAGGATCTCCACGTCTCTCTCTTTTGTTTGTATTGGGCTTATTTATAGGTGCTGGATCAGTTCACAAATTGTCAGCTGCATCGTCTCCTCTGATGCATTTTGGAAATGTTGCAGCCAATTTGGATAAACCTTTTGTTTTCCACCATCATCAGTGGGGATAGACCGATTATCGGTGCCGGTTTTCAGCATTTTCACGCACAGGATCGGCCATTTTTTCAATCCGACGGCCGATAAGAGATCAATTTCAAACTGGGTTATTTGTCTTTATGAAGTGGATGAAGTGGTCCCAGTAGAGGTGTGTGTAGAATTCCCTCCGTTAGCTCTCCTATAGCTGCAAGTAGCCACATAACAGTAGCTATGAGCTAACAGAGCTATAGCACGCGTTCATTCATTCATTCATTCGTCTTAAAGTATTGGTGAAATGAAGACAGATAATGCCTTATTTAGAGGCTGTATCGTCTCTGTCCCTTTCACTCCGTTATATGTTTATATTTATGCATTTATCAGACGCTTTTATCCAAAGCGACTTACAAATGAAGATATAACAAGCTATATAAAAAGCTACCAATAAACTACATAGAAGGAACCCACCAGTCTGACTCTGCCCATACATACAAGGTTAATTACGGTTTATTTAGACAGTGAGAACTTCTTGTAAATCCTTATAATTTATGAAATTACGCAACAAAACGCTGGAGGGAAAAGTGTGCTGGCAAATTTATCCAATATGACTCTGGAGGGATGTACTTGTTGCATTTTAATATTTCACTAATAAACCCACATTTGCAAAGGAAATTATTGGCCTATGTCTTCTGCTTTTGGGTTCTCTAAACCAGTTGCTTAACAGCCTGAAGTATAAGACTTACTGTAGATCTGGACGGTGAGGTTACCATCCTGATAAAAGCCACGCATCATAGATACGTTGCCTGCAGTTTGTAAATTGAACAACTGGACAAAGAAATTCTCGCTATGATTGCGGATTTCCAAACCAAGACAATTTCAACAGAAATAAAAAAGGTTTTGCTCTCCCACCTTATGGCTGATCTCTGATAAGTCCAAAGTCTGCAGCTCTCCTGCTAGGTCATCTAGTCTCTGGGCATGTTCAGAGTGCACCCTCAGGAACTCCTCTTTGGTCTCGTTGAGTTTGTCCTCTATGAGTTGACGGAGGACGGCAGAAGTTTCCACTGGGCTGCCAGCATTGATAGTAGAAGCATTGGCTCGAACTTCAGCTGCCTGAGACAGCAGTAAGTACTTAGAGATACTGTCTGTTGCCCCTGGTAAGAGATATTAAACATGAATGATGTGAAAACATATTGGAGATCTGTGAAAACTACATGATGGTACAAAATCAGAATCACAATTACTGTTTAAGTCCCAAGACTATTTTGAAAACTTAGGTCTGAAAAACATCTTCATATTCATAACATAATATCTTACAGATCTCATTCTTTGATATTTTCCGAATACAGCTCTTTGCTCTCAGGCTGCAGGTTTACTTGTAGTTCCCAGAGTTTCTAAAAGCAGAATGGGAGGCAGAGCCTTCAGTTATCAGGCCCCTAAAAGCAGAACGGGAGGCAGAGCCTTCAGTTATCAGGCCCCTAAAAGCAGAATGGGAGGCAGAGCCTTCAGTTATCAGGCCCCTAAAAGCAGAACGGGAGGCAGAGCCTTCAGTTATCAGGCCCCTAAAAGCAGAATGGGAGGCAGAGCCTTCAGTTATCAGGCCCCTAAAAGCAGAATGGGAGGCAGATCCTTCAGTTATCAGGCCCCTAAAAGCAGAATGGGAGGCAGAGCCTTCAGTTATCAGGCCCCTAAAAGCAGAATGGGAGGCAGATCCTTCAGTTATCAGGCCCCTAAAAGCAGAATGGGAGGCAGAGCCTTCAGTTATCAGGCTCCTAAAAGCAGAATGGGAGGCAGAGCCTTCAGTTATCAGGCTCCTAAAAGCAGAATGGGAGGCAGAGCCTTCAGTTATCAGGCCCCTAAAAGCAGAATGGGAGGCAGAGCCTTCAGTTATCAGGCCCCTAAAAGCAGAATGGGAGGCAGAGCCTTCAGTTATCAGGCTCCTAAAAGCAGAATGGGAGGCAGAGCCTTCAGTTATCAGGCCCCTAAAAGCAGAATGGGAGGCAGAGCCTTCAGTTATCAGGCTCCTAAAAGCAGAATGGGAGGCAGATCCTTCAGTTATCAGGCCCCTCTCTGTGGAACCAGCTGCCAGTTTGGCTTCAGGAAGCAGACACCCTCTCTACCTTTAAGATCAGGCTGAAACTTTCCTTTCTGATAAAGCTTATAGTTAGGGATGGCTCAGGTGAGCCTGAAACATCCCATAGTTCTGCTGCTATAGGCCCAGCCTGCTGGGGGAGCTGCCATGATGCACCTCTCCTCCCTCTGCTCTCTTTACTCTCCATGTACATATGAAATTATTGTTGTCATTAACTTGTTTCTCTTTCTCAGCAGGTATCCCTGGCCTGTGGCCCTCTGTGCTGTCATGTCAGGTCATTAATAAATGGCCAGAAATTTGGTTTATGATATTTATATGTACCTCTTTTCTACATTAGGAGACAAAGACAAAGAAGGATTTGTCAGTAATATGAACATATCCCACATCGACATTCTGGTTGTAATAATAAAAACTTTATACATTACAGAAGGAAATTCAGTTTCCAGCAGTGTTCAACAACATAAATTTAAGTAAAAGGCCGATATATTAACTTTATACCTAAACTAAAGGTAACTTACAAACATTAAAGAGAAAAACTTGAGGGCAATCATATTGAAAAGGAAGAACTTGAGTGAAAAAGGACGAACTTAAGATAGATCACTGAGATCATTTGACTGTCCAGTGCAGTGCTGATGATTTAAAAGTCCCGTGCAAACAGTCATGTTTTGTTAGGGTGCTGTGAGTGGTGCAGCCTTATGGTGTTTTTCCTCCTCTTTTCCCTCTTTTCTGTCTTCTCAAACCCCAGCTGGTCGAGGCGGATTGCCACCCTTCCTGAGTCTGGTTCTGCCAGAGGTTTCTTCCTGGTTCTGGTTCTGCCAGAGGTTTCTTCCTGGTTCTGCCAGAGGTTTCTTCCTGTTAAAGGGAGTCGTTCCTTTCCACAGTCCCTCAGGCTCAGGACGGGAGATTGGACTGAAGACAAGTTTCGGTCCAATCTGTTGGTTTCCTTAGCTCGGATATTATTTTTGAATTGGCTCCATATGAATTAATTGGATTATTTTTAAATCAATTAATTGGATTTCATTGGATTATGATTACAATGAATTTTATTCCAATTGGCTTGAATTCGAGTATATTATTTAATTGCCTTGAGATGACATTTGTTGTATTTTTTTGGTGCTGTATAAATAAAACTGAATTGAAATGAATTGCAGTGCAGAACTGTGGGTGTAGGAGTTTACGCTTTCCCCCGTCGTGGAGTTAAAGAGTCTCATTGGGTGGGGGAAGAACGATCTCCTCAGTCTGTCAGTGGAGCAGGGTAGGAACAGCCAATGTTATGCTGATGATACTCAGCTCTATCTGTCATTCCCACACGGTCTCAGCTGAATCTCAGACTGTCTCTCTGACATATCAACATGGATGAAAGCCCATCATCTCCAACCTCCTTTCTTAACTATCATTCTTAACCTCCTTAAAACTGAACTGCTTGTCTTCTCAGCCAAAGCAACCATACACCACAGCGTCTGCATCCAAACTGAATCTCTATCTCTGGCTCCATCAAAGGTAGTGAAAAACTTGGATGTCATGATTGATGACCAACTAACCTTGAAAGATCTCTGTTGCTCGTTCATGCCGCTTCGCATTGCTAAACATAAGAAAGATCAGACCATACCTAACCCAACATGCCACCCAGAGCTATAGTACTCGTTCATTGATTCATGCTTCCTAAAGTATTGGTGAAATAAAGACAGATAATGCTTTATTTACAGGCTGCATCGTCTAAGCCCCGTTCACTCCGTTATATGAATATACGCCTATCACGAGTTTTCTAAATAGCTCCCGAAGGACCCCGACTTTCGCCAAACTGTTCTCAGTGAGTAGATGAACGTATTTCATGCCAGAAATAAGGTCCAGGTTTAAAAATACCGGCGTTCCCCTTTAAGTCTGGATTCCAGCTATTTCTGTCATTGGCAGAAATCCATTTACTCGTATGTCTTTACTCATCCGGTACTGTCGATTGCGAAATGGCTCTTCGCCATCTGATGCGTTTTGTGTTTTTTCCAGCAAGTCAGTCTGCGGCCATTAAACCAGCTGTTTTTCTGCTGCTCAGTGGATAAAAGCGGCAAAGCGAGATACATGTCTGATTACATCATTCCCATATGCAGTTGGACTGAATTGGAAATGACCTGGATGTTAATTTAAGTTGATTAACAAATAAAAATGTATTACGCTGAACTTAGGCCAAAATTAGCACCCATGTTGCCTTTATGGAAGAGACATTTGGGCTATTTAAATCTACCATACATGGTGTTAATATTATCACAGGTCCAGTGTGAGTCTTTAAAAAAAATTAACAAAAACTAACATTTCAAAAGTGGAATTACTGAGAAAATAACATAATTAAATCAATAAGAAATTGATTATTTTGTATATTGGATTCTCAAAGCGACACAGACATTTAACACCAGCAGTAATAAAGATGTGAAGACACCAAAACTTTGATTAAAATTCACAGCACCTGAATAGCAGTTACTGTGCAAATAAACCATTAATTACATGGTGACTGGGCTTCTTCCATTCAGCTGATGCAGTCTTACACCGACTTACTCACTCTTAACAATGACATCACACTTACCCACAAGGCCATTTGTAAATGATTTAAATTTGGAAAAACATAAATAACAAAACATAAATTCACCTATATAACCATGAAGTATTCATGACTTATCTATTTTAATAACCCCTTCACCAAACTCCCCCACTCCATTATTTTTACCTCTGATGTCAGAGTTTTTGATGAACTCGACCTGATCCAGCAGCTCCTTCACTGTTCTGTCCAGTTTCTGAGCATCAGATGTTACAGAGTCGAGTTCAGTCTTTGTAGCAGAGTCCTGGTGGTCAATCTGAGCCAAAGTCTGCTCTGTGTGGTTCAAGGTTTGACTCAGGGCTCCCATCAGGTCACTGTGACACAAACAGAGGTCAGTGTTTACATTCACCTGAGCTACATTCACAGTAGATCAAAACTAATCTCACCTGGCCTGTTGCAGCAGGTCTTGGATCTCAGTCAGAGGTTGTGAGGCTGAGTTTTGGTCCAGGATAATTTGGATATCAGCAGCGTTCCTCTGCATGCTGTCAATGGACTTCTTGTAAGGTCCACTGACTCCACTGGCTTTGATGGCATTAATCTTATTGACCAGTCGGTGCGTCTGATTGGTCAGCTGACCTATAATATCATCCCACTGTGAAAAACACTGGTGGCAGCGATGGCAGTCAGGGAAGGTTCCTGAGAAACCACGGGCGCAGACATCACAGCGTGGCCCGGAAACGCCCTCCGTACAGACGCAATGACCACTGAGTTTGTCACACTGCTGCTCTGAGATCCCACGAGGGTCGCAGTCACAAGCTGAAGAGACAAGCACCGGGTCATCAAATCACACATCTAATACTGACACTTCTACCAAGAGTTTTCATCATCATACAAAGCTTCAGTGTCAACTAAAGCACTTTTTTAAATAAAGTTAAACTGCCGTCTACAGACCAAAGCGACAACCAAAACAAGCAGAGACGACAGAGCCCTGCTGTGTCTGTGTTTAGTTAGAGTTCACTCCCCTCAAACACTGACATACACATGCAGATACATCACAGGACTCCTTATTTACAGTAGAAATGGTTTACAGGGTCAGCAGAAAAAAAAACTTCTAATTTCTGCTCAGTTAAACATCTGCAGTATCTAACATCCGTTTGTGGTTTGGATTAAAACAGCTGCAGACACAAACTGAAGCAAACTGAGACTTTGCTTCAATTTACTCTAAACAGGGATGAATCAGAACTATCAAAATGTCACAGAGCTCTGGTCCAGAACCACTAGAAGACAGTTTTAGGAATGAAATTAAGATTTGGTTTTCTGAGAATGTCCCTTTCTGTCTTCACTTTAAGAACTTATTTCCTTCCTCTCGCCCTCTTTCTGAACTGTTGCTTCAGATTTTCCTCTCTTCACCCCCAGCCTAACAGTTTTCAGAACTTCTTATATACCCCCAACAGGGCAGAACTCACTGGGACCTTCAGCTTGCGTCACCCTAACAAAGACCCTCTGTGTATTTGTGGGAATATGTGGAGCGTCACACAGATCTGTGGTCTTGTCTCTATGGTGATAAGACATCTGGATCCTCTATGAACATCTGGATTCAATAAGAGTCACAGCAGATTGCACCAGAAGAGTTTAAATCTTTCCACAATGCAGGCTCTGCTTTTTGCTATCTTTTTAAAATTAATCTGGATTCTAACTTTATTAATAAAAAAAACTGATGTACAACTGACTATTACATCATGAAATGCTGAGTCAAGAACTTTAACAGTGAACCTACCATGACATTTGACCTCTGGGTCCCCCCAGAACAGCTCTCTGCACTCGCTGCACGTTCTTCCCCCGAAGCCAGGGTGACAGGAACACTGACCGCTGATCTGTGGACAAAAACCTTAACATTCAGTCGTCCTACAGAGAATTCATCCACATAAACACTCAGCACTTATAGCACACACACAATCTCACATATGCACACACCCCCAAACCCTGAGGGAGAATGTGACTCTTGGCCGATTAACAGAACTCTCCTCAGTTAAACAGAAGACATTATGAACTGGTAATCACCTCATTGCAGGATGTCCCGTACGAGTGTTTAGGGTCACAGTCGCAGCTCTGACAGCCGGTGTTGCTCGCCATATTCCAGGTGTCAGGTGCACAGCGGTCGCAGTGTTGACCGACAACGTTGGGCAGGCAGTGACACTGACCACTGTGGCGGTCACAGTGACAGTCGAGTGATGGACAGCTGGAGGGGGCGCTGCCCAGCCGATTACACACACATTCTGTGAAAAATATGACGGATCAGGTGTTCCAAACTCAAGATTCAGATCAGGATTTCATGGACTTTAGATTCCAATTTTTATTTTGTCAGTCATATGTTAATATTAATTTATGTTCATTCAGGAATTATCTTTATCAACATTTAGGGTTAGGGTCTGGTCTGCTGGTCCCCATTGGACACCTTTAATTCCTACCGGTCCTGATTTGTTCAGACAGTTTCTTTCCAGTCCTACTGATCTGTACCGGTTTCTTCTGGTCTATACTCAGCCTACTGGTTCATACTGATCTGTACCGGTTTATTTTGGTCTATACTCAGCCTACTGGTTCATACTGATCTGTACCGGTTTCTTGTGGTCTATACTCAGCCTACTGGTTCATACTGATCTGTACCGGTTTCTTTTGGTCTATACTCAGCCTACTGGTTCATACTGATCTGTACCGGTTTATTTTGGTCTATACTCAGCCTACTGGTTCATACTGATCTGTACCGGTTTCTTGTGGTCTATACTCAGCCTACTGGTTCATACTGATCTGTACCGGTTTATTTTGGTCTATACTCAGCCTACTGGTTCATACTGATCTGTACCGGTTTATTTTGGTCTATACTCAGCCTACTGGTTCATACTGATCTGTACCGGTTTCTTGTGGTCTATACTCAGCCTACTGGTTCATACTGATCTGTACCGGTTTCTTTTGGTCTATACTCAGCCTACTGGTTCATACTGATCTGTACCGGTTTATTTTGGTCTTTACTCAGCCTACTGGTTCATACTGATCTGTACCGGTCTCTTGTGGTCTTTACTCAGCCTACTGGTTCATACTGATCTGTACCGGTTTATTTTGGTCCTTACTCAGCCTACTGGTTCATACTGATCTGTACCGGTTTCTTTTGGTCTTTACTCAGCCTACTGGTCCATACTGATCTGTACCGGTCTCTTTTGGTCTATACTCAGCCTACTGGTTCATACTGATCTGTACTGGTTTATTTTGGTCTTTACTCAGCCTACTGGTTCATACTGATCTGTACCGGTTTCTTTTGGTCTTTACTCAGCCTACTGGTCCATACTGATCTGTACCGGTCTCTTTTGGTCTATACTCAGCCTACTGGTTCATACTGATCTGTACCGGTCTCTTTTGGTCTATACTCAGCCTACTGGTTCATACTGATCTGTACCGGTCTCTTTTGGTCTTTACTCAGCCTACTGATTCATACTGATCTGTACCGGTTTATTTTGGTCCTTACTCAGCCTACTGGTTCATACTGATCTGTACCGGTTTCTTTTGGTCTTTACTCAGCCTACTGGTCCATACTGATCTGTACCGGTCTCTTTTGGTCTTTACTCAGCCTACTGGTTCATACTGATCTGTACTGGTTTATTTTGGTCTTTACTCAGCCTACTGGTCCATACTGATCTGTACCGGTTTATTTTGGTCTTTACTCAGCCTACTGGTTCATACTGATCTGTACCGGTTTCTTCTGGTCTTTACTCAGCCTACTGGTTCATACTGATCTGTACCGGTTTCTTCTGGTCTTTACTCAGCCTACTGGTTCATACTGATCTGTACCGGTCTCTTTTGGTCCTTACTCAGCCTACTGGTTCATACTGATCTGTACCGGTGTCTTTTGGTCTTTACTCAGCCTACTGGTTCATACTGATCTGTACTGGTCTCCACTTTATACCTGCTGATCTGTATTTGTCTATGTTAGTCCATAGGTGTCCATAGTAACAAAGTGAAGCTGGTGCACTCACTTCTGCAGTCCTGAAGAAGGGCGTTGCCATAGTAACCCAGCTTACAGCTCTGACAGGCGGTCCCCTCGCTGTGGTACAGGCAGCGCAGACACTCGCCGGTTTTGGAGTCGCAGGACTCAGGATCCAACATGTCGATGTTGTTGTTGCACTGACAGGGATGACACTGCCCCCCTGCCTCGCTGGGATTTCCATAGTAACCAGGTGAACACCCATCACAGCGAGGACCTGGAGAGAACAGGTGATGATGAGGCACAGCATCAGAAACAAAAGCTTTGGTTTCATCTGACTGTTGGACAAACTAATCTGAGCTTTGCCTCATCCCTGCCGAGGAAAACTGAGCTCCTGTTATCTGGGAAGTTCTGATGCAGTTTACGTTAGAAACATGATCAGAAGAGGGAAACCGCATCACACACTGAGTCACAGTTTTAGTAAAAGCCGACACCTTTGCAGCTGAGACTAACTTATGTTTTACTAATTATTAGACAGAGCAATTCTAAAACTAATCTCCTGCTTTATGCCTCCTGTTTCTGCCTCCATTCTGACTTCCATGAGCATTATATGTAATTCAGCATTTACACGTCAACTTTTACTCTTGCAGTGACACCAAGGAAGGCTGATAAATCTTCACTTTTATCTTTTACCGTATTACCGACAGCTGAGTTTCAGACTTTTTACTCAGCATTTATTGATATAAAGGCTAGGGTTTTTTCTTAAAATAGTTAAACCTGACATCACGTCAGTTTTTTCTGACAATGCTGAGTTTGTCGTGTAAACAAGGGAGAAAGTTAGTGGTTCACTTGTCTGTCAGCAGCTGATTTCAGCTTAAACATCTTATTTCCTGCAGCAATAACAGACCTGAAATCTCAACACATTCCTGCCTCAGTGTTTCCATCAACCTAAATTATAGAGCTTCTTCTCCTTAAATTAAAACCTTCATCTCCAGACAGCAGCTGTCATTATCACTTGAGAAAACGTCCTGTTGATGTTCGGGGCTCAGTGAATTAAAACCTGTCTGCATGTGGCATCAAGTTACGTTCTACTTTTCTGCATTTCTGTAGGACCGATTACTGTACCTCGCTCTCTGAGTCATAACCGAACAGACCTGGGTCGGGGTGCTTTCTGGTAAAGTAAATGCAGACATAGATCTGTTGTCTTTGGGAATTCCTTGTATTCTCCTGAGTAACATGCATTTCTGATGTTAACTGGTTTCAAAGACAAGTCCAAATGTTCTGCTTGTTCTCCACATAATGGTGACCCAACGTGATTTAAGTCCCCGGTGACTCAGTCCTCAGACTGAGCCCGAGGCAGCAGAGGTTGGTGGTGAAAGGCGGCAGGTATGTTTTCTTCTAACCATTTAAAGCGGCAGATGTTTGCTGTAGAGGTTCAGTGTGACAGCTTCTGGGGCTCCTTCAAATTAAGAGCACAGGAGAAGGTGGTTGGTTTGCCCTCGTAGCGTCTTACTTTTCAGAGAGCACAGAGGTGCTGAGTCTTTGAAATTAGACTATTAGACTAATTAGAATGCAATTAACACACTTCTCTGCAGCTTCCCACTTGCTGGTACCCCCCCCAAAAACTCTATCTGTGCTCCCACACCACCATATAACCGAATTTTGCGCACTATAAGGCTCACCTGATTATAAAGCCCCCCCTCAATTATGGGGTCCATTTCTGTACTGAACCCATACATAAGGCGCACCTGATGATAAGGCGTACGTATGACCTGATGTTCTCTGATTGGTTTATCGCTGCCAGCACACGTAGTGCATGTATTATGTCCCTGTGTCAGCGGGAAAAGGTCCGACGATCAAGGACAACATCGGTTGTTTTTATGGCTGATTTTTGTGAAAATTTAAGGCTTTTAGGTTATATTGGATGTATATAGGAGTATTATTGGATGATGCGTTTTTTTTCTTTTATGAAAGCCTTCGCTCCACTGTCAGTAATTTATTTATTCTTTTTCACCTTTGTATCCTTTGGTGCAGACACAGATGGTCTGCTGGGAGTCCTCGCTACGGTAACAAGTTCCAGCAAACTGCCGCAGGCTGTCAGGGCCATCGGGACACATACAGGGACGGCAGTGATCACCTGACCCCAGCACTGGGTCTCCATAGTAACCATCCAGACACCTGAATCGAAGTGAGAAATAAGCAGAGAGGTCAAAAAGAAACCTGATCTCTGCAGAGGGAGCATGTGATCAGGTGACCTGGCTTCTGCGGGTCACCTGACTGCCGTATGCTGCACCTGTCACAGCTGTGTCCGGCGGTGTCATCTCTGCAGCCGATGCAGCGGCCCGTGTCGGGGTCGCAGGTGTCCGTGTGGCCATTGCAGGAGCAGGGTCGGCAGGTGGGAAAGCCCCAGTGACCCGGCAGGCAACGATCACACTGCCGCCCGTAAGCCCCGCCCACACAGACACACTGACCGGTCACTTGATTGCAAAATGAACTCTGAGATCCGAGAGAGTCGCACACACATGCTGAAGCACAGAGTCACTGTTAGATTTCAGAAACCATAAAAGCGCAGTTTTTCTAAATGATCAGACACAGTTTAAAGGTTCTGACCTTTGCAGCCGCTGGGTCCAAACTGATATGTGGCCGGAGCACATCGGTCACAGTTCCTGCCAACAACGTTGGGCCGACACTGACACTGACCCCCACTGGGGTCACACACGGTACTGAGGGAGCCCTGAGGGTCACACTGGCATTCTGGGAAAAGAAATCCAACACAGGAGGCGTTTCAGATCAACAAGCTGCAGCTTCTCTTTGAGAGAGGGATGGTGACAGATTTATAAGCGAGAGGAAAAAACAAGTTCAGTCCTGTTGAGGAAGTCAAGCGGAGATGGAAAAATGAGGGCTGACATCAATGCGGGTTCTACAAAGAGGAAAGACACTGAAACAACCACAAAGATGATCTCAAAAGATGTTCAGCAGCAGAGACTCGTGAAGGGAAAAAAAAGAGTAGAGAAAATACTTGATTTATCTCAAAGGGAAAATAAGAGGTTGATTGTAGCAGGAAACAATGAAACCCAACCCTGAAAGTAAAGGCTGCCTTTAAATTCAGATATTAAACTCCAGTGTTCTGGACCTTGACTAAAAATTTAATCCACTTTATGACCTAACTCCTCATTCGTGTTTATTAGTCTCAATTCACAATCTCTTTTAAAAAGTTTATTGGCTTAAGAATCATTTTCATGTTTTTAATGTAGCTTTTCCTTCATTTCAATATGTCTGGTGCATTATCCAAGCACTTTGAATTAATTAAACTTATTTTATCTAATCCTGTTTGAATTGGATTGAGGATTATTAAACCTTACAAATTAATTCCTTCTTTCTGCTCTAATAAAGCAGGTCAAAGGTTAGGAAACAAGCTCAGACTTTCTTCAGACAGCAGGAACTTTTGAATCATCTTTTCCTCAGGTTTCTGTCATCTCCCTGAAACACTGAGCTCACAGGGTCACAAACATCAGTGTTGCATCTGATAAATAAAGACTGAGAGCGTGGGATTACTGAGGGGAGTGACGAGGTTTAAGGTGGACTGGTGTACCTTTGGCTCCCTGGTGCAACATGGCAGAGATGCTGAAGATGAAGTTTCTGCAGATGTCCGTCACAGGTGTCTTGATGACACTCTGGCTGTTCTCCAGACACCGATATCGCTCAAATGTTTCCCATACATTGTTCCCACCGGGGTCCCTCCCAGTGAATATCTCCAGGTTTTTACAGTGTGGCATCAACACAATCTGAGGGCAGAAAATCATGTTTAAAAACATTTCTTTTCTCATGTGTCGATGCATGAAATCTGCAGGGTATCTTTTAACTTATCTCCACTGGTTTTTATTTCTTTCTATTTTACATATTTTTAATGCTTTTTCTGCTCTCTGCTGCAATGCTTTTATTTCATGTAAAGCACTTTGAATGGTTCTGTATATGAAATGTTCTACAAATAAATTTGACTTTGAGAACATTTGATGAATGAAGAAAGTGAGATAGTGAGGTGTTTGGGTTTTAAACATTTAGTGAGTTTCAGGAGACCTTTAAATGACGTTAGAGCTGTTGACGTCATATGAAGGTCTCAGAGGTATATCATCTATAATCTCCAACCCCCTGTGGATTCATCATTACATCCCCATGAAAGCTTTGAACTCTCCACTCTGCTCTCTTTCTTCTGAGAGACCAGAGGATCTGTGATTCTGTCCATTAGAACTAAAACTGCAGACAACCCTTCAGTTCCTCACAGCGGACCTGAGTGTATCCTCAGTGTTCGTGTTCCTCACCGAGTCGATGAGTGTGTACGGAGACTGGACGTCACTGAGGGCCGAGTACAGCGGCAGACTGAGGCGGACTGTGTAGTTGAGACCAGATTCAAAACACACCGGCCGGGGAAGAACCACATACCTGTAAAGACAGAGTCCCCTCCATTTAGAGACGATGCCTCATCTTTCCCTGACATGAACACTGAGCCAAACCCAACCAGCCTGTGACTCCATAAGAGCCTCGGAGTCGGTACGATACACGCCTGATCAACTGATCCCAGACCTGCTTTAGTACCATTTAGGGTTTCTGAATATGCTGTGATACCTTAAGGAGGTAGAAACGGTTAACAAGTAACAGCCATTCCAATTTAAAGTATTTCATTCATACAGGTGTGATCGGTTTCTTTTACACTGGTGCTTGAAGCCTTTGGTTCTTATGAAACATTCAAATACAGAATATAAACGATGTCACACCGATTCAGCAGATGCTTTAACACATTTTTAGGAACCAGTGCTGACTGCTGACCGTGAGCCGGGTTGAAGTGAGATCATCTGGTTGTCGTCGTCAGGCACCGTGTTGACACAGCGACTGTCAGCTCTGATTGGTCCAGGCCTCATCACAGTAATCAGAACCTCTTCCCATTGGTCAGGCAACTGCAGAACCAACAAGCACCGCAGAGGTTTTATGCTTTCCACTTTAAGAAGATACACAGCACTGAGGCAGGAAGGAAGTCTCCCTTGTTTCAAATGTCAGTAGTGTCACAGTGTACTGGTTCTGGATGTGCTGCTTTATGTGTCCTGAGAGGACTCTGGTCCAGCCACGCTATGCTCATAGATGAGGCTACATTGGTAGATGGTGTCCTACCTGAGGCTCATAGCGGATGAGGATGTCATACTCCATGGAATGAGGAATATCATCTATGGTGAACTCCAGGAAGGCCCCCTCTGGAACATTTACTAGGCCAACACCTGTCCAGGTGGGAGTACGATCCTGAGGGTGAGGCCTCGGGACCAGAACCACTCCCTACAATAACCCCAGATCACACCATGACAATCAAACAAGGACAAGAAACCTCTGTGTACACACAGGAAGAAATGTTGCTCATGTCCAGAAATCACCGTAAGAAGCCGGCGGCTTTTTGGGACTAATTCTGCTTTTAAAGGAGAAATGTGCATATTAACCATCTGTAAACCAATTTAGTGAATTTCTGAATCATCTGTCAGTGACAGATTTACCAGGTACACTATAAACCACCTCATGCTCAAAAAACAAAACACAGCTCAGGTTCAGATCAGTAAGGCTCCATCATGAAGCCCCCTAGAAAAATAAATAGTGCTGCATTAAAGTGGTCTGAAACTCATCAGCAGCTATCACTGAACATTATACAGTTAGTGAATGAAGGAAAATTCAGCCGATATCCCGATGAAAGCTACAGCCACTGGGTTTGTGCAGGTCACAGGGTTAAAATCAGGTGTATTTTAATCTGTTAGAACGAACTATCTGTGCTGAACCTGGAAGGAATCATTGGGAACATCAATAAACTGATCTGCTCTGAAAAAAAGAAGAGATTCTTACTTTGTGTTTTCAACAGATCTTCTGATTTAGATTTTTGTTCATTTGGCAGACTATACTTTGCTTCAAATTAACTCAGCCAATATCTAACCAGAGTCCTTGTTGTTCACCCTGTAAATGGTTGTGTTTTCACACCCAGTTTGGCTCAGAGCCATTTCTGCTTCGTACTGACCAAGGATCCTCAGTCAGGGTGACTTCAGATAAGGTAAAGAACAGAAAATGATGGGGAGTCATCACATCCTTTCTAACAGATTCAGTGATGATCAGACAGTTTTTAGTCACACACAAATGGTTTCAAAAGCTATAAACAGTGAGTTCTGATTATTTTTGGGGATTCCCAGCATGTTGCCTTGGTTTATTCTGTTGAGTCTGTAAAATATCTTGCCTTGGTTACATGTATTTCTGTTGAGTGTGCGTGTACTAACCACTAAGTTCAGTAAAATATCTGTGGTTGGTGTTAAAACAGTGACTCACAGGTCCAAATGTGGCATCTTCAGCCTCGTAGGTGTAGTGATCCAGAGAAATGAAGTAGAATCCAGACTGGACCTGATCACAGCGGCGCCCGAACATGTGATCTTTGCACACACACTGACCGCTCACCGGATCACACCTTTCAAACAGAAAGGAAGCAAAGTGACACTGAGAAACTGAAGAAAAGATTCTGAGAAACGGATGACAAACAACAAGCTGGATGATGATTCATTCATTCATTTAAATTCACTTTTCAGCTTTTGTTCTCCATTAAAAACTGTAGAATCTCTTTATTTCACCAAATGTGTACATAAGAGGGATTTGTCACTGTTGATCTGTCCGGCGTGACGCCGCCTCTCGCCCAATGACCGCTGGAATAGGCTCCACCCCCCCGCGACCCAACCGAGGAATTAAGCGGGTATAGAAAATGGATGTATGGGATTAAAATGAGCTGGATTACAGTTTCATTGAATTGAACTGCATCTTTAAAGTGTCTTATTCTTCTGTGGACATTTCTGATTGGTTGAGTGTTCCCAGCAAATTATTTCCTCCCGTCTGTCTCAGTTAATTCACATTTATCATCCACAGTATCTCATGAAATCTGAAAAGCTGGTAACTTGTGCTGCAGGAATAGTTGTTACTGTTTGTAAAATAAAAGGTACAAACTCAGACATTCAGAATGAAAGAGTTAAATCAGAACAATAAAGCCTTCATTTCTGATGGCTGAATAGCAGCTATGCTTTAGGAAATACCGCTTCTTCCTTTTTCCTGCCAGCTCAGTGTGGAGAGTACAGGACTGAAGCAGAGCAGGACTGAAGCAGAGCAGGACTGAAGCAGAGCAGGACTGAAGCAGACCTATCTGATCTACCCCCGGCTCAATCATGTCTCATCTTCTATGTGCTGGTTCTAAAAAAGTTCTGCTCTGATGGGTTTTATAAGGCAGGAGTTGATTTTCAAAAAGCTCTTTCAAATTGCAGCTGAATTGTGTAAATTTGTGCTCATTTCCAGTCCAAGATTCCCTTCAAGCCCTCATTAAATCTATGTGCTTGTGTCTGATAATACATGAAGGAAAACAATCTTCATATTTCAATAACGCAGAAGATGCAGTTCGTTTGGTATGAACTCACCGGTTGTGCGCAGCTCCTCCAACATCACAGTCACATGCTCTGCAGCCGTCCATGTCATTACTCAGACCCCAGTGTTCAGGCTGCAAACACAAACACATGTTTGCTTAGTTTCAGGACCTCCCAGCTCGTTTCTGTCTGACTCCCAGCTGTGAGAGGAAGCCGTTCAGACTTTCAATAAACTGCCATTAAACACCCCCCCGTGTTCACAGCTGTTGAGTAGAGGCACCGTTTAACATGTGAGGGTGAACTCATCTCTTTATGCTGTCTTTGGGTTTGATTCCTGCCCAAAGCTGACTGTCTGATCATGGCTTCTGAGTAAGTTTGCAGTAATGAAGGGATTTTACGGGGTTTTCTCACCACACACTGGTCACAGTTATGTCCCATCACTAGACGTTTACAGAAGCAACTTCCTGATTGGCTGTCACAGGGGTTTCCTCCAGAAGCTGTTCCCAGAGGGCTGCAGGTACACGCTGCAGCCACAGAAACACACATGAACGTCAATATATGAGAGATTTTATTCATCTGCTCAGTCAGGTGCTGCGTTAGCTCAAAGCTGTGCACAGATGGGTCGGCTTCACTTTTCTAAGAAGATCTAAAAACTTCAAATCTTTTATTAAAAAACTGTTGTTTGTATTTGGACAAATGAAAACACTCTTAACTTAGCAGGTTGTCCATAATAAAGTGCTTCCTGAGGACTGATCAGTAATGTGTCTGCAGCCCAGAGCAGTACTTTTTAGTTTCCTCTTCAACAGTGAGACTCCATCACCTGACTGACTCCAGCATTTCTCTTCTTTACACAGAAGCTGTCAGGCTGTTATTGGCTGGTATAGATGTCTCCTACCTTTGCAGCCTTCAGGCTCCCCGCTGAGCTCGTAATGCCCCGCTTTGCAGCGCTCACAGCGTTCTCCCTCTACGTTGACTTTACAGCGGCACTGACCAGCGATCAGACCAGCTCCAACATCCGTCATCCGGTCACAGATTCCTCCGTTCAGGGAGCCCAGAGGGTCACAGTCACAGGCTGCAGACACACATAGATCAGAGTCATCAGGAAGCAGTTTATCATCGACAGCCTCAGACACAAAACAGAGATTCCAGTAATAATACTACCTGATATTATAGAGATTCTACTAAAGACTAAAAGTGACTAAAAGAGTTTCACAAAAGCAACACTTGGAGAGCAGAACCAATAAAATCCTGCTTTCTGTTTGCAGGAGGAGAGAAGGTGATGTGAAAAGTTAACTGTTGTTCAGAGGATGAATCAAAGCAGCATCAAGATCAGATCAAGCATGTTTAGACTACCCACAATGCCCTGTTCTGTGACCACACTTTGATGGTAGCCACACTGGAAGCTGCTGGGTGTTGCTAACTGTAAACCTGGTGGTTATGGGGTGAATAAAGTTGATTTGATCCTCTAAGAAGCAGGTGTGAGCCTAAAGAAACCACAGACTCAGATCAAAGCATTCCTCCTTGTTCAGTCTCACCTTCAGCCTCTAATCTTCTGTCTGCTGCTCACCTCAGTCTGTCCATCTGTTCTGATGCTTGTGATTATCAAACATCACTTTCTACAACACTCGGATGCATTCATTTGACTTTCTAAGAAAACTCTCTTGTAGTTTTGTAGTAATGATCAGAAGAGGAGATACTTTCCCACCGGGATGGTTTGAGGGACTTGGTTCGATTGGGTGGGAAATGCAGAAATCTTTACACCTTCATTTAGTTAGGCTTATTTTCACACAGCAGCTGCTTGTTTGGGAACTATCGGCTGAAATAAGCACTGAGCAGTAAGGAAAAAAGCATGAGGAAGAAGAAAACTCCTGGCTACATGTGGCTAGGACCGGAAACGGAAATCCCTTCAGCGGCTTCTTCACAAAGTCAAAGTTATTTGTTTGTCACATTTCATGTCCAAAACTATTCAAAGTGCTTTCCATAAATAAAAGCATCAACAATATGTAAAATATTATAAATAAAAACAAGCAACAGTGTAGATTTCATGCTTAGACACATGAGAAAAGAACTGTTTTTAACCTGGATTTAAAAATGTCTCCATTTGGTGACAGTTTAATCTCTTCTGGCAGTTTGTTCCACTTGTTTGCAGCATAGCAGCTAAATGCTGCTTCTCCATGTTTAGTCTGGACTCTGGACTGGACCAGCTGACCTGGGTCCTTGGACCTAAGAGCTCTGCTGGGTTTATATTCTCTGCAGATGTATTTTGGGCCTAAACCGTTCTGGGATTTGTAAACCAGTCCTCAGGACTCCATGTGTGCCCACGAGACTTTCTTTGTTTACTTCTTCTTCACTTTCACACTTTCTGGTTGGTGAAATGATCCCAAATCAACAGCTTTTACTCTGAAACATGCACCAACATGGGGCCTCTGTTAGTGAATTACAAAGAAAAAACAGCAGTGTGTTAATGAGGATGTTTTTTTATGAATAAGAAGGTGACCTGAAGAAGAAGATTTGAACTTGTAGTATTTACTCTGAAAAAAGGCTCAGAAACACGAGGACAGGTAGTTTAACCCGAGTGAAGTGTGTCCAGGTGAAACTCACGCTGACAGATGCTGGGGTCTCTGATGTCTCTCTCTGGATGCTGGTAGAAAAATGGCTGACACTGCTCACAGTTGTGTCCGGCTGTGTTATGCTGACAGTCATCACAAACTCCTCCCGTATGGTTTCCTGATGCCACGAACACGGCCATGTCGAAGTGACACGAGTCCGAGTGCTGGTTACAGTTACACTCTGAAAAAGGAAGAATCAGGTCACTGAATGATCTCAGATCTAATCTCCTGCTGTGCACATCTTATTTTTGTGTAAAACATGTCCGATCCATATGAAGGACTTAGTGACGGTGGTCCTCGGCGCTCTGGTTCCCTCTTCAAGCTTCACTTCCTTTACATCGTTATACTGATGAAGCTCTTCTGTGTTTATCACTGAACCCTCAGGATCAGCTACTTAAGTATCAGGCTTGTCTGGGAGATGTCAAGGCCTATAAATAAAAAAATACTAATTGAATGGCCCCTAATTGATTATTTTCTTTATTTCAGACCAAACTGAGGTTGTCGAGTTTAGCCCTAAAAACCTGATCCGACATTCCCTGAGCAAGCAAATACTCCAGATTTGTCCTTCATTTTTGGCATCCAGAGCTGTAAAAGAGACTGTAAAAGCCACAAAATGCAATGAAAATGATTCAATCTAAAATAGAAATATAGTTAATCAAATAAATGCACAAAATAAGAAAGAAAACGTATCAGGAGCGTATCCCAGCTGTCATTGGGTGAGAGGCAGGGGTCACCAGGACAACAACCAGCCAATCACAGGGCCACACAGAGACAGACCACCACACACATTTAGAGCCACCGGTTAACAGAACAGCATGTTTTTGGGTGGTGGGTTAGGGTTAGGGTACCCTAACATGCAAAGTCCACACAGAAAGAACCAGTCAGGATCAGAACCAGGAGGAGTCCTCCTGCTGCGAGGAGACGGTGCTGAGAACTGTTTGTTTTTATTTGTTTTATTGTGAGAATGCATTAAGGCATTCTCACTATTGTTTTCCTGTTTATCTTTATTATTATATTTTCCGTACGTTTTTTGCCGTTTAACTACTTCCACACACTTTAAGCAAATTAAACCATTTTTGCACAAAACGTTCAGCTCTTTCTGGACATGATGGCTATGACTTTTGGTGTTTCTAATGTTTATAGTTTTTAAAATATTAAGGTTTTTGTGCAAATTTTTCTCCCTTTAAAAGTAATGGTAAATCCTTTCAAATCATTCAAAGAGCTTCCTCCTCTTTCAAATTTAACTACTTCAGCATACGTTAAGATAGAGACACCATTCAAACTTTAAAATGTTCACAAGACATTCAACTATTACTGAATGATTGAGCTTTTTAAAATATTCAGCCAATTTTGAACTATCACAGTTTAAAAATGTACTAAAATCCTTGATGATTTCTGAGTTTACAATGCATTCCAATGACACGGAATGTTCATGTGTAGAGTGGAGGCTCCAACTGGCAGAGTGGAAAAATACAGCAAGATTCTTCAGAAAAAAAGTTTTTAACCTGTCACTGTTTTTAAAATATTTAAGCCACAGAAATAATTTTCGCATTAAAACGTAGGTCATTTTGTCCTCTTTCGGCCAATGTGACTTTCATAGCCTTCAGGACTTTACTTTTTAAATTAGAAGCCTTTGAATCACAGCAGTACCTTCCAACTGCCAGTCCATTTTGCACGTTTCTTCTCTTTCCTGTATGTTTCTGCCTTCATACAGCTCCACATCCTTTCAATAATGCATTTCAGGCCTTTTGAAGCTTCAGCAAATTAATTTCTACTAAATTTTCACAATTTTTCTATAGAGTTTCTCTTCTTTTTGAATTTATTCACTTTTTGTTTAGCATTTTTCTTCTCTGTCCTGTACATTTCTCAGGTCCTTCAGGTCCTTTCAAAAATACATTTCAGGCCTTTTCAAACTGCAGCAAATGACTTTCTACTAATATTTCACATTTTTAGCAATATTTAACATAACTAACTGCACATTTTTCCACAAAAACTTTAAATCCTTTAAATCTTTCTGTTGTTTTTAACCTTTCAACTTCTTCAACTAAGACTTCTGCAGTTTTTTGGACATTAACTACTGCATATTCTTCACCGATTTCTACAACTTTGGTATCAAAATGTTCAGCTATTTTAGGAGATTACTGCTATATCTCTTGGAATTATCTTATTGAATTAAATTGGAATTAGTTTTTACTTTTGGTGGTTCTAACTTTTATACTTTTAAAATGATTTAAAATAACTAACCGCACATTTTTCCACAAAAATTTTAAATCCTTTAAATCTTTCTGTTGTTTTTAACCTTTCAACTTCTTCAACTAAGACTTCTGCAGTTTTTGCCAACAGGTTTAAATTATTCCACTATTTTATTTTCAGCTTCAACCTGCTTCAACCAGGATTTCAGCAACTTGCTTTCAGCTAAACTTTCACTCTTTCTAGTTTTAGAAATGTCACACTTTAGAAATGTCAAGACATTTCACTTATTATCTGCTTGAAACCCTTTTGTTGTTCTTAACCCTTCAGCTTTTCTTTGCTGACAGTTACTCCAGCACCTTTGAATTGTTCCACTATTGTCTTTTTGACCTTCAAATTCCTTCAACCAGGACTAACAAGTACTCAGTACACACAGGACAACAAAAACGGAACGGAAAATACATTCAGAAAAATACACCTACGCCATTACTTCGGCCTAAGCTCCCTTTCCTTTTCTTCCTCCTCATTAATGAGCTTAATGGATAGGGAAATAAATGAGTAGTTGAGGCGATTATGTTTACAGAGTGGAACCCTGTACGTTCTTCCTGACTTTAATAATGTGTATTCTGGACTGAGCACATGTGATGTGCCAGTTGGAAACTCTGACGTTCTTTTGCACATTTTCAGCTGCTGAGTTCAGGTGGCCTGAAGTGATTGAAGCAATAAAGAGACAGCAAGGAGAACAGGTTGATTTTGAATCGCTTGACTGGACTGTAAAGTGTGAGATTCTGCGATCCAACCCTGTCACCTGCATGCGCTTGTTTGATAAGTGTGTTGAGGCACTATTCAGAGATCTGCTGCTCTCAGATGCTCAGCCACTGGGGAAAGTGATTGACTTTTTCTGCAGAGTTGAGTTTCAGCACAGAGGAAGTCCACATATTCATGCAATGCTTTGGGTTGACGGAGCACCTGAACTGGATGTTTGTGATGATCAGACTGTGTGTGATTTTGTAGACAGATATATCTCAGCACAACGGCCTGACCCAGAAACACAACCCGAACTGTTCCAGAAAGTCTATGAAGTTCAGAAGCACAGTAAGAACCACACTAGGGGCTGATTCAAGAGTGTGAACTCTGGTTGTCGGTTTGGTTTTCCAAAGCCACCCTGCAGAATCAGCAGAGCTTTGGTTGTAAAAAAGGATTCAGACCCAGATGTGTTATGAGATGAATACATACAGATGAGAGATCAACATAGTTTAAGTGACAGCAGTTCATTTTTCAACAACCTGAAGTATCAGAAACAAACATTTCAATCAAAGGTAAATTCATTTGTGTTTGCCATACTGTAAGTTTTTAAAAAGTATTATTGAAAGGAGCTGGAGCTGTATGAAGGCAGAAAAGTAGAGAATAGAGAACATGCAAAGAAAGTGTTTTGTTGCCTGAACTAGCATTAATATTACTGGACTCGTCCAGTTTAAGCTCTCAATTATTCCTTTCTTTCTAATATCAGAGTGCATTTCAATGGTCATATTAGCTTCTTTAAATGTTTATATGTTTCACAGCTGAACTTCTTTACATGGTAGTGTTCAGCACTGTTCTTTTTACATGTTCAAGTCGCTGTTTGTTTTTCTAATCCTCTCAGCTTTTATTCAGCTCCAGGTCCTTCAATAATTGTTTTTCAGCCCTTTTTCAACTAATTTTCTGCTAAGTTGTTTCCATCTTTTCAACTCCTTCTTCTTCTCAACAACTTTAGGTGCCATCATTCTATTATGATTGAAAGAGAATTTAAAACTATCAACTGAATTCTTCTCCTTCTGTTCTTAATCAGGTCTTCAACCAAGACCAGGTCCTTTCAAAAATACCTTTCAAGTGCTTTGAAGCTTCAGCTAATAACTTTGTGCTAAAGTTTCAGCTTTTTTAGCATGGTCAGCTATACCCATTCAGCAAATAAGCATTCTCACTGCTGTTTCGCAGGAACAGCTCTTTCTAGTTTCATTTGGGATTCATCTATAACAATAATTTAGACTGAAGAAATACAGTTTCCTTTCAGGAATGAAGGAAACACTCGTCCACAGGGTTTACCTGGGACTGATTTCACTAAACTCATCATCCTATTAATTCACTTCTTAATCCAATAAATTTAGAAAAACAATAGAGGTAAATAATTCTGTATCATAATCTCTCCGTATTCATGTCCCAAAGCATTTAATGCTTTCATTCTACATTCCTGTGTGCATCTCTTCTTCAGGATGCAAATAAAGGAGAATAAAATAAACCCTTTCAGAGTGTTTTGTGCTAAACTGAACCAGAGGTCAGAAATCCTGCTTCACAGAAACAGGAAGCAGCAAAGACTGCACTTCCTGTTGTTAGTTCAATATGTGAAAACTTCTCTTCATTTAGTCTCTAAATAATTTGCTTAAAGTAAAGTTTATTTTTATAGAAACGGATTTTTTTTTAAAAAGCTACACTAATTATACATTTATTTCAAATTTTATGCATTTATCTTTTTCAGCATCAATTGGAACAATTTATCTCAAGTCTGTGTTTATTCTTAATTATGGCAGTTTAAAGCCTGTCAGTTTAAACTTTTTCCTCTTTGAAAGAGTTTATATTTAACTCACTCATTTCAGTACATTATTTGTATTTAACATGCTAATTTTGGTCCTCTGTATAAAAAAGTAGTTGTAAAAATGTTGTATTTATATAAATATGTTTATGTTTTTATGCATTTATCAGACGCTTTTATCCAAAGAGACTTACAGATATGCAGATAGGGTGGGGGGGTCCTGCCTAAGGACCCCTACTGGAGGTAGTACCTTTCATGCAGGGGATTTGAACCCAGATCTCCTACATGAAAGGTGGGTTAACCACTACACTATCCAGTCAAATACATCACAGCTAAATGCTAAAAGTCTTTGTGCTTATTTCTTTCTGTGCCCTACTCTGAGGACTTTAGTCCACAAACATGTTGAAGCTGGTTGAGCGGTTTGTACGGAGCAGTAAAATGACCGCTGTGAACTCACTCTTGCAGGCGTTGGTGTTGCGGCCCTCTGCTGGTCTCCAGGGGAGGTCATGGTAGAAGTCCTGACACTCCTCACAGTTTAGGCCTTTGGTGTTGTGGTTACACATGCAGTGACCATGAACCTGAGACGCAGACAGAATCTCCCTCATGAAACTGAACAGTCAATGCTTATTTACATGGTTTTACTCGGGATTTGTCTTTAACTTCCACACAGAGAAAAAAGGAAAAGTGTTTCTTTGCATCTTTTTGATTTCCTTGGAGCAATAATAATCAGAAACAATCTTTTTTGTTTGGGGTGGTGATGTCAGAACACATTCCTTCTTCTAGCTTTGCATTCCTAAACCAGGTTTTAGAGATGGTTCAGGAGGGTTCACTAATGTTTGATAAGAACAGATAACAGTTTGAGCTCCACCAGAAGTTGTCCAACAGCCCCCAGGACTCACCATGCCCTCCCTGGTCTGTCCGGTACCTTCGACCGGGGCGCACTCGGAGGCGTGGCCGTAGCAGAAGCAGTTTCCTCGCACCACCATGTCGTAGATGGCGTAGTAGTACTTCTCTTCGATCTCCACACGAGAGTCCAGCAGGTTGTCTCCCAGCGTGTGGAGTTTGGTGAACTTCACCCGCAGGTTTGTGATCTTCAACAGACCTGAACAAAGAGTCAGTAACAGCACAAAGACCGATCAATGGTTCCGCCGTGGTTTGGACTGCGGTCACATGAGCTCACATGATGACACATACTTTGAATTCTGGGGCTGTACGGGTCATCGATCCGAAACACTGGATCCAAAACTCTGTAAATAACCTGAAAAGAAGGAACATTTCATCAAGCTGCAAATATGGCATCATGCTGACATCACAGCGGCATCTGGGCAGCTGTTACAGCCTCATGTACTATCACCACCCTAAACTTCCAATATTTAGATGAAATGTAAACAGTTTGTATTCCACTCTGTGTTCATGTAATGTGAAATTAGTTAAGTTAATGAGTTAAAGTCGAGAACTATAATTCCGTCCAACTCTTCTCAGCAACAGTACCTCTCCTTCAGTGGACGGCTCAATGTCAGAGTAACGGGAGTCACAGATGACATCATCGACCTTCCTCATTGGACCCTGGGAGACGGAGGGGAAGGACGTCTCACAGTCGTAGGCGAAGTAACGATAAACCTGCCACGTCTTTCCGAAGTCTGCCGATCGCTCAATCACCATGGCAGCAGGTCGAAATGTCTGACAGAAGAAAGCAAAGTTTAACAGCAGCTGTCAGGAATGGTGTCGAGGGAGGACCCGCAGGAACATATTTATAAAGAAAACTGAGCCGGATTACAGAAACTTAACCTAAAAACCTGAAAACTAACAAAACAAAACATGAGTTGAACTATGAAACTATGTAGTGCAGCAAATGTAAAGGGTTCAGTTCTGGTCCTGATAAGGACTCACAGAGAGTTCAAAATCAGCTGCAGCAGTAAACTTCTCCTCAGAGATGTCATGCCCTGGGCTAACAGATTACTGACATTTTGAATCTGAGGATTATTTCAGAATCATCAGTAAATGACTGCAGAGTGTCGACGACTCACCTTAAAAGTCATGATGAGATGCGTGAAGTGAAACTCTGCCTCAAGGTTCAGCTGGATGGTGACATTCTCCAGACCTGCAGACAGCAGAACCCCGTTAACCACACTGATAATATAAAATCAGAACATCCAGCGTCAGTATATATAACGCAGCTTTACAAAGAACAAAGAGGTAGTTACATCAACGAGAATGGGAGGCAGAGCCTTCAGTTATCAGGGCCCTAAAAGCAGAATGGGAGGCAGAGCCTTCAGTTATCAGGCCCCTAAAAGCAGAATGGGAGGCAGAGCCTTCAGTTATCAGGCCCCTAAAAGCAGAATGGGAGGCAGAGCCTTCAGTTATCAGGCCCCTAAAAGCAGAATGGGAGGCAGAGCCTTCAGTTATCAGGCCCCTAAAAGCAGAATGGGAGGCAGAGCCTTCAGTTATCAGGCCCCTAAAAGCAGAATGGGAGGCAGAGCCTTCAGTTATCAGGCCCCTCTCTGTGGAACCAGCTGCCAGTTTGGCTTCAGGAAGCAGACACCCTCTCTACCTTTAAGATCAGGCTGAAACTTTCCTTTCTGATAAAGCTTATAGTTAGGGATGGCTCAGGTGAGCCTGAAACATCCCATAGTTCTGCTGCTATAGGCCCAGCCTGCTGGGGGAGCTCCCATGATGCACCTCTCCTCCCTCCATGTACAGATGACATCATTGCTGTCATTAACTTGTGTTTCTCTCTCTCAGCAGGTGTCTCTGGCCTGGTGTTACGCTGCTTGTTGTCCCCTCTTTCCTGTCCTCTCAGCCCCAGCTGGTCCAGGCAGATGGACCCTTCCTGGTTCTGGTTCTGATGGAGGTTTCTTCCTGTTAAAGGGAGTTTTTTCTCTCCACAGTCGCCTCGTGCAGCTCAGGATGGGGGATTGGATCAGAGAAAAGTTTCAGAGCAATCTGTTGGTTTCCTTAGCTAGGAAATTGATTTTGAATTGGACTAATTTGGAATTTAATTAATTGGATTTGATTGAATTATGATTACAATGAATTGGACTCTACGATTTGGCGCTTTATAAATAAATTTAGTTGAATTTAATAGAATTTTTATTCTGATTATCTTCTTTGTAATTAAAGAGATCTGTGAGTACTAAAATAACCAATAATGGGTTTATAGAAATGTTTTCATTCACAGATGGAACTCAGTATCAATGTTAAACTAAAGTTAAGAACCGTATTTATGAATCGAATCATACGGAACCACACAGTTCTGTATAAAATGAACCATCTGTCTCAGTGTCCAACCTCATCTGTCATAGAGGACAGTTTCCCCAAAGCTCTTCAATCATCTTTAACATGTAGAAAAGTCAGATTTTACAGCTGTTGCTTTGATTTACAGATTGACAGCGCTGGCATGAACTGTTATGGTGATATGACACCTTTAAATAATCTAAAGAATGTGCTGGATCTTTGGAGCCGTTTGGGTTTGGCCCAGAATTGGATGGTACCATTAGTGATGAGCTTTAGTTCTTGTTTCACCTGCTGGTGGAAAACATGGGACAGATTTCTCATCACATCAAACATAGTTTGACATAAACAAACTCATATCAAACGTGGTTAATACAAAAAAACCATAGAATCAGAGCAATCCTGTGTAGCATGTTAATCTTCATCATTCTGAGTATTCCAGCAATGTAGATGGACTTGTTAGCCACCCTCAGATATGACGCTATGCAAAGATTGACTGCTGACTGGTTGAAAGTTACCTTGAATCAAGAGGGCCGACAATAGTTCATCACAAAGAGGAAGAGGGAAAGAACTCAGGCAGATTAAGCATTTAGTTTCACTCCATCACAGAGCAGATCTTTATCCACAGCAAAAAACACCTGAGAGTTACGTGCTTCTCAGGCTGACTAAGTGGGAGCAGATAGAAGCTGAGCGACTGTTCAGGACATCTTAATGTGATGAACTGTCTGCAGACCTCTGGTGGTCGGATGGAACCAGCAACAGTCCTGAGCTTAAACTTCTTACCGTTCTCAGACTGCCACCAGGTCTTCAGTCTGTTCGGACCGAATGTGGTGACGACGTTCTCGATACGATGACCGTTGGTCTGATTGGCCAGTTCATCGTATGCTGCTGCCGAGTCGCATGTGAAGCACTTCTTCTCCTCCTGATCAATGAGACAGAAAAGGGGGGAGGTAAGGAGTCAACAGGGAGCTGAATTCCTCAGATTCCTCCCTGCAGCTGGTCAGAGAAGATAAAAGGCCACATAGTTTAGCAGCCTATCAAACCCTCTGTAATGATCAGTTTCAGATCGATTTTCCAGCTCTGAACAGAAACCTCAGCTGATCAACTTTCATCATTCAGCTACACTTCAGCAAACTTTTTGTGCTTTGAAATTCGTGATGTTCTGAAATGAGACCGAAGCCCCTGAATCTTCCTCCCATCATCATTATTCAGGGCCATGAGGCTGGGTCAGTATACAACACAAATACTCAGGGATCCTAATGAAAGAGCCTCTTTAAAACCTCATATTCAGCGTTTATCTAAAAAAAAAAGAAGAAAGAGTTAAAAACGTTTTTCTTTTAGAATCAAGTCTTGCTGCTCTCGTGTCTGTAGCAGATTATGGTGACGTAACCGAGGTTAACTAACCACAGCTGCCATCAGAACCTGAACTGGACCGGTATCAGCAGGTTCGGACATTAGAGCAGGTGCTCAACACTGCCACCATCAGGTCACACTGAGAACTACAACACTGATATGGCAACTTTTACAGAGCGAAGGTGTTGTTCTGAATGTTTTAACTGCAGAGTCCCACGGCTTCTTCACACAGACAGAACCAATTACACGCACCCAAAGTATGTGAACCACCAACATACCAAGCTATGTTTTATGTTCTTATTCCCCTCAAACATGAAACCAATGGGAACAGTCTGAACTGAAAACGCCTCAGAGTGAATCACTATCTGATTGGATTAAATATATCGGGCCTTTGACCTACAAAGCTGTTGGTGTTTCGTCTACAGAAACATCTGGATAAACATCTGTCTGCGGTCACAGCTCAATATTTCCTTATAGGCAGATCATTTTACACAGGAAATGCTGCAGACTGTAACACACACAAAGTTTAACTAAACACACTGAGTGGCTTCAGAGGAAGGAGCCAAGAGGCTGCGAGCATCCAATCTGAACCCATTTTCAAACAGACTTAAAAAGGATGTTTCTGAGGCTGCAGACGCAGCCCCAAAACCAGCATAGGGCCCAAAACCAGCATAGGGCCCAAAACCAGCATAGGGCCCAAAACCAGCATAGGGCCCAAAACCAGCATAGGGCCCAAAACCAGCATAGGGCCCAAAACCAGCATAGGGCCCAAAACCAGCATAGGGCCCAAAACCAGCATAGGGCCCAAAACCAGCATAGGGCCCAAAACCAGCATAGGGCCCAAAACCAGCATAGGGCCCCAAACCAGCATAGGGCCCAAAACCAGCATAGGGCCCAAAACCAGCATAGGGCCCAAAACCAGCATAGGGCCCAAAACCAGCATAGGGCCCAAAACCAGCATAGGGCCCAAAACCAGCATAGGGCCCAAAACCAGCATAGGGCCCAAAACCAGCATAGGGCCCAAAACCAGCATAAGGCCCAAAACCAGCAGAGGGCCCAAAACCAGCATAGGGCCCAAAACCAGCATAGGGCCCAAAACCAGCATAGGGCCCAAAACCAGCATAGGGCCCAAAACCAGCATAGGGCCCAAAACCAGCATAGGGCCCAAAACCAGCATAGGGCCCAAAACCAGCATAGGGCCCAAAACCAGCATAGGGATAGACAACTTCAGTCCATGTTGGCCTCTGCATCCCCACCCATCCAATATCCATCTATCCATCCATCTTCCTTCATCCAGTAGAACAAAGGAACGAACCTCACTGAAGACATTTGAACACAGAGATAAAATAGTGTTAAATTAGTTTGTGCACTGGAAATATGTCCGAGGTTTGAAACTAAAACTAAAAAACGGGAGTTGAAGCATGATGTCATTGGTAGAGCTAGTCCAATGGGTTCTTTGGTCCTGTTGAACACATGTTTTACAGGGTGGGTGACATCATTGAGGGTATCATGAATAAAAATGTATGAATGACTGACCTCTTAATAATAGGGGACCAGCCATCTTTGCTTTAGAAACTGTAATGTTGAGTTTGGTTAACTGTGGACAGGGTTAGAGTTAGGGTAACCCTAACTGTGGACAGGGTTAGGGTTAGGGTAACCCTAACTGTGGACAGGGTTAGGGTAACCCTAACTGTGGACAGGGTTAGGGTTAAGGTAACCCTAACTGTGGACAGGGTTAGGGTAACCCTAACTGTGGACAGGGTTAGGGTTAAGGTAACCCTAACTGTGGACAGGGTTAGGGTTAAGGTAACCCTAACTGTGGACAGGGTTAGGGTAACCCTAACTGTGGACAGGGTTAGGGTTAAGGTAACCCTAACTGTGGACAGGGTTAGGGTTAAGGTAACCCTAACTGTGGACAGGGTTAGGGTAACCCTAACTGTGGACAGGGTTAGGGTTAAGGTAACCCTAACTGTGGACAGCAGTGAGTCTCCACAGACTGAGAGAAAGACTGCCGTCTAATTCAAGGCAAATTCAACCCGTTGACTTTTAACATCTCAATTATTCATCAAACCACCTTATCTTAATGATTCTAACATTTAACATCTTTTAAATTACATGTAAACACATCAGTCTGACTGAAGCTTCTCAAACCGGACCAGCACCCCCAGCTGGTTTGAATCCCTCCTCACAGAAACACTCAGCTGGACTCAGCTGGTCCAGCTGCTCTGTTCAGGCTCCAAACTTCCATCTTTCTGCATCGTTCAGTAAAAACAGTAAAGTTCATATTAATCCAGCTGAACTCCCCGTAAAGCTGCTCTCATTCACAGATTTTTCTGTTTCTTTAGTCAGAAACTGGGTCTAAAATCAGCCCATTTAGACTATGTGTTAAAGCATTTCAGCCTGTCGCTCTGCTCTGATAAAATCCTGATTTTATAACCACAGAATCACAGTTAAAGCAGCTGAAAGACAGCGTCTGAGCAGTTGTACTTAAACATACAATGATTTCCCCATGGAGGGAGTTAGAAGCAGCAGGATGTCTGGAACACAGCCCAGTCGATTACATTATAAATAGATGTTTCTTCTGTAAATATGAAACACAACCACCTGCAGCAAAACAGTTAAATTAAAAGCAGTTATTAAATGCTGGGCAGACGTCAGATAAAACACAGTTTTATATAAAACACATGCAGATGAAGAACTTCCTTCCCTTCTTGAAGAAAAGCCGGCAGGATGTGTCAGATTAATGTCTAATGCTGTTCGTTTCCTACTTTGAGAGGATTCAGAGAAAATCAAACAGTAGATTTATGTAAAATGTGGGAAAAGAGTAAAATGGATGTCACCATCATGAAAGATCATTTTACTCTTTTTCAAATAAGTCTCCTAAACATCAGCAACTGGTCATTGTTGTTTGTTCATATGAGATGAATCAGTGTGGGTTTATTTAACTGGATTTAGCCTGCTGGGCTCAGCAGTTATTTGTCAAATTAAACACCAGTCCAGCTCTAATCTTTTCTATATTTACATCGATAAATCAGTTTTCTATGCTTATTTAAAAGCTGCATCAACAAAAACATGAAGAAATGATGAAACCAGTATGTTTGGATAATCTAGTCCCAAACTTATTGTGGCCCTAACTGACACAACTTTAGTTCTCAATACGCTCTGATCTCCTTCTCCTGCTCCAACACTTTGTCAAAGACACATATTTTTATTGTTTTCAAAGTCCTCAAAATTTCCCACAGATGTGTGTGTCAGAGGCTCCCATCACTTCACAGTCCATTATTCGATGTAATGTGACTGCACCTGACAGTTCAAACAGCAGTAAAGACATCAGATCAGAACCACACGGAGCTGCTTCTGCTTTTATTTTATAGTTAAAAAACAACAAGAGAAGAAAAATCTAATCTTTTCTACAACTCAGGGGAACATAAACAGCTGTTTTCTAAGCTGCTGGACTCAAAGCATCGACTAAAAGATGTTTAAGAGCAGCAGCAGTCAGTCAGCTGACCAACCGGACAGCAGAAGAACAGAAATAAATGGCACATTTAGTATTTTATCCGAAGCTGTATCAGTTCAGTGAAGCTGTGACTGTCCAGGTGTTTCTGACCTGCAGGTGGCTGACAATGCAGAACGGCTCCGGATGGTGCAGTCCACAGGTGGAGGTGGACGACATCTGGTGGGCTCGGCCAATCAGAAGGTCTCCTGTTGCTGGGTAACAGCTTCCCTCAGTGCAGACGTCACTGAACTCCGGGAGTCTGACATCGTCCTCCGAGGCTCCACCATCCTGAGCGCAGGCGAGCCCCGTCAGCACTGAGAGCGGAGAGTTGGGTTGGAAAGTTGAACAAACTGAGGCAGAAACGAACTCCTGTAAGATCTGCAGCTTTAACGCATTCAGGGTGGCTTTAGTTATCAGGGTTAACTAACCCTAACTAACCCTGATAACAGAGATAACTCTTAACTGTCAAAAGCTTATCATTTACTCACTAAACCAAAATCTGTCAGAAACTGTAATCGACTGTAAAGTAAGATGACAGTTTAACATGTATGATCGTCTGAAAGAGAACCAGAGCACAAAGGAAAGCTGAACAAACACGGCTAAATGAGGCAAAAGGCTGATGGATAGAATTCAGGAAGCAGCAGATCAGACTGACTGATCAACATCTTTGTAACCCATGAAAATAACTGTGGCCCCCCAAGCTCATTGCTGCTAATCCTGCTCGTCTGCCATGTTGACCTTTGACCCTTTGGAGGCGCAGTCTGACATCTTATCTGTTTCAAACATGGAGCCGAAACCACCAACTCTGAATAATTATTCAGTTACATGAACAGCGTCAGAAGAAGAAGAAGCAGTCAGACCGTTGGTTGGCGAGGAAAATCAGAGCATTTCTCCTACACTGATACCCTGGGATGCTCATCAGTGCTGTTAGTCAACATGAGGAGGGGCGACTCGGTATTAGGAAGGTGGTCATAATGTTATGGCCGGTCAATAAAATCCCCAAACTGTAATATCTCAGGTTCAGAATCTACTAATACAAAATAACATTTTAAAAACAGGACTTTATGAATCATTCAAATGAGGAAAAACATGAAATATTAAAACCTGAGAACATCAACGTCCCCCTATAAAATGACGTTCTTTGTAACTCTGAACATCCAGACTGAAAAGTCAGAGCATTTACATGGAACCCTGCTCCAGGGAGAAGGAGCTCATCAGGGTTATATATATAGGGTTATACCTCCACACCTTAGAAGGGTTAGAGTTGGGGTTATACCTCCACACCTTAGGGTTAGGGGTTGGGGTTATACCTCCACACCTTAGGGTTAGGGGTTGGGGTTATACCTCCACACCTTAGAAGGGTTAGGGGTTGGGGTTATACCTCCACACCTTAGGGTTAGGGGTTGGGGTTATACCTCCACACCTTAGGGTTAGGGGTTAGGGTTATACCTCCACACCTTAGAGGCACAGTGGCCCTATGAAAGGACGTCTCTCCTCCAAACAACAGGCAGGATTTGGAATGTCCCAAAAACCTCATCATAATCTCAAATGGATGAATTAGCAGAATGTTTCCAGAAGCTTTTCTGAATGCAGTCAGCTTCAGTTTCCAACTGATCATTAACTCTGAGAACTGATCAGATTTCCCACTGTGATTTAATCAGTTTCTGTAATCATCGATCAGACTGATATCTGATCAGATTTACTGCTGATAACAGATCAATAAAATTCAGCTAAAACCCAACTTAAGGCATCGCTGTAAATTTTGTATATTTTCGTTGTTATTTTTAATTTTTTTTAAAAAAACGGGTTTTTTTATCATAAACGTTTCACCTCAATCTGAAAGAGCAGCTTTAACAGTTCGGTTCGGTTCGGTTCGGGTCTGATCTACATTTTCATGACAAACTAAAGATTCCATCTAGTTTTTGATCAAAGTAAAATTACATTTGCAGATAAAAGCAAAAGATTACATGTAGAGTTCTTCACCAAACCAAAGTTAATCCAAATTATCACTGAAATATCGCAGCTGCACGACAGAAACTTGGTCCAAACTCACTCAACAGCAACAGGAACATGCTCCTCCAACAGCCAAGGAAACACCAATGAAAACCTGCAGCAGCAAACATGTTCTGACCCGCTGATCCGGACTCCCACAACTCCGCAGACAATCTGGACAATCTGATCCAGCGGAACCTCACGAGCCTCTGGGCTGCGGAGACCCGCCTTCTCAGAGCCACCAACCAACCGAGAGCCGGCATGGAGCTGCAGCCAAGAAGTGAGTCTGAGCCCAGCAGGGTTAACTTTAAAGTTTAACTGTTGAAGTGAGTCTGAGCCCAGCAGGGTTAACCTTCTTAGTTTAACTGCTGAAGTTTGACAGAGCAGCGGTTTAAGGTTAACTAGCGGATTAACTGTTTAATGCAACAAAAAGGAAGGGTTAAAAAAACGAGTTAAATAAACTGAAAATGAGATCATTCAAAGCTGAGGGGAACCTTTCACTCTTTCACACACACTTAAGGTATGAAAATGATCCCAGATCAGTCTTGGACTGAAACACAGAAGAAGAACAGTTTCCTGTTGGGGTTTTTCTGCCTCAACACTTTTTCTTTCCTTTTGTTCGTCACTGACGGACTTTTCCTCAGAAACTGATTTTTCCTAAATCATTTTAAACTTTGTAGCCCCCTCCCCCACTGCCCTGGGACTCTGGAGACAAAGGCATTCCTGAACGACCCCCTCCCCCCAAACACACACACCTCCTTTGTTGTTGCAGGTGAGCTCAAACCAAGGGGGAGGTGTGTGTGCGCTGCTCATCCCTGCAGGCTGCCGCACGCTCAGTCATTTCCCAAAACGCGCGCACGCGCGCACGCGCGCGCACGCACACAGAGTGGTCAGTTAAGTGGAGAACTGATGACTTTAAGTTTTTGACCTCAGCAGCAAAGATCAGGGTTTGAACCTGAGTGATGAGACCTTCTGCCTCTGCACAGCCCCCATTTAACCCAGACTGGACCTTATTATTTCCTAACTGGGACCAGTATGGACCAAATGTCCCCCTGTTCTCACATCACTCCATTGGCTCTATTCTTTAAATGTTGCCCTGTATCTATCTGAATCCTCTGTCCTGACACACGGAGGCAAAGACACCAAAACAGAATCTAGATTCTGATTAACAGAGTCTCACAAAAGGGACGAAACACTAAAACAGTGTTTATACAGTGGTGTAAAAAGTAGACAAAATTCAGTTTCTAAATGAGGCTGTGTTTATTATCAAGGGGAAAACCCCTAACCCCCTAAGCTTTTTAACAGGGATAAACCCACTCAAGAGAAGCCGCCACGGAGCACAGAACCCGGGAAGCCCACCGAAGGGATAAAGCGTCCACCCAGAAGACTGCAGAGGAAGCTCCTGGACAGAGCCCCCATAAGCATAGGGCAGAGGCCCCCCGGGAACCAGGGGCAACAGCTCACTGACCCCACCAGGCCCCCGCCACCCAGACATGGGCCGTGCACTGAACCCATGCCCCAAGATCCCGAGCGCCCCCAAACCCCCCCGCAGAGCGCCCCAGACAGCCAAACATAGTGGGCCGGCGCATGCCCCAGTGCCCCTGGCCAAGTGCCCCGGGAGTCAAGACGTGGTGAAGCTGTGACCAGCGGGGAAAGCCCCCCCATCAGGAACAGCACAAGCAGGCCAGAGGACAGCAAGTCCCAGACCCAGGCCCAGGCGCCACATACATTTAGATAAGGAAAAATAAATAAATAGATAAATAATAATGATAACAGTAAAAGATCAAATAAATAAACACACTTCCACAGCACATGCAGCCCCCCAGCCACCACAGACCCGAACCAGCAGAACAACTCCTCCTCCTGGCCCCTCCCGCCCCAGGCAGCAGCCAGGCAACAAGGGTGTGGGAAGACCCCTCCCCTCCCCTCCCCTCGCCCCTCTGGCTCTTCAATATTTCCTAATAGTGAGAAATTAAAATTGAGGGGCAGCCTACATACCAAAGGCCCCGCCCACAGGATGCCACTCAGTGCTACCACCCCCCAAGACCCAATGTGTGTGTCTGATAAGCAGTAATGTCTAAGGTGTCATTAAAACAGGGGCGGGGGGGCTGCAGAGTGCAGCAAAGGGGACCACCTATGTGGGGGTGTCACTTTTTCTCACAGGGCCATGTAGCTTTGTATTGTTTTCCCTTAATGATGGACACCTTTACTCAGGAACTGCATTTAGTGTTTACTTCTGTTATCTTTATCCAATATTTAAATTAGTTTTATGATCTGAAACATTTAAGTGTGACAAACATACAAAAAATAGGTAATCAGGAAGGGGGCAAACACTTCAAACCACTGAACAAAGAATAAATAAATGCACTAATAAATATAAGAGCTCACAGAACCAGAACCAAACATTTAGAAATATCCTGCAAGATCCATCACTTCCTCTTCCCCCCACTGCCTTCAGATAGACCCTAAACCCCCGAACAGACATGTATGGTTTAACCCAGTCTCCTGCTTTGTTGTGTCTTAATCTTTTAAATCAGTTTTTACTTAAATAGCAACTTTCATGTTTTCTGTTCTTGCTTTTTTCTTCTTTTTAAGCTGGACCCCAACAGAGTTTCATCTATCAAAGCAAAGTTCACAGACTACAATAGAAAAATAAATCAAATAAACAAGAATATCAAGAAGTTCAATAACTCCAAAAATGAGAAAGGGTCAAACAATAAAAACAAAAGGAAAAAAAGGAAAAAAATCACAAACTAAAACAGAAAATCCACAAACCTTAAACTCTTAGCTTTATAAGACAGCTGAAGACAGCTCCTGGTATTTTATTAGTATTTTTTATTGTTTTACTTCTTACTTTCAAGGAAGTCTTCTTTATTTTATTTTGCCTTTAATCCGTCTCTGACCATATGTTTTAGTTTTCCCATTTGTGTTTTGTTCTGTACAGCACTTTGGTCAAAAGTAGATAGATGTTCTTTAAAAAGAACAGCAGATAGTAAAACCCATGAAGATGTTGCTGTTGCCATAAAAAGATGAGAGGAGAGTCGCTGCAGCAGTTTTTAACCACATTCAGAATATTTGTTCATGATAAGCAGAATAATTTGACCTAGACTGAAGACTTTCTCCACCAAGCTCTGATTTTCATCCTTACTCAGAGAGATCAATGCAGAGACATTTAGAATATATTTAAATAGAGTGAGAGTGTCCTCTGCTGGACAGAAAGTTAAATCCAAATGATACTTATCAATCCTGATTTATTCATCTGATTTCTGCTGAACAAGAACAATCATGAAACAAATAAAACACAAACTTAGAGGGACTTTAGAGTTTAAACAACACATTAATATTAGACTTAGAGCTTTTTAAAAGTTGAAATCTTTGAAGTGATGGGAGGGGACGTAGTCGTACATGTACACAGCAAACAGCAGGGGGCCCAGTACGCAGCCCTGAGGAGAGCCTGTGCTGAGTGTCAGGGTGGAGGATCTATGGGGCTATGGGGTGTATCTATGGGGCTATGGGGCGTATCTATGGGGCGTATCTATGGGGCTATGGGGTGTATCTATGGGGCTATGGGGCGTATCTATGGGGCTATGGGGCGTATCTATGGGGCTATGGGGTGTATCTATGGGGCTATGGGGTGTATCTATGGGGCTATGGGGCGTATCTATGGGGCTATGGGGTGTATCTATGGGGCTATGGGGCGTATCTATGGGGCTATGGGGCGTATCTATGGGGCTATGGGGTGTATCTATGGGGCGTATCTATGGGGCTATGGGGTGTATCTATGGGGCTATGGGGTGTATCTATGGGGCTATGGGGCGTATCTATGGGGCTATGGGGCGTATCTATGGGGCTATGGGGCGTATCTATGGGGCTATGGGGTGTATCTATGGGGCTATGGGGCGTATCTATGGGGCTATGGGGCGTATCTATGGGGCTATGGGGTGTATCTATGGGGCGTATCTATGGGGCTATGGGGTGTATCTATGGGGCTATGGGGTGTATCTATGGGGCTATGGGGCGTATCTATGGGGCTATGGGGCGTATCTATGGGGCTATGGGGCGTATCTATGGGGCTATGGGGCGTATCTATGGGGCTATGGGGCGTATCTATGGGGCTATGGGGTGTATCTATGGGGCTATGGGGCGTATCTATGGGGCTATGGGGCGTATCTATGGGGCTATGGGGCGTATCTATGGGGCTATGGGGCGTATCTATGGGGCTATGGGGCGTATCTATGGGGCTATGGGGCGTATCTATGGGGCTATGGGGCGTATCTATGGGGCTATGGGGTGTATCTATGGGGCTATGGGGCGTATCTATGGGGCTATGGGGCGTATCTATGGGGCTATGGGGCGTATCTATGGGGCTATGGGGCGTATCTATGGGGCTATGGGGCGTATCTATGGGGCTATGGGGCGTATCTATGGGGCTATGGGGCGTATCTATGGGACTATGGGGTGTATCTATGGGGCTATGGGGCGTATATATGGGGCTATTGGGTGTATCTATGGGGCTATGGGGCGTATCTATGGGACTATGGGGTGTATCTATGGGGCTATGGGGCGTATCTATGGGGCGTAGCTATGGGGCGTATCTATGGGGCTATGGGGCGTATCTATGGGGCTATGGGGCGTATCTATGGGGCTATGGGGCGTATCTATGGGACACTCAGTCAGGGAGTTCTTAATTCAGTTACATGTGAGGGGAGGGAAGTCTAAATCAGTCAGTTTTTCTTGGAGGTTCAGGGCAGTTTGGAGAGCAGTGATGATGGCACCGTCTGTTTCTTCCATAAACAAACTGGTGCTGATTGAAATGTGGAGGGAGGCAGGAAGTGAGGTGGTGGAGCTCTTAAAGCACTTGTTGACACTTTGTGAGGTGCTGTAAACCTGCCACTCGCCTTGGGATGATGTCAGACAGATGGATCTTCCTTTCTAGTCCATCTTAGCTGCGTTGACTGCTCTCCTCAGGTTTGCCCTGGTTACACTTTATTTGAAGTGGTGGCTCTTGATTGTACTTCCGCTGTTATCAGAGGTTTTTATGAACCTCTATTTGCTTATTCACCAAGACATTTCTTCAAACTACTTCAAACAGTCCAGTCTGTGCTGTTGAAACAGTCCTGCAGCTGGCTCCCTGAGGCCAGGTAACTGCCTTAGTTCTTCTTCTGAGGGGGTTTGTAAGATGGAAATATAAGCAGTGAAATGTGGTCAGACTCTCCCAGGTGGTGGGACAATGCACATAATGCGCAAACTTGGGAAGAACAGACTTTAAACAGGCCTGATTAAAATCCCCAGCCACGATAAAAGCTCCCTCACAGTGAGTCTGCCTGTGTGTCTTTATGGCACCACGGAGCCGAGGAACAGCTCGGCTAACAGCTATAATGTAATTCCAGCCATTAATTCCAGTTCAGGGCAGCAGTGGGTGAAATAACTGATGTTCGTACCAGCCCTGGTATATGTGGATGCAGAGCCCCCCCCCCCCCCCCTCTAGTTCTACCAGAGCTGCCCATCCTGTCCAAGAGGTGCATGGAGGGACTAACTGGGATGAAGCCATGTTTCTGTATAATCTGATGCACTGTAAATAAATGTTTTTATCTTCTCCACTTGAGATAAATCATATTAGAAAACAATTAAGTCAAATATTTATAGAACATCTGTTCTATAATCCAACTATTAAGATTGAAATGTGTTTTAAAGAAAGATTTCCAAATGACCAGAACACACTTCTTAGGTTAAAGTATTCTGCAGTATTTATTAAAAACAGTATCACAACAGGAAGTATTCTGCAGTATTTATGAGCTACAGGAGGTGTATTGTTCAGCTCGAACAGAAATTTCCCGTTGGAGAGAATCTGCCATCTCCAGCAGCTCGGACACTTCTGCTGCTCTCTGATTCTTCTTCTCCAACAGCTGCTTCATCCTCAGCTCCACATCTGTTAGAAACATGGTTACAGGACGGTTACATCGGCCGTGAAGGTGTTACAACACACCAGCAGGTACTCTCCTGCTTCACATCAGCCATATGTCAAGAGAAACTGTAAACCTTTAAGAAACCGCATGATTTCCAAGCAAAACTGAAAACACTTTATGAACTAAACTCAAAACAGAGAAAGTTAACACTCCACTGAATACTGAAATGCTCTGAAGGCAAATCACCCATATATGTATCAAAGTCACCTGTATTGGATCTTTTATCTGTTTGGCTTAAACCAGCCTAATGCAGTTCCTTTAATCCCAATAACATGTTCAAGTCTCTGTAACAGAATGCTGTGATCGATCGTATCAAATGCAGCTCTGAGATCCAACAGGACAAGAAACAAGTCCGCTATCAGAGGCTAACAGGAGATCATTGGTAACTTTCACCAGTGCTGTTTCTGTGCTATGATGCACTCTGAATCCTGACTGAAACTCTTCAAACAGATTATTTCTGTGGAAATGATCACAAAGTTGAGCTGCAGCTATTTTTTCAAGATCTTTGGACAAAAAAGGGAGATTGGATATAGGTCGATAATTAGCCAACACTTCTGAATCAAGAGTAGGTTTTTTAAGTAAAGGTTTAATTACAGCAACCTTAAAAGTCTGAGGTACATATCCTGTCAACAAAGACCGATTGATCAGATCCAATATGGAAGTATTGATTAAGGGGAAAACCTCCTTGAACAGTCTGGTTGGGATTGGGTCTAAAATACAAGTTGATGGTTTAGAAGAGACTATTGCTGTTGTTAGCTCAGAGAGATCAACTGGGCAGAAGCCGTCTGAATACTAATCAGGTTCTAAAGATACTTCTAAAGCTGCTGAACTTGATGATACATCAGTGATAATAGTGGGAAGGATTCCATGATGATGCAACAAACCCAAAGACGAGAGGAAATCTTCTGCTGAACAATCTCAAACATACATATAAGTCCTGATGGGAATTAAAGGTATGAAATGACATCACAGTCTGATCTGTTCACTTTAAAATAGTTAGTGGATTTAATTTGTTTCATTCACATGCAGCTTTTAAAAAGATAATGAATTAAATGTAAAATCATGAGCCTGAGCATGAGAAATGAAAAGCCCAACCTTGTATCTGTCTGAGTTTGTCCTCCACTTGTGTCTTCATGTCCTCTGCCTCTTTTAAGATGCTCTTCAGTCTTTCTGCAGCTTCATCTTGACCAGACTGATTCAAATGTTTTTGCTTTAAAGCCTGAAACAGCTGCATTACATCATCCAACTGCTGTTGGAGAGAAAACACAAACAGTTTGCCTGGATGATGATTGGCTGACACAAATGTAATAAAAACAGCCAACAATTCGTTTAAAACACAAGTTTAGAACTAAAAGCATTTCTCACAGGTTCAGTTCAACTAAATTCACTCCAACTGAATTATTTGTTAATTGCTAAAGGATATCACAGCAGTATTAATTATCTTTACAGATCAGCTGTTGTTACAGATAGATAACAAGATAAAATGTGCCAGAGGTCTCCATCAGTGGGTTGGGCTGTTGTTTCAGTTTCAACCAGGTTGTGGAGCATTGGACCAGATCTTTACCCTCATGCAATTACTGAGGGGCTCATGGGGGTTTGACCATCCAGTCTAAGGTTTACGACTGTGTTCCCTGAGAGATTCTGTGGGGGGTGCTGCAGGAGTATGGGGTACCAGAGTCACTTTTGTGGGCTTGTCAGTGCCTGTATAACAAAGTAAGAGCTGTGCCCACATTCTTGGTCCAAAGTGGTTTACTTTGTTGGAGTCCATCAGGGCTGCCCCGTGTCACCGGTCCTGGAGGATCTGGAGGTGTAGTCGGGGAGAGGAGCACGTCTGGTTTGGGAACCTCAGGGTTACATCTCTGCTTTTTGCACATGATTTGGTTCTGTTGGCCTTTTCAAGCCGTGACCTTCAGCTGCTCTGGAGCAGTTCAGTTCAGTGTGAAGCAGCCGGGATGAAAGTCAGCTCTTCCAGATCTGAGGCCGTGATTCTCAACCAAATAAAAATATTCTCTCTGGGTTTGGGATGAGTGTCTCTTTTTTTCTTCTTCTTCTCATCTCTGCCTCAGCTGGAGCAGTTTCAGCATCTCTGGACCTGGTTCTCAGTGATGGTGAGTTGGATCAGAGATGGACAGACGGATCGGGGCTTCGTCAGCAGTAATGAGGGCGCTGCTCCGGTCCGTTTGGTGAAGCTGAGCCGGAAGGAGAAGCTTTCAGGTTCCTGCTCCATCTTTGTTCCAACCCTCACCTGTGCTCACAGATCTGGGTTCTGACCCAAAGAAGGAGGTGGATACAAGCAGCTGAAATGGGTTTCCTTCAGAGGGGGGCTGGGATCTCCCCATTATTTACCTCCTGTGAGTCTGTAGTGCTACCCCCCCCTCCCCATTATTTACCTCCTGTGAGTCTGTAGTGCTACCCCCTCCCCGTTATGTACCATCTGTAAGACAGTAGTGCTACCCCCCCCCCCCCTGTTACTTACTGTCTGTGATTCTGTTCCCGTCCTTAAAGCAGACTCTGCTGCCTCTCTGGCTTCTCTGGTCGCCTCTCTGTTCTGTTTAGTTTTGTTATTCACAGTCTCAGCCTCTTTAAGCAGGTCTTCAGAATGATTCATCATTTTTGCCTCAATGCCATCCAATGTGGCTTCAATCTGAAACATCACAGAGCAAACATGTAACCACGGTTGGCAGCTCAGTTCACATCTGAAACATCTGACATATTGTAGATATTTTACATCTTTGACTTGATCTTTGGCCTCATCTATGTTTGTACTGGCTGTCTCCAGGTCATCGTTGGCTTTGGTCTGAGCTTCATCTGCTTCAAAAAGAACTCTGTTGATCTCTTTGACATCAATCTCTTTTGTCTGCTCCCTACAAAAGAACAAAAAAATGGATTTTTTCCCATGTATATAGACTTTCCCTCTGTCAGTGATTTCTTTGGGGCAACCTTGACCTGAGTTCCCGAGATTTCTGAAGCAGCTCCTGTGCACCCTCAGCATCCTTTTCCACGTCCTTCAGGTTGTCCGGGAATTTGGTGGCATTGCTAAACAGATTCCTGATGTCATTGATCATCGATTGGATCTCATCAGGTGACCGTGGAAGCTGGATGCTCAAAACAGCTTTGACCATTTTCTCCAAGTCTTCTTCAGGAATGAAGTCATCTGTTAGAAAGGAAACATGACGAGTTATGACGACAGGGATGGTTTCCTTTAGACAGACACATAACTCTGTGACCTTTAAACTGACAGCCGGTTCAGGAGGAAAGATTTGGTATTAATAACCTTTTCTTTAGTAATTGTTACAGACAGTAAGTACGAACACTGACCCAGCAGGAACTGTTTGACTCGATGGATGAGCTCCTTGGTTTCATTTTTTTCTCTCTCAAAGGATCCAATGATGGTGTCAATCCGGTCCTGAAGATCTCTGGCCTGGTCTTTGCTGTTCTGAGCCAGCTGTTTGGCATCACTGATCTGAAACAGGGCAAAGGATAAGAATACTGAGCTGACTTCCTCCATGGTAATGAGTAATGAGTCCCACCAACCTAAAGACATTTATCTGCATTTGTCTGTTGGGGACAAACGGTCCATCTTTAGTTTTCTCCTAATATTCTATGTTTTAAACTGTGCTGCATTCAACAATTTGATTAAAATAAGCTGATCTAACCTTAATTAAATGTATACTGATCGTACATCTCACCATCCTTTGATTGATCTATATATTAGTATATATCTATAACTGAATAGTTCTGATTCTGTTACTGACTGGACTGGTCCCAGCACCAGTCCTCCAGCAGTCCCAGTGTACACCTGCCTTGTTTCTGGTCTCCTGCAGCCTGGATGGAAGCTGGATGAGTCTGTCCTTTGCCGTCTTTGTGGTCTCAAAAGCTGTTTGACTGAGAGGAACAGCTCCATCACAGTCTGGACCGCCACACTTTCTTTCTCCAAGATGGAGGCCACAGAGAGCTCCACCACATCCTGAACAGTCCTGCAGACCTGGTCCTCCACAGACCTGCATCAGATCACAGCATGCCGCTCAGAGGACATGAGGAGGGTTTTGTTTTAACTTGACAGATTACCTCATGTCTTTGTTATTTATAACCTGCACTGAGTTACAGCTCTTCACTGGAAACAATGACTTTATAAAAGAAGGATGTAACCATCAGGATTCAGACATGGAGCTAACAGTTCTTTGGTTTGTAGTACCACTGATGGCCACTAGATCCCCCAGAATATCTCTGGCTGCAACATTCAAACAGCTTCAACTTCTCTTATGAAATATGGAGTATCTTTCCCCATGAACTGATCATCAGGTGATCAGTGGATCTCTCTGAAAAAAGCATCTATTAATTAAACTATCTGTCTAATCAGCTCTCAGGTATCATCCTCTGTCACCTCAGACAGCAGATGAGGCCTCATGTTGGCAGTTTACAAAGGTGATGTGCCAGTCTATGGTTCCGGTCCGACAGTGTGTTCAGAACCTTCCAAACTGAGTGAAATGAGCTGGAAGTATGTGAGCAGCAGCCATGATCAGAGCTGACTGAATCCTCCAAATACTAAGGAAAGGAGCTCCGACGCTTCCTTAAGGATCTCCTTTAGGAAACACCGGACCGTCCTTCATGAGAGAAAGGAGCTCCGACGCTTCCTTAAGGATCTCCTTTAGGAAACACCGGACCGTCCTTCCTGAGAGAAAGGAGCTCCGACACTTCCTTAAGGATCTCCTTTAGGAAACACCGGACCGTCCTTCCTGAGAGAAAGGAGCTCCGACGCTTCCTTAAGGATCTCCTTTAGGAAACACCGGACCGTCCTTCCTGAGAGAAAGGAGCTCCGACGCTTCCTTAAGGATCTCCTTTAGGAAACACCGGACCGTCCTTCAGGAGAGAAAGGAGCTCCGACGCTTCCTTAAGGATCTCCTTTAGGAAACACCGGACCGTCCTTCCTGAGAGAAAGGAGCTCCGACGCTTCCTTAAGGATCTCCTTTAGGAAACACCGGACCGTCCTTCAGGAGAGAAAGGAGCTCCGACGCTTCCTTAAGGATCTCCTTTAGGAAACACCGGACCGTCCTTCCTGAGAGAAAGGAGCTCCGACGCTTCCTTAAGGATCTCCTTTAGGAAACACCGGACCGTCCTTCCTGAGAGAAAGGAGCTCCGACGCTTCCTTAAGGATCTCCTTTAGGAAACACCGGACCGTCCTTCCTGAGAGAAAGGAGCTCCGATGCTTCCTTAAGGATCTCCTTTAGGAAACACCGGACCGTCCTTTAGGAGAGAAAGGAGCTCCGACGCTTCCTTAAGGATCTCCTTTAGGAAACACCGGACCGTCCTTCATGAGAGAAAGGAGCTCCGACGCTTCCTTAAGGATCTCCTTTAGGAAACACCGGACCGTCCTTCCTGAGAGAAAGGAGCTCCGACGCTTCCTTAAGGATCTCCTTTAGGAAACACCGGACCGTCCTTCAGGAGAGAAAGGAGCTCCGACGCTTCCTTAAGGATCTCCTTTAGGAAACACCGGACCCTCCTTCCTGAGAGAAAGGAGCTCCGACGCTTCCTTAAGGATCTCCTTTAGGAAACACCGGACCGTCCTTCCTGAGAGAAAGGAGCTCCGACGCTTCCTTAAGGATCTCCTTTAGGAAACACCGGACCGTCCTTCAGGAGAGAAAGGAGCTCCGACGCTTCCTTAAGGATCTCCTTTAGGAAACACCGGACCGTCCTTCCTGAGAGAAAGGAGCTCCGACGCTTCCTTAAGGATCTCCTTTAGGAAACACCGGACCGTCCTTCAGGAGAGAAAGGAGCTCCGACGCTTCCTTAAGGATCTCCTTTAGGAAACACCGGACCGTCCTTCCTGAGAGAAAGGAGCTCCGACGCTTCCTTAAGGATCTCCTTTAGGAAACACCGGACCGTCCTTCAGGAGAGAAAGGAGCTCCGTGCTTCCTTAAGGATCTCCTTTAGGAAACACCGGACCGTCCTTCCTGAGAGAAAGGAGCTCCGACGCTTCCTTAAGGATCTCCTTTAGGAAACACCGGACCGTCCTTCCTGAGAGAAAGGAGCTCCGACGCTTCCTTAAGGATCTCCTTTAGGAAACACCGGACCGTCCTTCCTGAGAGAAAGGAGCTCCGACGCTTCCTTAAGGATCTCCTTTAGGAAACACCGGACCGTCCTTCATGAGAGAAAGGAGCTCCGACGCTTCCTTAAGGATCTCCTTTAGGAAACACCGGACCGTCCTTCCTGAGAGAAAGGAGCTCTGACGCTTCCTTAAGGATCTCCTTTAGGAAACACCGGACCGTCCTTCCTGAGAGAAAGGAGCTCCGATGCTTCCTTAAGGATCTCCTTTAGGAAACACCGGACCCTCCTTTAGGAGAGAAAGGAGCTCCGACGCTTCCTTAAGGATCTCCTTTAGGAAACACCGGACCGTCCTTCCTGAGAGAAAGGAGCTCCGACGCTTCCTTAAGGATCTCCTTTAGGAAACACCGGACCCTCCTTTAGGAGAGAAAGGAGCTCCGACGCTTCCTTAAGGATCTCCTTTAGGAAACACCGGACCGTCCTTCCTGAGAGAAAGGAGCTCCGACGCTTCCTTAAGGATCTCCTTTAGGAAACACCGGACCGTCCTTCCTGAGAGAAAGGAGCTCCGATGCTTCCTTAAGGATCTCCTTTAGGAAACACCGGACCGTCCTTCCTGAGAGAAAGGAGCTCCGACGCTTCCTTAAGGATCTCCTTTAGGAAACACCGGACCGTCCTTCCTGAGAGAAAGGAGCTCTGACGCTTCCTTAAGGATCTCCTTTAGGAAACACCGGACCGTCCTTCAGGAGAGAAAGGAGCTCCGACGCTTCCTTAAGGATCTCCTTTAGGAAACACCGGACCGTCCTTCCTGAGAGAAAGGAGCTCATTCTGTCCCACAATGCCTTGCAGCTGCAGCTTTTATATCATCTCTCCCTTATTTTCATCCAGTCGTTCTAACTGTGATTAATAAAAATGAGGACAGGAGGATGAGCAGCCTGTGACTGAACTATATTTATATTTTTATCTTCATTTTTCACTCCCAAACTCTGATAATAAAGTAATATTCTATATTATCTCTGATATATGAGATAAACTTCCTGTAGCAACATGATCAGATCCCATCAGATGAAGCATCTGCAGCTGGTTCTGGAGAACATTTATTGAACATCTGGAGTTTCAGACCCACATCACAGCTGAGTGTCAGAGTGCTCGTCTTTTCCTGAGTCCTGAAGCACTTTTTCCTCCATCTGACTTTAACCCTGAGATGTTTTTCAGGAGAGGATGATAGGGGGTATTTATTTAGACTATTCGACCAGGGCCCATGGTTTAAACACAGTCTCTGTTGGGTGATGTGTGTCATATGATAGAATTTAAAGGCACACTTGTTGATAGATCTGAATTCAGAACAAAATGGCATAAACCTAATTAGATTAATACATTTCAGCAGGCTGACAGTTGAGCACATAAGAATGGATCCTGTGACTCTGTGTGATGTGACCTGACACATGGCAGAAATATAATTTACTTATTGACATGTTACACACACCTTCATCAGCTTTCTTTTTCTTTTTCTTTTTCAGGTGAATAAACATCACATTTCATGTTGGAGTGCTCTGCATCGGTCAAAATTATCTTAAATGTGTTAAATAATGTTGTCACGCTATTGTTGCTCCGACTGGCTGAATATCATAAATCCCCACACCCTCCATGTTATATCAAAGCAAACCAGGACTGTCTGGGAAGCAGACACCTTCTCTAACTTTAAGATCAGGCTTAAAACCTTCCTTTCTGATAAAGATTCTAGTTAGGGATGGCTCAGAAACATCCCATAGTTAAGCTGCTATAGGCCCAGCCTGCTGGGGGACCTCCTATGTCCCACCCTTCCTCACTTTGCTCTCTTTTCCCCCTGTTTAAATGATCATATGACATTGCGTACATCTGGCATTATAGTCATCATTAAAAAAGGTGTCCTTTGAATGGCATCTTCTGTCCTCTCAGCCCCAGCTGGTTGAGGCAGATGGACCCTTCCTGGTTCTGGTTCTGATGGAGGTTTCTTCCTGTTAAAAGGGAGACGTTTTTCTCCACAGTCGCCTCATGCAGCTCAGGATAAGAGATCCTGATTGGACTATGATTATTATTGGAGATTTGATTGGATGATGATTACAGTAAATTGGACTCTAATTGGCTTGAACTGGACTGTATTATTGGAGTGCCTTGAGATGAGAATTGTTGTGATTTGACGCTATTTGAATAAAACTGATTGATTGAACCATCGTGGGTTGCTGCTGCTGCATGTAAATAATAAAGACACTACATTCACTCACATAGCATGTCTTAGTCAGTGCTTTCTTCTTTGCATTCATACACATTCATTCACTGATGGACACATCGGTAGGTTCAGTGTCTTTCCCAAGAATGTTTCGTGGCCGGGGGAAGCAAGAAGTCAAACCACAGATCTTCCAATTGGTAAGCGACTGCTCTTCCTCCTGAGCTACAGCCACCCCAGCTGATGTTCTGCAACCAAGCTCTACCACTCTGTAGATCTCTACAGGTTAAAACTTCCAATTTTGACTGAGGAGAAGAGAAAGTCTGCATATATCCTCACCTTCTGGTTGAGGCTGACGACACTGAGCTCTCTGAGCTTCTTCTCCAGGGGTGCCAGGTCTACGTCTCTGATGGGCACACTCAGTCTGTGTTTGACTTCCTGTCTGGTGTCCATTGAGTTCTCTACAGCTTTGTTGGAGTTTCTCGTTCTCTTCTCATCTGACATGAAGGCTTTATGAAGCTTCTGGATATCACCCAGCAGTTCTGCAACAGGTTCAATTGGGACACTGAGCTCACTGAACAGTAAATGTGAAACAGCAGCGCTTGTTATGAGATGAGGGAAAAAGAAAAATTCAACTGAGGACAACAGCAATTTATCAATCCAAACGAAAATTGAGCAGCTGCAGAACAAATAAAAAAACATCATTGACCAAAAGTAAAAAATGAACCAAATCAAAGGAAAGGCAGAGATCCCTCCACACATTGTAGTATGTTGCTGCCCCACAGGGGAACTCTTGTAAATATGTGAAGCAATCTGAGCTGTGGGATGCTCTTGGTTGTGTTGGAGCTGTGGTTGGTCCTTCTGCTCTGGAAAAGACATAAATCAAAGTGGACAATGATCTGCTTTTTCAAGAGCAGCTGCTGTCTGAGATTCCTATCTGAGCTTCTTTGTTCTTTTCCTTTTGAGGTCCTTTTGTCTTGTCTCGTTGGAATGAAATCTGTTGTTGTCTGCACCTCCCAGCTGTGTACAAACATATATGGGCCCTAAATCAACATGCCTCATATGAAAATACCCATCCATCCATCATCTTCCACTTATCCAAGGTCGGGTCAGAGGCAACAGGTCCAGAAGGGAAACCCAGACATCCCTCTCCCAAGCGACACTCTCCAGCTCCTCGGGGGAGAATATGTCTGAAAAACCTCCAAAGGGAAGCAACAAGGATGCATCCTAACCAGATGAACCACCGCAGCTGATTCCTTGTGGAGGAGCAGCAGCTTTACTCCCAGCTCCCTCCGGATGGTGCAGCTCCTCCCACTATGCATAAGGCTGAGCCCATCCACCCTCTGAAGGAAACCGTTTGTATCCACGACCTCATTCTTTGGGTTACTACCCAGATCTGTGACCAAACCCGATGCCCTCCCCTCCTCGACTACACCTGGATTAGATAAAGCTGGTATAGAAGATGGATGTATGAAGATGTTCTGGTGAAAACACACCATCTAAAGTTTTTCCAATGAAGTACATGGAGGACCATGAGAGACAAAAAAGATTGAATCTCATCCCATAATCAGAGCGAACATTTGAAAAACCAAGGAAAACTCGTGAAGTGATAAACTACTATTCACATCTCTGTACCTTCCACTTGCTCCTTTTCATTGTTGTTTGAGTCCTTTACGAGTTTTGACTTCAGGTTGTTCTGCACCTTTTCAAACTCCAGAAGAATGTTATCAATCTCTGTGTTTAGGAGTGGAGAGGGATTTATCAGGATTGGGTTGGGGTCGATGGCATCTTTCACCTTCCTGTGGGGAAGACAGTGTTTGAATATATTTGATTACTGACTTTGACTTTAATACAGAAGTTCAAAACCTGCAGGAATCATCTTAGGTGCTGCCTTAACACCCGAAGTCTCAGAACTGCAGACGTACCTTATCTTCTTGTATAGTTTCTCCAGCCTCTCCATTTTAAGAGGGGAGGTAGCCCTCAAATCTGCGAGGTCATCAAGCTTAGAGAGCATCTCCAGAATCTGCTGCAGGTCACGACCGTCTGTGGGTTGCACATTTTTGCGAGGGATTAAGGTTCTCATCCTCTGGGCAGCGCGCTGCACATCGGTGATGTTTTTGGTCCACAGGGCAGCGCACGGGTGGCACGTCTCACAGAGAGGGAATGCGGAGTCGAAACCCGGGGCGCACTCATCGCAGAAGATACCGGTAACGCCAGTCCGGCAGATACACTCGCCAGTTTCCAGGTCACATGATGGGCGTTCCGTTCCCTCCAGGTTACAATCACAAGCTGAAAACAAGAAGTAGGAAACTTAAATAAAACAGGTGGAGCTCTGTCTCAGAAGAGATTCAAAGACACGATTTCACTCACAGATACACTGCAGGTCAGGATTCCCAAAATGATTTTCCCCACATTCATCACATTGTGTCCCTCCAAACTCTGGACGACACAGACACTGCCCCGACACCTGAACACATCACAACTACATCAGTCTCTCTTCACCTACTGTAGGAATCATGACTGTGAGACAGTATGTCTGGTTACAGGTTTTCATCTCACACCACTGAACAGTAAACACACTTTACAACACAGTTCATGTGATTCTACAGTGTGACATGAATAGGAGCTTCATAAACTCAAATGTTGTTCTGTTGCAGACTGATCAAGCTCCTGCCTTGTCACAGATGTTGGAGAACGCATTAACGGGGTGGCAGCTGCAGGGCTGACATCCTGAAGGTCCGTCCAGGTTCCAGAATCCGTCCTCACACTCATCACAGAACTCTCCCACCACCCCCTTCCTGCAGGGACAGCGTCCCATCCTCTGATCACAAAAACAGGGGCTCTCCAGAGGACACCGAGTCACCTCGGTCCCCCGCCGGTCACAGGAGCATTCTGGGAAAACATTCAAACATTTTGAAATTCAAATAAAAACAGAGCAGCTATTGGCCTGGACTGCTGGGGGAGCTCCCATGATGCACCTCTGCTCCCACTACTCTTTTACAGATGACATCATTGCTGTCATTAACTTGTGTTTCTCTCTCTCAGCAGGTGTCTCTGGCCTGGTGTTACGCTGCTTGTTGTCCCCTCTTTCCTGTCCTATCAACCCCCTGCCGGTTTGAGGCAGATGGCCGCCCTTCCTGATTCTGATGGAGGTTTCTTCTTATTAAAAGAGTTTTTTCTTTCCACAGTTGCCTCGGGCACATTCAGAACGGGAGATTGGACCGAAGAGAAGTTTCTCTGCAATCTGTTGGTTTCCTTAGATAGGCAACTTTCTTTTAACTGGCTCTGTATAAATTGGACTAATTTGGAATATAATGAATAAATGTATGTATTACAATTGATTGGATTGTATTTGGCTTCAATTGGTGTCTTTGCTGTGCCTTGAGATGACATTTGCTGTGATTTGGTGCTTTCTAAATTAAACTGAACTGTTTGCTACCTTTACCTTTGCAGTCCTGCTGCAGGGCATTGCCATAGTAACCAGGTTTGCAGTCTTGGCAGCGATGACCCGCTGTGTTGTAGAGGCAGTGCAGACATTCTCCGGTTGTGCTGTTGCAGGCGTTGCGGTCCTTTGGGTCGATATTGTTGTTGCACGGACACACCTTACAGTGAACCTCTGGCAGCGTTAGATCACCATAAAAACCAGGGCTGCACCTGTCACAGCGCGAACCTGCGGGGTCAGAGGCAGCTTTAAGTATCATTGGGACAAGCTCACCTGTTTCAGATAAAATCAGGTTAAAGTCCCTGCTGCCAGTAAACCATCTCCTGAGATCTAAGGAACACAAACCCTGGACAGAAAACCAGGGGAGCTCTTACCAATGTGCCCCTCCTGGCAGGTACAGGTCAGACTGAGGGATTGTGAGTCGTATTGGCAAGAAGTGGCGAAGAATCGTCCGCTGCTCAGACTGTCTGGACACTGGCAGGGCAGGCAGGGTTGTCTGGACAGTGGGTTACCATAGTAACCCTCCACACACCTGCATCAACAGCATCACAGGTGCATCATCAGACATAGACCTTCCTCTGTCTGTTTTTGTTCAAACTTTTGTTCAAATCTTATCTTTAGTTTGATCAGGATGTATTTTAGATAAATAAACACAGTTCAGAAGTTCCTGTAAAACCTTTACGCATTCCACTATGTAATGAATTATGATTTTCAACTGGAATATTTCATTCATTGAGATCTTGGAAGTGTTATTTTAATCCCTTTTTTCTTTTAGTAGTGTATAAGAAGCTGCCCGAGACGCTCCGGCACGCCCAGATAATTCTGCATCTTTCAGTCTGTGCCAATGAATAAAGTTTTTCTCCAGCCTGTTTAGTCTTTTTTGTGCCATTAAAGGGATTTTTATCTCCTGTGCTTTTTCTGAACACCGCCTCTGTGTGAGTACCATCCTTCAGCCACCTACAGCCTGCAGAAATTTCTATTGCTACTTATCCCTGGTTTCTCCAGCGTTTTCAGTTGTTACTTTGCTTTTCGTTGTGCTTTGTTTTGGTTTTTTCCTTCCTGGAGCAGCGCCTTTAGTTGAGCTGTTTTTTATTAATTAACCTCTTTGGACTTTTATTCCCGAGTCTCCAGCATTTGGGTAAGCCCACCAATGAATCCTCACACTGGAACAATTCTGACATCCTGCAAAACAAAAAATGCTGAAATGCACTCTATGGAACATAAAACTCAACCCTGACTTATGGTTGAGTGATCGCTCAGCTTAAGTGTTTTTATGGTTTTATGACTGTTTGGACTGTATTTGCTCTCTTTCAGCATTCTCCGACGATTAATCATTTCAGTTATTTCTTAGTACTTGTATTTGATTGGATTATCATTCATCTACCTGTGTGATACCTGCTAACTACTGTTCAGAATGTGGGCCGGCATGATTTACATTAGGTCTGCACTAGCCTGGTCTCTTTTGTTACTCGTCCATCCACCCTTTTCAGGACTGCTCCAGTATACAGCTGCTGAGCTCCTCTGGCTCCGTTGTCACCTGTCTGGGCCTCCATCAACAGAGCTGTACCTCCACCCGAATGTCGCCCTTCAACCTCACCAGAGATACATTCACTGCGGCTCTCGCCGGAAATTCCATCTCGATGATTCCAGAGCTGTACACCACTCAATCCTCCCAGGATTGCAGAGAGGGCTGTTGACCCTAGCCTACCCAGCTAACACTACCATCAAAAAGGACAACACTGCTCTCAACCTCTGCTTAACATCTGCTCACTTACGATCCAGGGATATCTCATCCAGGATCTCCTTATTGACTGTAAGTTAGACTTTTTATGTTTAACCAAAACATGGCAACAACCAAATGAGTTTCTCAACGAATCCACTCCTCCGAGGTTTGTTTACGTCTGTCAACCCGGTCGCAGAGGAGGTCTTACGATAATTCACTGCATGAAGTGGAAAGTCCTGCCTGTATCCGTTCCTGCCTTCAGCTCGATTGAATGTCTAGCTGGAGCCACTCCCATCGCTACAGTTTACCATCCCCCTAACCCACTAAAAGACTTTTTAAATGTTTGCCTGGTCTCATCAAATGTAATAGTGTTGGGGGATTTAATCATGGGATTGGAATCTCCCTCTCACCAAAGACTTTTCATCATCCGAGAGAGTTTTGGATTCCATCAATTCACCGACTTCCCCACCCATACAAAGGATCATACGCTGGACTTAATCTGCTGTTCTGGTCTCACGCCCTCCAGCGGTTCAGCTGAACAACTCACCATAACTGACCATTTCCTCCTCTCATTTAAAGTTGCACTCTGTCTCTCCACAACCAAGACCCCACGTCTCATCTCCTTATGGAATATCAGGGACATTAACATGGATACCTTCTGCTCTAATGTTCGGTTTCTGTTTTTCGCCCCTGACAAATCGTCTGGTTATTACAACGAGGCCTTTGATAACGTTCTTAACTGTCTTGCTCCAGTGAAACCTCACTTTGTCACGTCTCCCAAATTGATTTTCCCTGAACTTTGAAAGCTCAATGTCAACAACTTCAGCGACTATACAGCAAAGCTTTTCTCACTATCCACAAAGAAATGTACAAAAGGACTTGAAAACATGTAAACCATGTCTTTCTGGTTCAAAGGACCGAAGGACTTTGCCTTCCCTCTAAATATTTGATTATAGTAAGATTAAAGAAGTGACTTTCAAAATATATCACTGTAAGTTATTTCTATATAGATACAAAAAGGACATTGGACCCCGCTTATGGGGGCTTATGGGGGCTTATATCTGCCGAAGAATGCCAACTTTCACCAAACTGTTCTCGGTGAGTAGATAAACGTATTTCATGCCAGAAATAAGGTCTAGGTTTAAAAATACTGGAGTTCCCCTTTAAGAAGGTATAGAAAATTGATAGATGGAACAACTTAAGTCCATAATAAGTAAGAAATATATCATCAACCAACTAGACGTACCACTTCCTATTAGATAGATAAAGTTTAACCTGTCACAGTTTGGTCCCGTGGTGTGCTCCCTGCAGCTCAGACAATCTCCCGTCTCTCCATCACACGTCTCTGACAGTCCGTTACATTCACAAGGTCGACAGAGTGGGAATCCCCAGAATCCTGGCTGACAGCGATCACAGCGGCGGCCCGTAACCTCAGAGCGACATGCGCACTGACCTCTGACCTGATCACACAGCTCCGACACCGAACCTCCAGGGTCACACTCACAGCCTGAAGATAACAGGCCACAATCTGAGTAAAATCAAACTTTTCTTTTCTTATCTGGAGTTTCATATTAGTGAACTTACGTTTGCATCCTTCAGGTCCAAATCCAAAAGTCAGAGGTGCGCAGGTATCACAGCAACGGCCAATCACATTGGGTTTACATTCACAGACCCCGCCCAGCTTACTGCAGCCTGGTCCAAGAGAACCAATCACATCACACCTGCAAGCTGACGTAGAAAAGAACGGTCAGTGTCTGAAATGTTGGAAGATTTGAAGAATGTCTAATCTGTTCCACTACAGATTATTTGGAACAGTTTATGGGGCAGATCCATCGATGGTTCCTAGAGCTTCACTGAGCTGGAACTTGGTGGGAACCCTTCATGCATTTTGAGGAGGTTTTATGGCTTGACATCAGGGGCATCTATTGTGTCCTGTAATAAGCAACCTGACAGCTGGCTGAGTGAACAAGTCCCATTCCTACAACTGAGCTGTTTTCCATTTTAGTTTTTCACAGCTGCACTGAGTTCTTGGTGAAGGTGATCAGGACTCTGTCAGCAGAAGGGTTATCTGAGCTGTTAGCTATCTTGTGGTTAGGGTTAGTGCTCAAGTTGGTCTGGAATTATGCCCAGATTTATTATTTCTGCAGATCTGGCACAGTCCTTATTTTGGCATTACAAAGTAATGTAAATAGATAAAAACGAGGCACCGTGTTAAGTTAGCACCTGGAAGGTGTGATCTTTGTGTCTGGCGTTGTTGAACATGTACCTACGAGGGTATCCCTCTCAGAAGACAAACCCCATCGAACAGACTGATTTATTACTTATACTTACTGTTTTATTGACCACAGAAAAATATATAAATTATATAAATGTGTACGAGTCCACACACACAGCAGATAGACGAGTAAAGACACATGCACAGCAGATAGATAAGTACACACATATAAGTTAATTGTAACAGCTGGTGACAGCGAAGCCATGTGCACACGTGCACAGGACCTCGTGGAGATTTTCCAGCTACACTCCAGAGAAAATCTCTGGAAATCAGCGGGAAAGATGATGTGTAGCAGCAAATATTCCCAGCATTTGCTGCCTATTTTAGAGTTGCTCCTTCGTCCTCTTTTCTTCTGACCCGTTTGCTGCTTTCTGCTCACCCCTCCATGCAGCACTGATCTCACTAAAAGGAGCCCCAACTGACACTACATGCTTTGTAAAAAGTCATTTAGACAGATTGTCTCACATCCGGCTTTCTGAGTGCCATAGACAGAAGTTCTCCCTCATATAGTATCTCCAGCTGAAAGTCTCCATGAGTGCAAGGAACAAGTCTGAGAGAAGTAATGAAACTGAAGGGCAAGAAAATTAGTGAGACTAACAGTTTATCTGAGAGAAGTCAGTGGGTTTACATGATGAGATTAACTGGATTACAGCTACAGTTGGGTCCTTATCTGAGGGTAATTATCCTTGGATATTTGGCGGTGAATGAATGGAATCACTGGCCCAAAGCGTGTCATACCCCGGTACCATAGGTGGCACTGTCCCCATTTCAGCTATCGCTAATAGAGCCACTTCCTGTTGGCGTCTTCACCGCCACCAACAACAAACTCAGGCATTCAGAAAGATGGAGAACGCAGAGCGAGATGAAGCTGCGTCCCTCTCCATCTGTGATGAGCTGGTTATGGCACAGAGATGCACAACGGCGCATTCTCCATCGCCTTGTTTCTTTCTTTCTGACGACAACAACAGGAATATCGTCTCCTTCCGGGTGACGATCGCAGGGAAAAATCTGGAGCATGCGCAGAACGCTCGATCCGATCCACTGTCGTCTGCGTTTGGATCCAGTTATCTCAGGTCTTAATTTGATCGCAAGTATCCGATTCGATTTCTTGTCAGATTAAGGCGTCTACATGAACTGAATAACTCAATCTTATTGTAATTCAGCCATTAATCCGATCCGATGGCACACATGTAACCGCACTGAGTTTAATGTTGAAATTTGAAAGCAAGCAAGCAGATTGTTTTTGAGTTAGGGCAGTTTTGACAGAGAAAGTAAGAGTAAAATATCGAACCCATGCTCTTAAAAAATGATGCCTGAGTAAAGATAGTAATGGAGTCACACCAAAGTCCTATTGGATTTGTGTTGTGTGATGCCTCCCTCCAGTGGCCTCTTCGAGTACTGAACTCTTGGTGGACATTATGTTGTTCAAGATGGAAAAAGCAACATTTATTGTCCTGGTTTCTTCTTTCCTGTTGATTCTCTGAAACCTCACAGCCAAGGTGGTGAGTGTTTATTGGTCTTAAAAGCTCGACTTATGGAGATTTTTTCTTCCTTCCTATTAATTTCGGACAAGTAAAAATGATGAGAAGGCTTTTCCAGTCATCTGACTGCTTCAGTATAAGATGTGTAGTTAAGGTGGACTACTTACGAATGGCTCCATTGTGGAGTCGTGCAGAAAAACTCATGATCAGTCCCTCACAAACTGCTGGTAATGACTCCTCAGAAACAAGCTCAACAGCCAATCCTGTGCACTTAAAATGGCGGAATGAGTCAAGGTCACTCTGGGAGCAGAAGTCTTGTACCGACTCAATTCTGGGTATCAGCGCCATCTGAAAAAAACCCCAAAAGAAACAGGAAGCAGTGAGGCATTTGAACCAAACATACCCTAACACCTGGAGAACTTTGTCAAGGAGACAAATCTGAGGTGAAGACTAATCCTGAGATGACTGAGACAGACAGGAGCATATATGAGTGCTAAATCAATCAGAAATAATTAATGATGCAACCCCCGCTCTGAAAGTACCGGGAGCTCTTTACAAACACCACAGAGTGTAGTTTGTTTTGGATGCTCCTGGTAGTTTTTAGATTTAATAGGTCAAACACAGTGTTAATCCAGCATATTAAATGCAGAGTAGCTGCCTTGTTGCTGCCTTGTGACTGAATCAATACAGAGAATAACAAACGAAGCCCAAGATGAAATGTCCACTATACAGTAGTTTCACAATCCAGGGGCAGAAATGACAAGACGACGGTGGTATGATAGGCAGTGTGGGAATGAGAATCAAACTGTGAAGTTCATGAAAATGAGAACTTTTCAAAACTTAACCATGAGGGGAGTTAAACAAGTAATGATTGTTGGAAGGAGGAAAGCAAAAGGACTGTGAAAATCTGCAGGACAGGAATTCCCTTTTATTGTGGAATGATTTTAGATGAACAGATGAACAGTTTCTCACCGAGTCAACCAGGATCTGTGAGCTGTCAGCTCCAGACTGTTTACGAAAGACAATATCCACAAAATATCGACCTTGTGCATTCAGACATATTTGGGGGTCCAGAATACTTGCTCTGGAATAAAGAAAAGACAATAGATAAGGGTAAGGGGTTAGGGTTTGACATAAGACATAAATATATATATAAAGCCCACATCTATGAGAAATTCAGCACATCAAATAATTCAATTCAATTCTGTTTTATTTATATAGCTCCAAATTACAACAAATGTCATCTCAAAGCACTTAAATAATATCGTCCAATTCAAGCCAATTGGAATTCAATTCATTGTAAACATAATCCAATGAAATCCAATTAATTAATTTTTTAAATATTCCAATAGAGCCAATTCAAAAATAATATCCAGCTAAGAAAACCAACAGATTGCACCGAAACTTGTCTTCAGTCCAATCTCCCGTCCTGAGCCTGAGGGACTGTGGAAAGGAACGACTCCCTTTAACAGGAAGAAACCTCTGGCAGAACCAGAACCAGGAAGAAACCTCTGGCAGAACCAGAACCAGGAAGAAACCTCTGACAGAACCAGACTCAGGAAGAAACCTCTGGCAGAACCAGAACCAGGAAGAAACCTCTGGCAGAACCAGAACCAGGAAGAAACCTCTGGCAGAACCGGGAAGAAACCTCTGGCAGAACCAGAACCGGGAAGAAACCTCTGGCAGAACCAGAACTGGGAAGAAACCTCTGGCAGAACCAGAACCAGGAAGAAACCTCTGGCAGAACCAGAACCAGGAAGGGTGGCCATCCACTAGCTGGGGTTTGAAAAGACAGAAAAGAAGGGGGGAAACGTGCTATCTTAGGTCCAAAGATAACAACTTCAGTTTTGTCTGAATTTAGAAGCAGACAGTTCTGAGTCATCCTATTAAAATTAAATGAAAAATGTTTACTCTCTGGCTTTTAACCCAGCATGAGACTCTGTTTCTGTTTTTGCTTCATTGTTTTAATATTGTTTTAATATTGTTATCGTTTATTATTGTTTTTTACATTGTTCTTATGTTTTATGTCTTATACTTTGTGATGTTATTCCTCTACAGCACTTTGTTCCAGCCACGGGTTTTTTTTAAAGGGCTTTATAAATAAAGTTGAGTTGAATTGAGTTGAGTCATCCAGGTCTTTATGTCTTTAAGACAGGCTTGTAGTCTGACCAACCTGTTGGTTTCATCTGGTTTCATAGATAAGTACAGCTGAGTATCATCAGCATAACAATGGAACTTTATGCCATGCTGTCTGATAATGTTACCTAATGGAAGCATGTATAAAGTAAAAAGAATCGGTCCAAGCACAGAACCCTGAGGAACTCTGATGGGTTAGGGTTCCGTGAAAGAGCTCAATTTACATCTGTGCACATACAGCTGGATGATGTGTTTTAAATCTGATGGAGACATTCGCTCAATGACACCAACAAGCTGCTAAAGGATCAAACATCCAGAGACTTTTTTGGTTTAAGCAAATGGACGCCTACAACTATTTCACATAGAACTGACAACCCTGGCTTGACACATATGATTAAAAGTTCACCTCGAACACCTTTTAAAAAGTCATACCTAAGTCACTAGATGACAAGTATCGCGGTTAATGACCACAGTCTGAGCGCCAACAGCTCCGCCCACTCCTACAATCATGTCGGGCAGCTTGGGGCTTTTGACCGCTGTCTCCAACTTCTGAATTTTCTGATACACCAGAGCAACCAGCCTAATCCAATCAGCAGAAAGCCCGTTATCATGGTTCCAAATATGTAAAGATCCTCGACGGAAAGGCACATGACCCTCCACTTCTCCCAGGAGTCCCTCATGTAACCAGCAGTGAACAATCCATCAGGGCAGGCGGGTTCCCCTGAACCCGAGCTTCTCGTTGAGAACATTTTGTCAATTGCGTTTAGAGACCAGTTGACCAATTCCATGATTTTAATTTTGAGAGCAATGTGGAGAGAGGCACCAAAAAGTTTGAGACAAGACAGGACAAGAAGTGAAGAAAAGCAGGGAAGATAAGGAAGAGGGAAGGTAGAGGAGAGAAGAGAAATGCGACCGCCTTCATTGAGAGGCGGAAGAACATTTTCAGAAATGCTTAGTTTTAGTTTTTTCATACTTTGGGTTATTTGTCAGGTGCAGGATTTTAAAAAAAGTAAAGTAGAGTATTGTATCATAAAATCCAACAAAAGATAAGTTTATTTGTGCTGCGTATTTGCTAACCAGTAGCTATTTGGTCGTTGGTGAAAGCAGTCCATTATAATTGTCTCCTTCCCTGTGCTACCTGGGCAGGATGTTGCTTCTCTTTCGGGGGGGCGGCGGCGGCAGACTCACAGAGGCTGATGTAATTTGGCCATCAGCTGATTACAGTCACAATAACGTGTCCTCATGTTTTTTTTGTCTATTTCTGCTTCTTCTTTGCTTATGGCAGAGCTGTCATGTTCCCTGTCTGTCTGTAAATTGGTAGTTGGGTGAGGGTTAGTTGTTTATGACGTCTCACCTGGAGTTTCCAGAGAGAATTAAAGTTTCTGTTCCTGTTGGGTTGCTTCTGCAGCCTCCATCCCCCGACAGCAGCGTGGTGATGGATACTGTAGCCAGCCAATCAGAACGGGCCTGGAGAGAGACATCAGCCAGTATTAAATGAAGAAGAGTTTTTTCTCAGGATGGGATCAAAAAGAAGTTTCACTGCAATCCGTTGTTTTTCCTTAGCTAGGAAATAGCTTTTAAATTGGCTCTGTATATATGAATTGGAGTCATTTTGAATTTAATTAATTGGATTTGAGAGGGTTATGATTGCAATAATTGGCTTGAATTGGACTTTATCACTGAAGTTTTCCGATGACATTTGTTGTGATTTGACGCCACATAAATAAATTGAGTTGAGTTTAACTCACCAACTTCCTAAAACTATTTTAATTTATGTAAGTTTACCCGCTGATCTCTCTGTAAATAAAAAGATAGTTTTTGGTAAATGTGATTTTGGTCGACTGTTGAATGTTTCTCATTAATTTTCATGTGAATTTTTTTTATTATAAAAAGAAAAAAAGACCTTTTGCTATATCCAAAACTTAATGCTGCCTTTGTGTGTAGAAACTGTTTCTCAGTTAGCTTTAAGTCAGACAAAGGACCAGATTTAAACCTAGAACCAGTTCCAGGACTTCTCCTCACCCCTAGTTCATAGTTGATCACCAGCTGGTACTCGATGGATAACGGGAGGTTGTCCACTGTGAATCTAAGCCCCGCCCCCTCTGATGCTCTGACGAATCCCAGGCCTGTCCAAGTTACCAGCTGATCAGGCAGCCTCCGACGGGGAATAATCTGCAGAGCATGACCTGGATCCAGAGGAATGATGTTCTGCAACAAGGTCGATACAAAAACAGCAAATCAGGACACAGGATTTGATTGGCTCGAATGAGAGTAGTCTCTCATTGTTCAAAGTCTAACTGGAAATGAACCCCCACCTGTCTCTGTCTCCTCTGGCGGGTGAGTCGACGAGTCCTCCGAACCAAAACCACTTGTCCATTGGAAACCTTAAAATCAAAGCCCTGCTGTCTGAAGTAATGCTCACATGGAGGTAAAGTTATGGGATTTACCTGTAAACACATATAAAAGGGACCATTCAGACTTGGTTCTGGGTCAGGGTCATCCATTCTGAGTGATCCGGTCACTGTGGACCTCACTAAACACAGGTGTGAACGCACTCAGGCCACATTCAGAGGGGGTCCAGAACATTTCTCTGATAAGCTGAATGTTTCTTTTTGGTCCAATCACAGGTCTGTGAGCAGCTGTGAATGGACTCAGACTCTAGTCTCAGTTTATGTTTATGTTTATGCCTTTATCAGACGCTTTTATCCAAAGCGACTTACAGGTAGGCATGTAGGGTAAGGGGGTCTTGCCTAAGGACCCCTACTGGAGGTAGAACCTTTCATGCAGGGGATTTGAACCCAGGATCTCCCACATGGAAGGTGGCAATCTTACAACTACACTATCCAGTTGGTCTTTTTTAGATTGTGCCTTTTTTCACAGTGTGAACTTCAATGTGTCTTATTCCTCTTTGAAGGATCACCTGTTTAAAAAATTAGCCTCTCTTATGTGCTGTAACACCTTCATATGAACGGATCAGAGCTGATACTGTGAGGGTAAAGGCTCAGTTTCAGAACTGAGCTCTGAAAGTGCTAATAGATGCAGCTTTTCATGATTGAACCTGTGCAGGATGTAGTGTAAGTTGGTATTGATCTGCATACGGAGCAAGAAAAATATGAGACCAGCAGTGGAAACTAATGTCAGGTGAGAACTTAGAGATGTCTGCTTGTGATTGGTTCGTCTAAGATCCTTGTTGCCGTGTGAACAGGACCTGATGCTGATCCGGTTGTTCGCTCATCACTGATACCCACCAGAGGAGAGGAGGAGGGGGAAGGAGGACGAGGAAGACGAGTAGGAGGAGGGCATCTTCCTGAAAGCGGTGCAGCGAGTTCAGCCTCATATAGGAAGTAGTTAAATGATGGCAGGAAGTATCCAGGCGCAGGGTCAGAGCAACGCCGACCGATCATGTTGGGTAAACAGGGACACTGTCCGTCCTCCGGAGAACACCTGAGGAGGCAGCATGTCCACACCTTCTGATATGTGATTCATGTTTTCCAACATAGTCCAACATCTGTTTACTGTCACAGGACTGTACAAACTGTCTAGCTGTCAGATAAAGCAACAACATGAAGTGAGCAGCTAATGGGGTTTTAACCTTTTCTTTTAACTTTTGCTTCATTAATAACTAAGACTGATCTGGTCTAGATACATAAACTGATCTGATTATGAATCATTCAAACAGTGAATATCTCAGAAGGCAAAATCAAGTCTTACATGTTGCTGTGAGCTCCGCCGATATCACAGTCACAGGGTGAACACCGGCTCATCGACTGTCCCAAACCCCAGAAACCTGCCTGAACACAATCCACACAAACTCTCATGAGAACATTAAATCAACTCAATAGCAGATAAATGTCTTCACTTGGGCTGAAAACTATCCCTTCTGGAAACTTTCTAAACACACTGAGCAGGTTACCATTAAGTTTACACTTAGGGTAATCCTGAGAGCTTGAATAAAGCCGACTGGACTTCTTTTACTTTACAAGGTCCAGTCCCCTTATTTAAGATCTCAGGATTACCCGAACCTGGATGACAGAGAATCACAGAAGTAACATTTTAGGCTCAGGAACACTTTCCTTACATTCTCCTTCCAGCTTTATTCTGATTCTGCTGATTTCCACCAACTAAAGAGACAGCACCTTTATGTAGACACGCTGTTTCAAACTCTCAGGTCTTTTGGGTTAATTGATCTGAATCATGATTCATCATCTTCCTCTTATCTGAGATTGGGTCATGAAACCAACAGGTCCAGGAGGGAAACCCAGACATCGCGCTCCAGTGAGTTCTGGGTCTGCCTTGGGCCTTTTCCAAGTTGGACGTGCCTGAAAAACCTCTCCAGGGATATCTGGGTGTCCCTCCTGGACTCCACAACCCGACCTCAGATAAGATGAAGATGATAGATGTATCATACAAATATATTTATTTAAAATGAGGGCTGTATCAGGACTTTTTACCTGTACTGAAAAAAAAGGTTTGTTATAAAAACGTTTATTTTACCAGCTGCACCTTTAATATAGAACCTACCACACATCTGTCACACAGGGGTCCAGCTGTGAAAGGCTCACATTCACAACTTCCTGTCAGTTGATCACATGACCCAACACTCCCCAAACCATGACACTGACACTCTGAAAAACAAGATGTACACAGACATGGCTCAAAGCAACATGGTGAGCAAGTATAGGAAAGCTTATAAAGAGGCCTCTCAAAAGAAAATGAGTTCAAATATGTGTTCACACAAAAAATATCTGTATGGTTTTCCATTCACTCAAACTGTTACTTATGAAAGAGTGTGGGTACCTGATTCTTTACAACAGGGGTGTCAAACTCAAACAGACAGTGGGCTAAAATTAAAAACCTGGACAAAGTTGCAGGCCAGCCTTGATATTTATTGAAAAAATGTCTACAACTGAGGAAGTTTTTCCTCGTCTTCAGATATAACAATGAACCTTTTCATGTGGAATAAACTAAAGTTAAAACATTTAATCTGGAACAAGCCAAGCTTAACACTATAAACATGTGACATCATGCAGTGTCTGCATTAGGGTCCTCACAGTTAAAGGGACGGCGAGTACCCGTGACAACACATCTGTGGCATTCATGTCTTAAATGAGATTTTTTTAGAAATCTAATGCCTCTTTCTCTATTTGTAGTCTTCTGAGTTAAATTTCAATGGCAATCTTTTTTTCACAGGCTAAAAATGCAAAAATGTGTGTGCATATTTCTGCCCCTAAACATAGCATTAGCTAAACTACACCAAGCTTTATGCATCTTCAAACTACACAAAGCTTTATGCATCTTCAAACTACACAAAGCTTCATGCATCTTCAAACTACACCAAGCTTTATGCATCTTCAAACTACACAAAGCTTTATGCATCTTCAAACTACACCAAGCTTCATGCATCTTCAAACTACACAAAGCTTTATGCATCTTCAAACTACACAAAGCTTCATGCATCTTCAAACTACACCAAGCTTTATGCATCTTCAAACTACACAAAGCTTTATGCATCTTCAAACTACACCAAGCTTCATGCATCTTCAAACTACACAAAGCTTTATGCATCTTCAAACTACACAAAGCTTTATGCATCTTCAAACTACACAAAGCTTCATGCATCTTCAAACTACACAAAGCTTCATGCATCTTCAAACTACACCAAGCTTTATGCATCTTCAAACTACACCAAGCTTTATGCATCTTCAAACTACACCAAGCTTCATGCATCTTCAAACTACACCAAGCTTTATGCATCTTCAAACTACACCAAGCTTTATGCATCTTCAAACTACACCAAGCTTCATGCATCTTCAAACTACACAAAGCTTCATGCATCTTCAAACTACACCAAGCTTTATGCATCTTCAAACTACACCAAGCTTTATGCATCTTCAAACTACACCAAGCTTTATGCATCTTCAAACTACACCAAGCTTTATGCATCTTCAAACTACACCAAGCTTTATGCATCTTCAAACTACACCAAGCTTTATGCATCTTCAAACTACACAAAGTTTTATGCATCTTCAAACTACACAAAGCTTTATGCATCTTCAAACTACACAAAGCTTTATGCATCTTCAAACTACACAAAGCTTCATGCATCTTCAAACTACACCAAGCTTTATGCAAACTACACAAAGCTTTATGCATCTTCAAACTACACCAAGCTTTATGCAAACTACACCAAGCTTTATGCATCTTCAAACTACACCAAGCTTTATGCATCTTCAAACTACACCAAGCTTTATGCATCTTCAAACTACACAAAGCTTTATGCATCTTCAAACTACACAAAGCTTTATGCATCTTCAAACTACACCAAGCTTTATGCATCTTCAAACTACACAAAGCTTTATGCATCTTCAAACTACACAAAGCTTTATGCATCTTCAAACTACACAAAGCTTCATGCATCTTCAAACTACACAAAGCTTTATGCATCTTCAAACTACACAAAGCTTTATGCATCTTCAAACTACACAAAGCTTTATGCATCTTCAAACTACACCAAGCTTTATGCATCTTCAAACTACACAAAGCTTTATGCATCTTCAAACTACACAAAGCTTTATGCATCTTCAAACTACACAAAGCTTTATGCATCTTCAAACTACACAAAGCTTTATGCATCTTCCAACTACACCAAGCTTTATGCATCTTCAAACTACACCAAGCTTTATGCATCTTCAAACTACACCAAGCTTTATGCATCTTCAAACTACACCAAGCTTTATGCATCTTCAAACTACACCAAGCTTTATGCATCTTCAAACTACACAAAGTTTTATGCATCTTCAAACTACACAAAGCTTTATGCATCTTCAAACTACACAAAGCTTTATGCATCTTCAAACTACACAAAGCTTCATGCATCTTCAAACTACACCAAGCTTTATGCAAACTACACAAAGCTTTATGCATCTTCAAACTACACCAAGCTTTATGCAAACTACACCAAGCTTTATGCATCTTCAAACTACACCAAGCTTTATGCATCTTCAAACTACACCAAGCTTTATGCATCTTCAAACTACACAAAGCTTTATGCATCTTCAAACTACACAAAGCTTTATGCATCTTCAAACTACACCAAGCTTTATGCATCTTCAAACTACACAAAGCTTTATGCATCTTCAAACTACACAAAGCTTCATGCATCTTCAAACTACACAAAGCTTTATGCATCTTCAAACTACACAAAGCTTTATGCATCTTCAAACTACACAAAGCTTTATGCATCTTCAAACTACACAAAGCTTTATGCATCTTCCAACTACACCAAGCTTTATGCATCTTCAAACTACACCAAGCTTTATGCATCTTCAAACTACACAAAGCTTTATGCATCTTCAAACTACACCAAGCTTTATGCATCTTCAAACTACACAAAGCTTTATGCATCTTCAAACTACACCAAGCTTTATGCATCTTCAAACTACACAAAGCTTTATGCATCTTCAAACTACACAAAGCTTTATGCATCTTCCAACTACACAAAGCTTTATGCATCTTCAAACTACACAAAGCTTCATGCATCTTCAAACTACACAAAGCTTTATGCATCTTCAAACTACACAAAGCTTTATGCATCTTCAAACTACACAAAGCTTTATGCATCTTCAAACTACACAAAGCTTTATGCATCTTCAAACTACACAAAGCTTTATGCATCTTCAAACTACACAAAGCTTTATGCATCTTCAAACTACACAAAGCTTTATGCATCTTCAAACTACACAAAGCTTTATGCATCTTCCAACTACACAAAGCTTTATGCATCTTCAAACTACACAAAGCTTCATGCATCTTCAAACTACACCAAGCTTTATGCATCTTCAAACTACACAAAGCTTTATGCATCTTCAAACTACACAAAGCTTTATGCATCTTGAAACTACACAAATCTTTATGCATCTTCAAACTACACAAAGCTTTATGCATCTTCAAACTACACCAAGCTTTATGCATCTTCAAACTACACCAAGCTTTATGCATCTTCAAACTACACAAAGCTTTATGCATCTTCAAACTACACAAAGCTTTATGCATCTTCAAACTACACAAAGCTTCATGCATCTTCAAACTACACCAAGCTTCATGCATCTTCAAACTACACCAAGCTTTATGCATCTTCAAACTACACAAAGCTTTATGCATCTTCAAACTACACCAAGCTTTATGCATCTTCAAACTACACCAAGCTTTATGCATCTTCAAACTACACCAAGCTTTATGCATCTTCAAACTACACAAAGCTTTATGCATCTTCAAACTACACAAAGCTTCATGCATCTTCAAACTACACCAAGCTTCATGCATCTTCAAACTACACCAAGCTTTATGCATCTTCCAACTACACAAAGCTTTATGCATCTTCAAACTACACCAAGCTTTATGCATCTTCAAACTACACAAAGCTTTATGCATCTTCAAACTACACAAAGCTTTATGCATCTTCCAACTACACAAAGCTTTATGCATCTTCAAACTACACAAAGCTTCATGCATCTTCAAACTACACCAAGCTTTATGCATCTTCAAACTACACCAAGCTTTATGCATCTTCAAACTACACAAAGCTTCATGCATCTTCAAACTACACAAAGCTTTATGCATCTTCAAACTACACAAAGCTTTATGCATCTTCCAACTACACAAAGCTTTATGCATCTTCCAACTACACCAAGCTTTATGCATCTTCAAACTACACCAAGCTTTATGCATCTTCAAACTACACAAAGCTTTATGCATCTTCAAACTACACAAAGCTTTATGCATCTTCAAACTACACAAAGCTTTATGCATCTTCAAACTACACCAAGCTTTATGCATCTTCAAACTACACCAAGCTTTATGCATCTTCAAACTACACAAAGCTTTATGCATCTTCAAACTACACCAAGCTTTATGCATCTTCAAACTACACAAAGCTTTATGCATCTTCAAACTACACAAAGCTTTATGCATCTTCCAACTACACAAAGCTTTATGCATCTTCAAACTACACAAAGCTTCATGCATCTTCAAACTACACCAAGCTTTATGCATCTTCAAACTACACAAAGCTTTATGCATCTTCAAACTACACAAAGCTTTATGCATCTTGAAACTACACAAATCTTTATGCATCTTCAAACTACACAAAGCTTTATGCATCTTCAAACTACACCAAGCTTTATGCATCTTCAAACTACACAAAGCTTCATGCATCTTCAAACTACACCAAGCTTTATGCATCTTCAAACTACACAAAGCTTTATGCATCTTCAAACTACACAAAGCTTCATGCATCTTCAAACTACACAAAGCTTCATGCATCTTCAAACTACACCAAGCTTTATGCATCTTCAAACTACACCAAGCTTTATGCATCTTCAAACTACACCAAGCTTTATGCATCTTCAAACTACACCAAGCTTTATGCATCTTCAAACTACACCAAGCTTTATGCATCTTCAAACTACACCAAGCTTTATGCATCTTCAAACTACACAAAGCTTTATGCATCTTCAAACTACACCAAGCTTTATGCATCTTCAAACTACACAAAGCTTTATGCATCTTCAAACTACACAAAGCTTTATGCATCTTCAAACTACACAAAGCTTCATGTATCTTCAAACTACACCAAGCTTTATGCAAACTACACAAAGCTTTATGCATCTTCAAACTACACCAAGCTTTATGCAAACTACACCAAGCTTTATGCATCTTCAAACTACACCAAGCTTTATGCATCTTCAAACTACACCAAGCTTTATGCATCTTCAAACTACACAAAGCTTTATGCATCTTCAAACTACACAAAGCTTTATGCATCTTCAAACTACACCAAGCTTTATGCATCTTCAAACTACACAAAGCTTTATGCATCTTCAAACTACACAAAGCTTTATGCATCTTCAAACTACACAAAGCTTCATGCATCTTCAAACTACACAAAGCTTTATGCATCTTCAAACTACACAAAGCTTTATGCATCTTCCAACTACACAAAGCTTTATGCATCTTCAAACTACACAAAGCTTCATGCATCTTCAAACTACACCAAGCTTTATGCATCTTCAAACTACACAAAGCTTTATGCATCTTCAAACTACACAAAGCTTTATGCATCTTGAAACTACACAAATCTTTATGCATCTTCAAACTACACAAAGCTTTATGCATCTTCAAACTACACCAAGCTTTATGCATCTTCAAACTACACCAAGCTTTATGCATCTTCAAACTACACCAAGCTTTATGCATCTTCAAACTACACAAAGCTTTATGCATCTTCAAACTACACAAAGCTTTATGCATCTTGAAACTACACCAAGCTTTATGCATCTTCAAACTACACCAAGCTTTATGCATCTTCAAACTACACCAAGCTTTATGCATCTTCAAACTACACAAAGCTTTATGCATCTTCAAACTACACAAAGCTTTATGCATCTTCAAACTACACAAAGCTTCATGCATCTTCAAACTACACCAAGCTTCATGCATCTTCAAACTACACCAAGCTTTATGCATCTTCAAACTACACAAAGCTTTATGCATCTTCAAACTACACAAAGCTTTATGCATCTTCAAACTACACAAAGCTTTATGCATCTTCAAACTACACAAAGCTTCATGCATCTTCAAACTACACCAAGCTTTATGCATCTTCAAACTACACCAAGCTTTATGCATCTTCAAACTACACAAAGCTTTGTGCATCTTCAAACTACACAAAGCTTCATGCATCTTCAAACTACACCAAGCTTTATGCATCTTCAAACTACACCAAGCTTTATGCATCTTCAAACTACACAAAGCTTTATGCATCTTCAAACTACACAAAGCTTTGTGCATCTTCAAACTACACCAAGCTTTATGCATCTTCAAACTACACCAAGCTTTATGCATCTTCAAACTACACCAAGCTTTATGCATCTTCAAACTACACAAAGCTTTATGCATCTTCAAACTACACAAAGCTTTATGCATCTTCAAACTACACAAAGCTTTATGCATCTTCAAACTACACCAAGCTTTATGCATCTTCAAACTACACCAAACTACACGAACAAGATGCTGCCTCACCTGTCAGAAGCTAAAAGAGGTCAAACAGAGTTTTTTGTCACCTTGACATCCAGCAGGGTTTTCCTGCTCAAGACTGAAGAAGCCGTGTTTGCAGCGATCGCAGCGTTGACCTTCGACATTTGCTTTACACAAACACTGACCATTAAGGGCGTCGCACAGACCACCGCCATGAGAGCCAGCCGGGTCGCAGTCACATGCTGAAACATCATCACATCATATCGTCATGTTCAACGCAGGAAACAGCTTTTAAATCTCCATCACATGTTATTTACCCTGCTGAAACATCTATAAACTGTGATCTACGGATCGTGAGGTAATCATTTTAAGTTGCCATCCTCGCTCCAGCATTGTTTGACACTAAAGTTGAAGGTTGTGTTGAAAGTTATGAGCCCAGTCCCAGGATCGGGCATTCATCAGGAGAATTAAAGCAAAAAATAATCAGGACAGCAGACAATGCAGGATGTGTAGTGGGGTTGTTGGAGCTGTTAGTGGTTTGTTGGAGCTGTTAGTGGGTTGTTGGAGCTGTTAGTGGGTTGTTGGAGCTGTTAGTGGGTTGTTGGAGCTGTTAGTGGGTTGTTGGAGCTGTTAGTGGTTTGTTGGAGCTGTTAGTGGGTTGTTGGAGCTGTTAGTGGGTTGTTGGAGCTGTTAGTGGGTTGTTGGAGCTGTTAGTGGGTTGTTGGAGCTGTTAGTGGGTTGTTGGAGCTGTTAGTGGGTTGTTGGAGCTGTTAGTGGGTTGTTGGAGCTGTTAGTGGTTTGTTGGAGCTGTTAGTGGTTTGTTGGAGCTGTTAGTGGGTTGTTGGAGCTGTTAGTGGGTTGTTGGAGCTGTTAGTGGGTTGTTGGAGCTGTTAGTGGGTTGTTGGAGCTGTTAGTGGGTTGTTGGAGCTGTTAGTGGTTTGTTGGAGCTGTTAGTGGGTTGTTGGAGCTGTTAGTGGGTTGTTGGAGCTGTTAGTGGGTTGTTGGAGCTGTTAGTGGGTTGTTGGAGCTGTTAGTGGGTTGTTGGAGCTGTTAGTGGGTTGTTGGAGCTGTTAGTGGGTTGTTGGAGCTGTTAGTGGTTTGTTGGAGCTGTTAGTGGTTTGTTGGAGCTGTTAGTGGGTTGTTGGAGCTGTTAGTGGGTTGTTGGAGCTGTTAGTGGGTTGTTGGAGCTGTTAGTGGGTTGTTGGAGCTGTTAGTGGGTTGTTGGAGCTGTTAGTGGGGTGTTGGAGCTGTTAGTGGTTTGTTGGAGCTGTTAGTGGGTTGTTGGAGCTGTTAGTGGGTTGTTGGAGCTGTTAGTGGTTTGTTGGAGCTGTTAATGGGTTGTTGGAGCTGTTAGTGGTTTGTTGGAGCTGTTAGTGGGTTGTTGGAGCTGTTAGTGGGTTGTTGGAGCTGTTAGTGGGTTGTTGGAGCTGTTAGTGGGTTGTTGGAGCTGTTAGTGGGTTGTTGGAGCTGTTAGTGGGTTGTTGGAGCTGTTAGTGGGTTGTTGGAGCTGTTAGTGGGTTGTTGGAGCTGTTAGTGGGTTGTTGGAGCTGTTAGTGGGTTGTTGGAGCTGTTAGTGGGTTGTTGGAGCTGTTAGTGGTTTGTTGGAGCTGTTAGTGGGTTGTTGGAGCTGTTAGTGGGTTGTTGGAGCTGTTAGTGGGTTGTTGGAGCTGTTAGTGGGTTGTTGGAGCTGTTAGTGGGTTGTTGGAGCTGTTAGTGGTTTGTTGGAGCTGTTAGTGGGTTGTTGGAGCTGTTAGTGGGTTGTTGGAGCTGTTAGTGGGTTGTTGGAGCTGTTAGTGGGTTGTTGGAGCTGTTAGTGGGTTGTTGGAGCTGTTAGTGGGTTGTTGGAGCTGTTAGTGGGTTGTTGGAGCTGTTAGTGGGTTGTTGGAGCTGTTAGTGGGTTGTTGGAGCTGTTAGTGGGTTGTTGGAGCTGTTAGTGGGTTGTTGGAGCTGTTAGTGGTTTGTTGGAGCTGTTAGTGGGTTGTTGGAGCTGTTAGTGGGTTGTTGGAGCTGTTAGTGGGTTGTTGGAGCTGTTAGTGGGTTGTTGGAGCTGTTAGTGGGTTGTTGGAGCTGTTAGTGGGGTGTTGGAGCTGTTAGTGGGTGTTGGAGCTGTTAGTGGGTTGTTGGAGCTGTTAGTGGGTTGTTGGAGCTGTTAGTGGGTTGTTGGAGCTGTTAGTGGGTTGTTGGAGCTGTTAGTGGGTTGTTGGAGCTGTTAGTGGTTTGTTGGAGCTGTTAGTGGGTTGTTGGAGCTGTTAGTGGGTTGTTGGAGCTGTTAGTGGGGTGTTGGAGCTGTTAGTGGTTTGTTGGAGCTGTTAGTGGGTTGTTGGAGCTGTTAGTGGGTTGTTGGAGCTGTTAGTGGGTTGTTGGAGCTGTTAGTGGGTGTTGGAGCTGTTAGTGGGTTGTTGGAGCTGTTAGTGGGTTGTTGGAGCTGTTAGTGGGTTGTTGGAGCTGTTAGTGGGTGTTGGAGCTGTTAGTGGGTTGTTGGAGCTGTTAGTGGGTTGTTGGAGCTGTTAGTGGGTTGTTGGAGCTGTTAGTGGGTTGTTGGAGCTGTTAGTGGGTTGTTGGAGCTGTTAGTGGGTTGTTGGAGCTGTTAGTGGGTTGTTGGAGCTGTTAGTGGTTTGTTGGAGCTGTTAGTGGGTTGTTGGAGCTGTTAGTGGGTTGTTGGAGCTGTTAGTGGGGTGTTGGAGCTGTTAGTGGGTTGTTGGAGCTGTTAGTGGGTTGTTGGAGCTGTTAGTGGGTTGTTGGAGCTGTTAGTGGTTTGTTCTAACGCCTGTGTACCACCTTTCTCTGATAACTTTGGTGTAACGGAGTGGAAACGTACGTCTGCAGGCGTTCGGGTCTTCCAGCGCTCTCTGTGGGTCTTGGTACCAAAATGGCCGACAGCGATCACACTGAGGCCCTGTCCTGTCATGGAGGCAGCTGTCGCACACGCCACCACTCACGCCACCAGTGGCGTCATAACGAGCTGCATCGAAGTGACACGAGTCTGAGTGACCGTGACAGTTGCACCCTGAGAGATGAAAAAAGGAGGAGACAAGAAGAGGAGAGGAAAGAGGTGAAGGGGAAGGTAGGTTGGGTTACCTGGTGGTTTTCATTCGACTGCAAGAGTGAATGCGCACGTTTGTCTGTCTCTGTGATGAACTGTGACCTGTTCACTTGTACCTGCCTATAACCTGATGACAGCTGGGATAGGCTCCGCCTACCCATGACACCAAAAACTGATTAAGCAGGTATGGTACGGAAAATGGATGGATGGAACTCACTACCAGCTGAAACACTCAAACACATCTTAGGCTTTTATGTCTGACCCACATATGTGAAAATGTGTCACAGAGGCATCCTGACATCTTATGGGTGGCAATGGATTTTTCTCTCAGTTTGAATTGGAAATGTGTATTTTCCTTTTGTCCTTGAATGCACCATCAGTACAGCGCTGATAACTTTTGTTACAAAAACAAACTTGATGAGATTAATGCAGGAGTTATGTTGTAAGATGTTGTTAATCAGCAACTAAACAAAAGAGTCTTTGTTACATGAATACTTTAAATAATCTTTTTTCAAAATCACTCTTATGACTGTTTCAATGGAACTGAAAACATTTGGAGAGTCATGAAACACCAAATACAACAAGGAGACTCAGGACTGCAGAGCAGCAAGAATCCTCTGTCAGACAGGAATGGGACAGCATTCATCTCCCAGAGGTCCAGCAGCTGGTCTCCTCAGTTCCAGATGTTTACAGGTGTTGGTAAAAGAAGATGAGATGCTACACAGTGGGAAACATGGACCTGTCCCAACTTTTATGAGACGTTGTTGCCATCAAATGACTAAAATGACTCACTTTGAACACATAAAGTGCTTTCCTATGTTCTGTTGTGAATTAAATGTTTATGAGATTTTAACTAATTTTATTCTCTTTTTATTTACATTTTAAGGGTCAGGGTCTCAATATATTCTAATTTGAGGTTGAGTGTGTGAGCAGCTCAAAGAAATGATGATAAACCGAATTTACTTCTGCAGATGTTGGCTGTGTTTTCTCCTCCAGGCCCCCAGGGGGAGTCGTGATGGAAGTCCTGACACCGTTCACAGTTGTCTCCAGCGGTGTTGTGCTGACAAACACATCGACCATGAACCTGAAAGCAGAAAAGTCACACTGGCTAAGAGTCTGTCATCACAGCTCAATAAATATTTAACTTAAATATGAAGAAATGAAGCACAAATGATCATGAATGAAGATCTGAACTTTCAGCCATGTGTGGTCAATCTTTATCTTACATTATGTGTTCATGACTGTGTTTAATCCAGGTTTTACATCATGGAGTTGAATGTACAAAACACTTTAATTGTTTGTGAAGTAGTACAAAGAAATCAAACTGATGAATGAATTAAATATAAATATAAATAGATCAAATTAAATAATATTTAAATGAGGAAGGTCTGTGTTTTTCTCCAAAAAACCCTTATTTGTTTCAATAAGCTGCAACCTTAACAAGTAGATTACCAGAAGCACAGAAAGGGGCTGCCGTACAGATTTTACGGTCCGTTTTGCTGTTCTTTTGGACCGTCCATTTTATCTAACAAGGTGGAAATTTTACACTATTTATAAGTAAATTTTTAATACTATTTTCCTTCAGCTGAAAAGGGTGCTGTGTCTGTAAATGAATTACCATCTCTTCATATGAGGATTTGTTTTCTGAGTTTCCCAGAGACAGTGAGCTTAAACTTCAATGCTGACACGGTTTTCTTAGTGGAGTTAGTTATTGAACTCGTTGTAGGTTGATGGGTTGAGGAGGCTGTTGAGGACTTAGAAGGCAGACCAGAGGCAGACAACTAACTGTTTTTTAAATTGAAACCAAAAGCACAGCCAGGCTGAATAACCAGAAACTGACGCCTGAGAAAAACAAAAGACCAAGCTAACCAGAAGATAAACAAACAGAGTGATGACAATGGTGAGGAATCCTAAGTAAACACAAGAAACTTGTGCAAAAAAAAAATTAAAATCGACCAGATTCAGTGAATAATCCCCATAGACCAGTGAGCAGTGCTGACCGGTGGGAACCTCCTTTCATCAGTGTTTTGACCAAGCTTCTTGTGTTTCTTGTGTTTACTTCATCACTCTATTTGTTCCTGTTTGTTCATCTTCTGGTTTGTTCACTGTGACATCATAATGCCCATAACTCAGCCTACCGGCTACATAAATTTGAGGTATTCAGTTGATATTTTTCTAAGATTTGGACATTTGGACACATCTACCATTTGGTGGAATGATTAAATATTTGACTGAAACTGGACAGAAATTGAATTGTTTGCCTGGTGAAAGCATTCAGTGACACAGTAGTATTCCAGTTGGGAGTTTACTAAATGTTGTGAAGTTAAATGCAGCAGTTCACTGGGTTCACATGGACTCCATCACCAGCTTATTTTATGTCAAAGCTTCAGACCTTTGTTCATACCTACCATGCCCGGCTGGGTGTAGACATCCCCCCGTCCTCCGGCCTCGGGCTCACACTGGCTGGCATGTCCGTTACAGAAGCAGCTTCCTCGAACCACCATGTTGTAAAGCGAGTAGTAATATTTATCCTGAGGGTTCCTGCGTCTACGCGCTAGCAGAGTGTCGCCAAGTGTGAAGAGATGCGTGAAGTTTACCCGAATATTTGTCAGACTGATCAGATCTGAGGAGAAGGTACATCCCATATCTTATATTTTGTAATAATTTAATAACTTTCAATCTGTTCTTCTTACTTTGCCATGAAGTTTATGAATGCTCACCTTGAATGTTTGGTGCATACGGGTTTTCTATTTCAAAGACAGGGTCCAGAGCTTTCAGCACCACCTAGTGGACAAACAACAAACTTGATCTCAATGTGAGAGTAGGGTAGTATAGGACTACCTATATATGTATATCACGAACACAATCAACAGGATGTGTTCAATTTAAATGGCACAAATGTAAAATTGTTGCAGATTTACACAAACTGTTTCAGAGTTTTATCGTCTTTAGTTATTATACAAATAACTGGAAGTTTTAATAAATCATTTTAATGGTTATTTAATCACTGAAGTCTGTATTGAGTACAATTAAACATGGTACCTCTCCACCAGTGGACGGTTCTGATCCGGAGTATCTGCTGTCACAGACGACATCATCAACGCTGTCTGCCAACTCCTCTGAAACTGAAGGGAAATGAAGAGCACAATCTTCTGCAAAGTAACGAAAGACCTTCCAGGTTCGACCAAAATCCTTTGAGCGCTCCACTAACATGGCTGCCGGCCGAAAACTCTGCAGAAAGGCAGCACAAGGGGTGAGATCTCAGTCTGAATCCCACCGTTTGCTCAGGCAGAAGATAAAAAAAAGGAGTAACTTCCCCCTCAGGAAAAAACATTAAGCCTCAAATCTAGAATTAAAACTCAAAACTTAACAATTTTACATTTTTATAAGGTTTTCTTGATCTTTCACTACTAGCCTAAAAACTACATACTACTGAATGTATACTGAGATAAAAACATAGAAGTTCAAGTCTCTGATTTATCACTTCAGAGTGACAGTTATGTTCAGGGTAGCACTTCAGATTACAGCTTTGTACAACAGCAACATGGTCACATGTTTGTGGTAATAAACTAATTATAATGATGTAATAAAGGTGAGATGTTTCAAAGTATATTGATTACAATAAGTGACCATTCAGAATATATATTCATCCCTTATGGACAGATATTATTTTGTTTGAAGGTAGGGCTTCAGAGGCTCATCAGCCTCATCCAGGACTTCCTGCTCCAGCTCAAGAAGCTCAACCTGCTTTAGGAGCTGCTGGAACACTTCTACTCTGCCATCATTCAGTCTGTTCTCTGCTCCTCCATCCCTGCTTGGTTTGGATCGGCAACCAAACAGGAAAAGAACAGACTGTAACGGACAATAAGGTCTGCAGAGAAACTTATTGGTGTCAGCCTGCCCTCCATCCAGGACCCGTACCTGTCCAGGAAACAGTCGGGTAACATCTCTGCAGACCCATCCCAGCTGGCCACAAACTGTTTAAACTCCTCCCCGCTGGGAGGTGCTACAGAACGACAAAACAAGCAGCCACAAAAACAGCTTTTTCCCTCAGGCTGTCTCTGAGATGAACACCTAAACCGGACTCAATTATCAGTAACAGCACCTGTAAAATATCTGGTCATACTGTAGCTTTACATTTCAGCAGAGCAGTCATTTTCTGGAGCTCAGGCTGTAAACAATGAGTTATTTACCTGTTATTCCATGTTGTATAACAGGACATTTTCTGCATTTCTCTATACCTTTTTGTCTGAGTGGATCTCTGTTTTATTCTGTTTTTTCGGGAGTTTTTCCACATATGTATTGTTCCTCTAAAGAAAGTAAATGTTTCACTGAATGTTAAGCTGCTTGAGGCAAATTTGAGCTTACATTACAAATAAAATAAACTTGACTTGACTCGTCAAAGTATTCTCTACAACAATAACACTGGCTGTGTTCCAGTGTTTTTAAGCCTGCTGCCAGAGACCTGGGAGTGTCTGACTGCAACCTCGGGGAACATCCCAGCTGAGATCATTTTCTCTGTAATAAACATGACAACAAGACTTAAAAGCCCACATAACGGTCATTTTATCAGTCGGACCTTATTTTGTCGCTCATCAAAGGGAAAACTGCTATCTCATCACCTAAGTCATGTATAAGATGTGGATCAAGTTGTTATTGCAACAGATGCTGTGGACAGATGTTCATATGAAGCTGTTTGGTGTCTCTGGGGCAAAGAAAAAGCTGCATCACAAACAGCTGTTGAGCATTATTCTGAAATATGCTTTGAGGTTCTCTGTAAAAACTGCACAGAGAGTGAAAAACAGATCCAACACATATCAAATGTTAATATTCTAATGACATTCGGGTTGTAAACTTCCTGTTAGAATATTATCCACATCAGACCTCCTAATACTTACAGTGAAGTGCCATTTCTGCCATTTCTGGAACATGCTGAAATACTTCTGACAAGGACTTAAAATCCCAGAAACTGTTGGACCTTGGTTGTATAAACTTATATACTGACTGATCAGGGTTTCCCTGTTGTGTGATTCAACAGAGAAATAACTGATTCAGGTGTGGGTTAGGGTTAGGGCTCAGGAGACCAGATGTCAGCCTCGGTTTGTAAGCACTCAGACTGATTCAGTCACCCTCCAAACCCAGATCTTTGGGAGTGACATAAGATCAGCCAATCAGATTTAGAGGAGTCAGAGTCCCCGCCTGTGGTCAGAATAGGTGAGTATAACACAAAAGCCTCATGTTCAGACATTACCTTGAAGGTGAGAACCAGGTGACTGAACTGGAACACTGTCTCCAGATTCAACTGGATGCTGACCTGTTGAACTCCTGCAGACATCAGAGCAGCAGAGTTTATGTCACTGACATTTAGGTGAACTCTCCCCTCTCTGATTGGACAGTTCTTAGCTTACCATTCTCAGACTGCCACCATTTCATTTTCCTCTCAGGCTCAAAGGTTGTGATGACGTTTTCAATACGATGGCTGTTTGGGTTGCTGTGGTGACTGTAGGGTAGCTGAGAGTCACACGTGAAACATTTCTGCTCCCCCTGATGAACAAACACAGACCCAAGCAGCCCGATCAATAATCAGCAGCATCACTGCCAGGATTACGGTGACACAATGTAAAAAAAGGTAAATGTCCAGATTGAAAAACATAATCTGTCATGATCCTTGTTATTATGTATTTTTCTGGTTGTCTAGTTTCCCGTGAGTTTACTCTGTTTAGTTTAGTCTAGTGTTGCCATTTCCTGTTTTTCTCAGTTCCCTCCTGTCAGCCACCAGCTCCACTCCCATCGTGTTAATTCCCATCAGCTGCACATCACTAATCACTCTTTCCACAGTGTTTAGTCTCAAAGTTTCTTTCAGTCTTGGTCAGATCCTCACGGTCTTCACTTTCCCATTATCCCATGTTTTTTCCACGTTTTTATATTGCTTCTCCCGAGTTTTGCACAGTTTAGTTTTGTTATTTTAGTTCTTTAGTTCCGTGTTCTGCAGCGTTGCTGTGATTTTTATTTATATTACAATAAACCCTCTTGAGTTTCCGTCTGGCTCCAGTTCTGTGTCTGCATCTGGGTCCTCCTCCTTCGTCTCCATCACCTAAAACCGTGATCTCTTTGGGATTTTTCTGGTAATGATGAGTAAAGACAGATAGGAACTTGTCTGGACTGAGAGAGAGGTCAAGAGTGTTGGACAGTTGGAGTGCACCTGCTTTATATAATAAAGTAGGCTGAGTATCCCACTTTTATATGTGACACCAGTTAAAGAACATAAAGAGGTACAGATTTAGTTTGTAAAAGTAGAGAATTAGGTCATTTAGTAAAGTATTTAGATAGACACTCACAAATCCTTCACTCGCTAACTACACTCACATCTAATCTTTGCATTGTTTACTAGTGATTTTGTTTTAATCGTCAGGGCAACGCTGTATGCATCGGTGCTGTGAGATGGCTGTTAGGTCGTACATCTATCTACTCACTAAGGGAAGTAAATAAGGAGATTGAGAATTGGAGAAAAGACTTTAAAATGTGGCCGAGAGTGGATGCAGGAGGCAGATATTTGTGGAGGAGGTTATTGCTGGTGTTGCAGCTAAAGATTGACCACACAGACGGGGGAAGAATAAGAGATAGACTTCATGGGGGCCACCTGGTGTGCATAGATGTGATGTAATGTAGATGTTCAGATGCAGATCAGCTCAGTGTCCAGGATCTGAGGAAATCCACGAGGACTGTGAGTCGATGGTCTGTGGAGGCTCATAAGGCACTGCAGGGCTGTTTTGATGTGACAGACTGGGAGGCAACCTGTGAGCTGTATGAAGAGGACACTGATGAGCTCACAGACAGCATCTACTTCTGCACCGCCTGCATTGCTCCAGCCAAGACTGTCTACTGATGACAAACCACAAGCCATGGGCAGCGAAGGACGTCAAAGCCCTCCTGATAAAAAGAGGGCCTTCAAAACTGGCAACAAGAAGGAGGTGTGAACAACACATGAAGATGGAAATCAGGGAGGCAAAGGGCAGTTACAGAAGGAGGCTGGAGGGGAAATCCAACAAAGCAACACAAGAGAAGTCTGTAGTGCAGGGATGTCAAACTCCGGTCCTGGAGGGCCGCTGTCCTGCAGGTTTTAGATGTTTCCCTGCAGGTTTTAGATGTTTTCCTGCAGGTTTTAGACGTTTCCCTGCAGGTTTTAGACGTTTCCCTGCAGGTTTCAGAAGTTTCCCTGCAGGTTTTAGATGTTTCCCTGCAGGTTTTAGATGTTTTCCTGCAGGTTTTAGATGTTTCTCTGCAGGTTTTAGATGTTTCCCTGCAGGTTTTAGATGTTTTCCTGCAGGTTTTAGATGTTTCCCTGCAGGTTTTAGACGTTTCCCTGCAGGTTTTAGATGTTTCCCTGCAGGTTTTAGATGTTTTCCTGCAGGTTTTAGATGTTTCCCTGCTCCAACACACCTGAATCAGATCAATTCCTCATTAGCTGATTTGTGCAGAATGTAACAATCTTTTGAAGAGATTCATTTAATCTCGTTGAAGCAGGGAAACATCTAAAACCTGCAGGACAGCGGCCCTCCAGGACCGGAGTTTGACATCCCTGCTGTAGTGGTATGAGGACCATCACTGGTTTCAGGGCCAATGAGTTGTTTTTCTACCGATTTAGCAGCTGCTCATCCCCACAATGACTTGGAAGCTGTCAGTCTGCAACCCACAGCCACTTCCTGTGAGATCCCCAGTTACTCCCCTGACTTCATCTCAATTCAATTCAGTTTTATTCACAATAAAGTGCCAAATTACAACACATTTCATCTCAGGGCACTTCAAAGACAAAGTCCAATTCATTGTAAAACTATCATAATCCATCCATTTTCTTTACCCACTTAATCCAATTTAGGGTTGCGGTGGGACAGGAGCCTGTCCAAGTTGTCATTGGGCCAGAGGCGGGGTACACCCTGGACAGGTTGCCAGTCCATCACAGGGCCTCACAGAAACACATGCATGCTTACAGTCAATCCTAGGGACAATTTAGAGACACCACCTGACCTAACATGCGTGTTTTTGGACGGTGGGAGGAAGAGAACCAGAGAGAACCCACACATACACAGGAAGAACCAGCCAGGAATTTAGCCTGGAACCCTCTGCTGTGAGGTGATGGTGCTAACCACCACAGAAAATACAGCAGGGATGTCCAAAGAAAAACTCTGACAGACCTTTAGAAAGCTGGAGATCGATTGGACTCTGGGTCAGGACTCTAAGAAGGACTTACACAGAACTGTGATTCTGTATCAACAATATAAAATCATTTTGTAGGAATGCTAAAATAAGTATTTCGTCAAGAATTAAACTCAACCAATGAGAATGGGAGTGTAAAAAGAAGAAAATATCCAGTAATGAGCAGGAGGGGTAGAAATAATCCTCAGAGGAGAGAACGGTCTCAGATAGGAAAGTGGCAAATCAGGACATGTTTCAGTATGAAAATCAGGCAATGGGGCCAGAAACTCAATGTGTGTGTTTGAAACTGAATTCAAACACACTCAGAGAAACACACAAGCTGTAGAGTTTTAGCAACGAAAGATCTTCACACTTTCTCATCCATATCAAGCATCATATTCAATCTGATACGTGTGATCTTGTCTGCATATGAGAGCCACTTCTGACCTCCAGGTAACCAATGATGCAGTAGGGCTGAGGTCCTTCCAGGCCGCAGGTTGACGAAGCTGCCAGCTGAGCTGCTCGACCCACCATCAGATCACCCAGCTGGGGGTTACAGGAGCTGCCAAGGCACTGGTTCTGGAGTTCTGCTGCAGGAAGAAAAGCTGTAGAGAGAAATCCGTCAGTGTGAGTTATCAGTCATCTTTCTTATCAGACAGGAAGAAGCATGTCAACATGTCTGTGGACTGAATCCTCCAATTAGTGGGAAAATCAGCAGAAGTAAACTTCTATCATTAACGCTGATATAATTACCCTGAAAATGAATGTTTTCGTGTTTTTTACTGTTACCTGGAAGGAAATAAAGAAACTGGGATGTTGTAATACTAAAGAATGTTCAACCTGTGTCTACCTGCTTCACCGATGCCTCCCTGGGGGGGGGTTGCTCTCAGCTTTTTTAATTAGTCACTTTTCAAACATTTTACTCTCATTTGGGTACACAGTTTTTTTAGTTGAGTGTGATTACTTTACATTTTTATCCACATGTATGTTCTCCTTCTGCCTGACTAAACTTTGATCTAAACCAGATTAAACACCAGGATCGACACCAGGATCGATATCTGACACCATCACTTTCTTATCTTCATCCCTTCAGATACTTATTCCTTATTCCTTCCTTATTCTTCCTTCTCTGCTTCATTACATGTTTGCTTTGTTCTTTCCTTAAAGTCAGGAGATTAGTGATGAATCAGGGTTGGGGTCCATCAGGAATCAGGTTAACATAAAGAGCTGAACTCACTGATGAGGAAGATGAGGATCATGTTGTGTTCACAGATGTTCCGGTTCTACTACGTGTGCCATGTACTCTCTGATGGACTCTGGAGCAAATTCTTCTTCTACTTATTCTGATAGAGAACAAAAAGTTTGTTAATCTCAAGACATGATATAATGTTGGAGAGAACTTGATGAGTAGAGCCTGAACCTGTGGTGTGGTGGCTGATAAGAGATCAGATATCACCATATGACTAACACACAGAATACAGAGGTGTTGGGAAATCCCTGAATCCACTTGGGTTTCCTCAGACCGCTGAATCATCCAAAGTCCTCATGCAAACACACTGCTCAGCATATTCAGATTTAATCTTCATCAACCCAGTTTTCAGAAATCTGACAACTAACCCAGTTTTCCCCTAGAAAACAAGATGCCAAGATTCAACTCCGTCACTGGGAAGATATGTCGCCATTTTTATGCTTTAAGGGCTTCACAACTCTTTCTGATGTACTATTTTACTGTAAGACCGACTTTATTCAGGTGTGATGATTCAGCTTTAATTTTCTGAAACCTGAAATGGAAGTTTTCCTGACATGGGGCTGGTGGATTTTAACGGAGCAGGCTGATGACTCAACTTACTGAAAATGTTCTTAACACAGACACAGATGTCCTCTTCTGTGGTAAATTTAAAGTTACCGGACTCAACTCCAGTTGAATGAAGGCAGAAAAATGACAGTAAAGTTGAGCAGTGAAATCCATCTTGTGTACTTTGGATAAGCCCTGCAGATGGATGAGTTTTCATTCAGCAGTAAACTGTGTCCCCTCAAGGGACTGATGAACTTTAAGAGGAATGTTTGGGCCCCCGCAGTAGTTTGACTGAACTGCTCCACATAAATCCTACACAATCAACCACAACTGAAACAACAGACACATTTCCATGGCGATGATAACAGATTCACATGTTCTGGATGTCACACAAGAATCTCTGATCAAAACAACTGGAAACGCACCCAAACTATCAGCAGGCCCACTTCAGCAACACCACAATGACTTTCAGCTCATCACAGTCTCAGCTTCATATTTTTTTCTGAGGAGGAAAATTTAGATTGTAGCCTAAAGCACATTTTACTGTTCACGTGGATGGGCTCACATGCACTAACATGTTGCTTTACCACCTGCTGCACTCTGGAAACGACATCATAAAGGCTCTTTTATCATTTTGGACGCATGTTAAACTGGTACAGAAACTGTAAACATCTATGACGGAGGATATGTGATCACACTTTCAAACATGTTCTCCTGAGTACTAAAAGTTAGAAGTCATTGTTTGTCTGTGAAAACCTCACCCACTTTTACTCTACATATATGAAATAGATACCCTGAGGTCGCATTACCAACCTGCACTATTCTCCAAATCTTTGAGGAACAGGGATCACAAAATCATCTAAAAATGATAATCCTTTGCTTATTCCAGCAGGATTGTCTTACAACATGGTCAAATTTAGCTTATTCCGTGTTTTATGTTTCATCTTATTTAAGTGTTTTATAAAAAACTTGTATTAGAGGGTTCCACAGAGCTGTTGATGGGATGATGGCATAAAACATGTCAACAGCAGTGAGAAAAGCAGACTGATGACACAGGTTTGAATACAACAGATTTCATGTGACCATCTGGTTATAATCTAAACACCTGCTTGTTTTGTATATTTTAATTTGTTAAATGTAGGGGTCCTTTTTTTAGGATCACAGATAAAAGAAATTAAAGAAATAAAAATCGAGATTTATCACCTTTCGTATTCCCAAAATCCTCAAAACGTAGGAACCTCAACAACATCTATCCTGAAGCTTGGGTGGTTGTGACTCAGTAAGTCCACCAATCAGTTAGTTTGATCCTCACATGTGTCCGTGACACTGAACCCCACTTTGCTCCCAATAACCTGGAACCTAGTAAACAACCTGGAACCTTGTAAATAACCTGGAACCTAGTAAACAACCTGGAACCTTGTAAATAACCTGGAACTCCGTAAATAACCTGGAACCTTGTAAAGAACCTGGAACCTTGTAAATAACCTGGAACCTTGTAAATAACCTGGAACCTTGTAAATAACCTGGAACCTTATAAATAACCTGGAACCTTATAAATAACCTGGAACCTTATAAATAACCTGTAACTCCGTAAACAACCTGGAACCTTGTAAATAACCTGGAACCTAGTAAATAACCTGGAACCTAGTAAATAACCTGTAACTCCGTAAACAACCTGGAACCTTGTAAATAACCTGGAACCTTGTAAACAACCTGGAACTCTGTAAATAACCCGGAACCTTGTAAACAACCTGGAACCTTGTAAATAACCTGGAACCTAGTAAACAACCTGGAACCTTGTAAATAACCTGGAACCTAGTAAATAACCTGGAACCTAGTAAATAACCTGTAACTCCGTAAACAACCTGGAACCTTGTAAATAACCTGGAACCTTGTAAACAACCTGGAACTCTGTAAATAACCCGGAACCTTGTAAACAACCTGGAACCTTGTAAATAACCTGGAACCTAGTAAACAACCTGGAACCTTGTAAATAACCTGGAACCTTGTAAACAACCTGGAACTCTGTAAATAACCCGGAACCTTGTAAACAACCTGGAACCTTGTAAATAACCTGGAACCTTGTAAACAACCTGGAACTCTGTAAACAACCTGGAACCTTGTAAATAACCTGGAACCTAGTAAACAACCTGGAACTCCGTAAACAACCTGGAACCTTGTAAATAACCTGGAACCTAGTAAATAACCTGTAACTCCGTAAATAACCCGGAACCTTGTAAACAACCTGGAACTCTGTAAATAACCTGGAACCTAGTAAACAACCTGGAACCTTGTAAATAACCTGGAACCTTGTAAATAACCTGGAACCTTGTAAATAACCTGGAACCTAGTAAACAACCTGGAACCTTGTAAATAACCTGGAACCTTATAAATAACCTGGAACCTAGTAAATAACCTGGAACCTAGTAAATAACCTGTAACTCCGTAAACAACCTGGAACCTTGTAAATAACCTGGAACCTTGTAAATAACCAAACTTTTAATTAATCTTTGGAACTTCAGGAAACCAAACTGAAAAACCTAAAGCTGGAACTTGTCTGTAAAGATTTGTCGTTTTCTATCCTGTTGGGCCACATCAGAAGGTTTAAAGTTGTAAAATAATCTTATTATTAATGTTATTTCACTGCGGGTTTATTCCCAGAGGAACGCACTGGCCTAAATTCTCCAAAATGCAGCATTCCTCTGGTAGATTTAGCTGTAGAGACAGGTGTCGTGTGTAATGTACAGCGAGTATGTAAAATATGTGGAACAGAAGTTGAGACTCGTTATCAATAATGAGCACATAGAATTTTATAGTTAGAGGACTGTGTTTAAGTGCATTTTAAAGATCTTAAAGGTCTTTATGTAATTGGAAATGTCTGGGTTGCAGTGCACTGAAGTGTTAGATCACATGAAAGTCACTCAATGAACCTAAAAGATGAGTTTGTGGACCCTTTAGAACAAGATGGCCCGTCAGAGATAAGGAAATGTTAGAATCCTCTTTATTGATCGTGTTTCAGATAGTGCCGGGTCACGTTTTTCTTTTGACTCACAGCACGACTGTTCTTTGGGATCAAAGAAAAACGTCAATCCCAAGAAATCTGATTTATTTCAGCAAAAAGCTTCCAAAGCCAGCGTTAAACGGCTTTAAATGGGAATCTTTACTGAAACTAACACATAAAAACTAGACTTTGCTTTGAGGAGATGCCTTGCCGGCATGTTATTGAACTACCTAATGGCCCAATAATGCATCCAGGTGAAGTTCTGAACATTATGGGATGGGAGAATGTTTAAAGGTCAGAAGTGACTTTGTTTAGTGAAGCCGTATGTAACACATTTTTAATCTGTGGCACACTGGTGGCTCACAGAAGCTGGAAGAGCCACAGATACCGCACAGCTTCAGGCTTTCTGTACAGAAACATTAACATTAACCTCCTAAATCTGTCAATCACAGGAGCCCAAACAAACAAACAGAATCCAACAAAAAGCAGCTGATCGACACATTGGACAGAAGCCGAGAAGCAGAGGAATTCATTGTTAGCTCAGTATGAATAGTACCTATTTTCTATTTATCATATTTTATACTTAAGAGAACATAGATCCACATTTGAAAGTCTACAGAATTTAACTCTCTAAAAGCTATGGCAAATAAGTAGAAGTATATATAATAAGTATAGTTCCCCGGGGGACAGAGAAGCCTCGCTGTATTAAATGTATGTCGTGTCTTTTCAGGCTGGTGAACTTTAAAGTGATCATTTAGGGCAGCTGTGAACCCTACCCTGATGTGATCCATCTATACAAACCTCACAGAGTCAGGTTATCAGCATTATTATTATTATTATTACTTATTGAAATCTAAATATGTGCACAAAACAGTCATCCAGAAAAGATTTTACTTTGATTTTATCCTTTTGCTTTTACTGCTGCTGCGTTACATGCAGCAGATCCACAGCACCCCTCAGAACCTCAGAACCTCAGAACCCTCAGAACCTCAAAAACAAAGAATAGGAGCATACAGTCACATGCATCCCAACTTTAAACCTTTCTTTAAAACAGAAGCATGGTTGTTCATCAGTTATATCCCAAAGGTGTTCTAATGCCTGCAGATTCAGATATTGTTCAGTTAGAAGCCAAAGTGTAAAATAACAGCTGATACAGTAACTTCAGACCTCTCCACATCTCCTACTATCTGCAACTTCCAGTCAGAATGCATCAGTCTAACCCCTAACTGCTGGTTCTAGTGTGAGAGGAGGCTTCTGAAAGTAAGAGCGAATGTGGACCTACCTGCTTCTCCTGCCTTCCTGAAAGAATGATCACTTCTGGGCAGGTAATGGCACACCTGAGATACACGTTGCCTCAGGCTGTACCTGTGAAAGGAAGAGACACAGAAAGACTCAGAGAAAATGAGCAAAAGAAAAGTTCTGGAGAGAAATCATTGTAAATGGCTGCTTTTATCCAAAATGCCTGCAAATCGTGTGATAAAAACAACAAAATGATACAGAATATGAATTAAATCATACCTGTTATGCAGGCTGTAACTCCTGTTATAAAGTATCGGCTCATCTGCCTCTGACATCCCATTCTTAATCCATAAGGTTTAATATGACGTTGGCCCACCCTTTGCAGCTATAACAGCTTCAACTCTTCTGGGAAAGCTTTCCACAAAGTTCAGGAGTGAGTTTATGGGAGTTTTTGACCGTTCTTCCAGAAGCTCTGTGAGGTCAGACACTGATGCTGGACAGAAGGCTCTCAGTCTCTGCTCTAATTCATCCCAAAGGTGTTTTATCGGGCTGAGGTCAGGTTCTTCCACACCAAACTGGCTCATCCATGTCTTTATGGACCTTGCTTTGTGCTCTGGTTCCCTGTTGGAGCAGGAAGGGTCCATCGCCAAACTGTTTCCACAAAGTTGGGGGCATGAAATGGTCCAAAATCTCTTGGTGTCTGAAGCATTCAGAGTTCCTTTCACTGGAACTAAGGGGCCAAGCCCAGCTCCTGAAGAACAACCCCACATCATAATCCCCCCTCCACCAAACTTTACACTCGGCACAATGCAGTCAGACAAGTACTGTTCCCCTGGCAACCGCCAAATTTAAAGTCACTTTTTCAAAACTTTACCACAACGTTACCAAAGTCGTAATACAACTTTAACTCACTTTTTCCCAACTTTATCACACATTTTCCCAACTTTAACTCACTTTATCACAACTTTAACTCACTTTTTCACAACTTTAACTCACTTTATCACACATTAACCTGGCTTCACAGGACTGTGCTACCATGGTATCATTATTTTCTTTTTGTTTGTTTTCATCTATATTAACTTTGCTGGTTTTGTGGATTGTGTTTTTGACATATTTTCTTATTTTCAGTTAGTTTAACCCTCTGGTCTTTGTTTTTTATCTAATTGATTAGCACCAGAAACCAGGTGTTATACAGGACATGATTACAACAGCAAACACGTGGGAAAACTACACAAAATAAAACAGGAAATAGGAAAACTAAAATGCAAAATCAAACCAAAATCCAGTTTTTGATCTAATAGTCCTTGGTTAGGATTCTTCTGATTTCTGCTGTCAGTTAATGCCAGCAGATGGACGCACAGCTTTAACACCTCCCTGCAGGAAACTCAGATCAGAACATTATCACATGTTGGTTTCTGTCAGAAACCTTTTTGGTGAGTTTTTTATGAGTAATTTAAAGCTTTCACATAGATTTACAGGAGTTGACTCTGATACTGCATTAAAAGTTTTTCTGTGGACTTTTTCTGCTTTTTTCCTCATCTTCAGTCCTTGTTCCTGAGCATTTTCAGAGGTTTTTCTTTGTTCAGCCACTTAACTCTGAGCTATGAAGCATTCAGGCAGAAAAAAGGCTCCTAACTCAAGGGATGAACCAGTGTTGTTCATCAGAAAATAGGATTTCTGCAGCGACAAGGTGATTCCCAAAGAGCTATTAGCTGAAAACTTGGCATATCATCAATCAATCAGACTTTATTTATATAGCACTTTTCATCATGTAGTGCTTTACAAGATAAAAGCAAATAAAACAAAGCAATGAAACCCAAGGCCATATTATACACCAATATATATATATATATATATATATATATATATATATATATATATATATATGTATGTATGTTAAGCAAGGAAAACCCGTGTTGATGTTGCTTGCTGCTGACGTAACAACATATATCATAAAGATACAGGATAAGATAAAGGAATGGAGCTAAAAATAAGTAACACAAATTAATAAATAGAAGACTAAAAAATAAATCAATATAAAAATTAAAAGATGTTAATAAAACAAAAAATGGTCTTCAGGAAGGCTGTTCCACAGGCGTGGAACTTAATAATGAAAAGCTGCTTCACCGTGAGTTTTTGCTCTAACCTTAGGAATTAATAAAAGACCTCTATCTGAAGACCGGAGAGTTCTGGATGGCTCATAAGTTAAAAGCAAATCTGATCAATAAGAAGGACTGAGACCATTAAGAGCTTTAAAAAGGGTCAGGCCTAAAAAACTATCTCCAGCAGATGAACAGGATCTGAAAGTGATGTCCTTAAGAAAGAGGAAAAAATCCAGCTGTGACCTGACAGGACCTGAGAGATGCATCTGGACCTTCAGCTGATCCATCTACTGTTGGCCCAAGCCTCATCAGAAATGGTCTCCATGGAAGGGTGGCTGTCAAGAAGCCGTTCTTAAGGAAGGGAAACAGGGAGAAAAGGCTGAGCTGTGCCAAATGACACAAGAAGTGGACTGAAAATCAGTGGCAACAGGTCTTATGGAGGGATGAATCCTCCCCAGAGCCCGGACCTCAACATTATTGAAGCAGTGTGGGATCATCTGACAGAGAACGGAACAAAAGGCAGCCCACATCCAAAGAAGAGCTTTGGGATGTCCTTCAAGAAGCCTGGAGAACTATTCCTGAAGACTCCTTAAAGAAATGACAGAAAGCTGGTCTCAGAGGGTTCAGGCTGTGTTGGAGAATAAAGGAGCTCAGACCAGAGATTCACTTTAAAGCTGCTGAGAACTGAGAAAAACTCTGGTTCTGCCTCAGATTCTGGGTTTATGTTCATGTTGGCTGGATCAGGAGTTTTGAGCAGACTGTATCTGACTTTAGAGTCGCATGTTTCTACCCTTCCAGATGAAGTGTGTCTGACAGATTCCTTTGGTGGGAAATAGATGCTCTGCTTTAATGAAGCATAACATGTGAAGGTGAATTTTTTTGCTGTTGAACAGGTTAAAGTGCTGGTGCTGACAAAAAGACAGCAGATGAAGGCCTCATGTGGTCATTGTTAACCCTTTCAAAGAGGCTTTGTGTGTGCCAAAGAAACACATGTGCTGACTCAGTGCTCTGGCACAAAAAGCAGTGAGCGACACTCAGGTGTATAAAAGCTGTGAGCTCTCACAGGTGTGGACGCAGTTCAACTCCCCCAGCTCAGAGCAGCAAGCCAGCCACAAGCAGACAAGATGTCCGCCACCGACATGAACATGATGAGCAGGGTAAGTCCCAGCATGCATCGCTCCTTTATTCAGTCACTTGACTTTCTGAGCTGAAACTTTACAGAACCACTCATCTGAGGTAGCTGTACAAAATCGCTGAATTTTGTCCCACTGCAGCCACCGTCACCTGACAAGTGGACTGTTGAGAGTTTTATTGTCAGATCAGGTTGACTTGAGCTGGTTCCACATCCTCTGTAGAACATCTCAGTGAGGCTCTTCTGTTCTTAAAGCAGTTTCTTGCTGTTGTAGTATATATTAAATGTAGTCATATTTTGATGCTCAAACACAGCCCATCAATTTAAGGACTGAGCAGCTCTGAACTGAAATGGCACGAAATGTTAAAATGGGTCAAATTTGGTCTAATTTTTGTGAAAGTCCTGTTCTGACTCCAGAGCCCAATTCGATCAAAAAGAAGACCAGAGGACAGCCAGCTGCCTCCCATCATGCAACATCAAGAGAAATCTTTGCAGAATTGTGATCTGAATACCGTTTATGCCGAACAGATTTGCTTTGCCAAGGGAAGCTTTATGAATCTTGATGCCCATCAACTGCTTATTCATTTATTTTTGTTGCAATAACAACAACATCAAGAGAAATCTGACCACAGATAATCAGTCCCGAACAGACCTGCATCAACTCCATCAATCTAAATGTCATCTGACCTCAGTAGCTGTCATGTGACCTGTTGGTCCGAGGAAGCCTCAACCTACTAATCATTTTATCGTTCAATCTGTCTCCCCTCAGATCGTCTTCTACGAGGACAGGAACTTCCAGGGCCGTTCCTACGAGTGCAGCAGCGACTGCGCCGACATGTCTTCCTACCTGAGCAGGTGTCACTCCTGCAGGGTGGAGAGGGGCTGCGTCATGGTCTACGACCGCACCAACTTCATGGGAAACCAATACTTCATGAGGAGGGGCGAGTACGCCGACTACATGAGCATGATGGGAATGCACGATGGCATCAGGTCCTGCCGCATGATCCCCATGGTAACCACTCAGCCAGTCACAGCACATAACACCTGATCTCCATGGTAACCACTCAGCCAGTCACAGCACATAACACCTGATCACCATGGTAACCACTCAGCCAGTCACAGCACATAACACCTGATCTCCATGGTAACCACTCAGCCAGTCACAGCACATAACACCTGATCACCATGGTAACCACTCAGCCAGTCACAGCACATAACACCTGATCTCCATGGTAACCACTCAGCCAGTCACAGCACATAACACCTGATCTCCATGGTAACCACTCAGCCAGTCACAGCACATAACACCTGATCACCATGGTAACCACTCAGCCAGTCACAGCACATAACACCTGATCTCCATGGTAACCACTCAGCCAGTCACAGCACATAACACCTGATCACCATGGTAACCACTCAGCCAGTCACAGCACATAACACCTGATCTCCATGGTAACCACTCAGCCAGTCACAGCACATAACACCTGATCTCCATGGTAACCACTCAGCCAGTCACAGCACAGAACACCTGATCTCCATGGTAACCACTCAGCCAGTCACAGCACAGAACACCTGATCTCCATGGTAACCACTGAAACCATGGGTTTTTCTTCATGTTGAACACAGCACAGAGGAGCTGATTGATCACTGATTATTGATTATTGGTGTGTTCTAGTACCGTGGCTCATACAGGATGAGGATCTATGAGAGGGAGAACTTCGGAGGTCAAATGTACGAGATGATGGACGACTGCGACAACATCATGGACCGTTACCGCATGTCCAACTGCATGTCCTGCCACGTGATGGACGGACACTGGCTGATGTACGAGCAGCCCCACTACAGAGGCAGGATGATGTACATGAGGCCCGGAGAGTACAGGAGCTTCATGAACATGGGCATGGGCCACATGAAGTTCATGAGCATGAGGCGCATCATGGACTCCTACTACTGAACAGTGGAGCACCGCAACTGAGACACAATAAAGCATTGTTAGCTTAAAACAACTTTTCTGTCTTTCCTTGACCTCTGCATGATGACCTGCTTTATCAAAGAGCTGATAGAAAAGTGACTTTACAGAATTTACACTAACTGTTTACATATAAAAACAGGAACTCAGGGATGACACTGTTCTGGCTTGATGCTTTTAGTTTGATTTAAGGCCTTTCACTCTCCTTATTCAAGGATAAGAACACTAGTTTTATATGTAACCAACATGCATACACACAAAAGCATGAAATGCAAAGCAGTGCTGGGTAGTGTCAAACTATTCAAAGGTTTTCTTCCATCTGGCTTGGTTCAGCATCCATTTTTTTAACCCAAAAATGACCCTATGGTCCATCCAGGGAATTACAAACTGTGATTAAACATTAGAGCGGCTAATATCAAGTGTAAAAATGGAATGCATTAAAGGGATGATGGCTTTGTAAAATTATTGCATTTTAGCCTTAATCGTGATCATGTTCTAACAGTAAATAAATAGTTTTTTGCCCAACACTTCCAGGCTGAAAGTCATCGTGACACAGGCCTCTCAACATAAAACTGCTCTGATTTGAGCTGCCCAATAATGCCACACAAGATTTGGTAGCTGTGGTGCACCTCATCACATGGTCCCAATCTGAGCCTGGGATGGTCCACATGAAGGAGGAGAAGAGCTTTGGGAGGAATAGGTTGGAAAAGATACAAATACTTCAAATGAACATTTTGACATTTTCAAACCGCTGATGACAGACAAACCTGTAGATTTCTCTGTTAAGGGGACACTTTTTGTATTGTGTTCATTAATTTAGTATTGGCATGGCAAATGTCCTTCAATTTATTTCAGTTTTATTTATAAAGCGCCAAATTACAACAAATGTCATCTCAAGACACTTCTGAAGAAGAACCCAATCAAATCCAATTACTTAAACTAAAATTAACCCAATTCATCCATACAGAGCCAATTCGAAAACAGTTTCCTAGCTAAGGAAACCAACAGATTGCACAGAAACTTGTCTTCAGTCCAACCTCCCGTCCTGAGTGTGTCATGTTTTGTGTTTTGATTATTCTTGTTTTCAGGTCTTTTATCATGTTTCTTTGTTAAGTTTTCAGGTTCTTGTCATGTTTTTTCTCGTCACTTAGTCTCACTAAAGTCACCTGTTTTCTGTTCCACAGCTGCACCTCGTCACCAATTTCAAAGTTCTGCATCTGGGTCCTCCCTTCCTGCATCGTTCTTGCACAAGGCGAGATAAAGGTGGAGAGAAACGACTGCGACTCAGAGGAACGACTCACTGTATCGTAGGCAGGTGTCAAGGATTCTGGAAGGTGGAGTAATAAAAAGGGAATGAAGTCCATGTCCGCTCGCCATTCCTGTTTCTATCTCATCTCCATCTGTGTGTTCGCTCCCAGATACTTAAAATACACATTGGGAGCCTAATATGCAATTATCCATGCATCGTCATGGAAACAGGGTAGTTTACATGTTCAGCTCCTCTGTGGTTATAAACAGGAGAAAATATCCCAATTCGTGAAATGTTCATGAAGAGTGAACAAAGGTTGCTTTGGGATGAAATCTAACCCAGAAACATCCGAGTTTTGTTCTTTGTTCAGAAATCATTATTTCTAATAATAAATGCTAAATAAAGGCACACAGCGCAAAGAGCTGTGGATCTTTTCTGCTGTGATTTATCTGTTCACAGTTCATTACATTTAAATCTACAAAAAAATCGTATCTCGGCCTTTTGCATCCCTAAATGATACATATATAATTTATATATATATATGAACTCACAGATAGATTTACTGATTTGTCAAAAAAAATTATTCACAGACGAAAACTTGAGTTTTCTGCAGGGCTTCACTTCTACATGTCTTCTGTCCTCCTTCCTGAGCTGCTGAACTCATTCTCTGTGGCTGATTTCTCACCAGATTTAAGATTTGCTAAACAACTGAATGAAAGGCAGACAGCAGGGCATGCTTTTATTATAAAACTTACTGAGGTTCAAATTGAAACTTCCCCCTTATTTAAACTTTCCAAAAGCAGATATGTTTAGTAAAAGCAGTCTTCATCTGTTTCCTGAGATACTAAGAAAAAGAAGTACAAAACCTCAGTGTGGAGCAGTGAAAAAGGATTCTTTGCTCAAATAAAAACTGGGATATAATCAAAAGCCAGACCTCTTCAGCTGGCGTAGACAGAGGTTGGCACCCAATACAGGAGAAAAATTCATACTTACAATGTGCAACCAAAGATGAGAAGTTTCAGTTTATACCACTTTTACTTGAGCTCATCTAAAGCTATTAAATAGTCAATATCTGGACAAATAGTGACCCCCAACATTACAGCATTCACATAGTCACAACTTTTTCTGCTAGCTTACTTCCTGCTTCAACTACAACATCTGTGTCGTTCAGCATTGTAGATACAATGACTGTAATTGGTTATCAACTCCTTCTGTTTTTGTCACGTTGGTTGGGTGTGTCTGCTGAAGACAGGACCCTGGTGCAGATATTTCAAAAGTAAACCTGATTTATTTAAAATAAACACAAAGCGCAGCTCAGCCCGGAATACACAAACCTAAACTATGGCAAAACAAAAACCTGACTATGACGAAGAAAACATGGACAAACCTGACGAGACAAGGAGTGCTGTGACCTGGCATCAGGAGACTAAATACTGAGGGGAGGTGACTGGTGAGTGAGTGCAGCTGAGACAAAACACAGGAGCTGTGGGTGAAGCTGATGGCAGGGCAGAAGAACCTGAGGAAAACATGGCAAAACTAAGACTAAACCAGTAACCTAAAACCTAACAAAACACACAAACATGACATGTGCTTAAAAACACACATATTCAGTCAAAAACTTGGACTGACTTATCACTTTTATTACAAGTGCTGTGAATTTGCATTGTGATCTTCATTGATGGAGTTTTTTTAGCCAGATTACATAAAGAAATCCTTGATATGTTGACTTTGCATCATAATAAAGGCCACAGGATTGTTTCTGCTCATTTATTCTTTCTCAGATGGACAAGAGACCCTCATCTAAAACAAAACGGTTAAGAGTCATAAGAAGACTACAAAGAAAAGACACAATTATGGTGATAATGAGGATGGCAGGGCTCAGGATGGAGGTATGTACAGACACTGTTAACTCAAATAGTTTTGTCAGTGTCCGTTCAGGACTGTTTGATTGTATTTTTGTCATCTTTCTAAGATGGAGAGGAGGGACGCTTAGTTGCAGCAAGACAGCTTGTTAAGAATCCAACGAAGAGTGCAACACTAAAAGGTTAAATAGGTAAATTGTCTGACTGTTGTCTAGCTGTAAAGAAGTACTACAGGACCAAGCAGAACAGACAGGGAGCAGGTGACTGACTCCACCGTAGGTTGTAATGATGTTATAGTCATTACAATGTGTCTGGATCATTTTCAGCTGCATTTTACCTGCAGGAACCATGAACCTTTAAAATGGGTTTTCCTTGGTTCCTGTTATTTAAACATTTACACTACCAAAAGAAAAAAGTCAAATTTATTTGTATAGCACATTTCAAAATGTACAAAACAATTCAAAGTGCTTTACTTAAAATAAAAGCATTGCAGCAGGGAGCAGAAAAAGCATTAAAATATGTAAAAGAATATAAATAGAAAGAAATAAAATAATTAAAATGAATTAAAACAAGTAAGTCTAGATAAGTTAAAAGATATCGTGCAGATTTCATGCATAGACACATGAGAAAAGAAATATTTCTAACCTTTAAAAATGTCTCCATCTGGTGACAGTTTAATCTCCTCTGGCAGTTTGTTCCACTTGTTTGCAGCATAACAGCTAAATGCTGCTTCTGCATGTTTAGTCTGGACTCTGGACTGGACCAGCTGACCTGAGTCCTTGGATGTTATATTTACTGAGGTGAACTAATCCCAATACTGAGGGGAACTAACCCTAATACTGAGGGGGACTAACCCTAATACTGAGGGGGACTAACCCCAATACTGAGGGGGACTAACCCTAATACTGAGGGGGACTAACCCCAATACTGAGGGGAACTAACTCTAATACTGAGGGGGACTAACCCCAATACTGAGGGGAACTAACCCTAATACTGAGGGGGACTAACCCTAATACTGAGGGGGACTAACCCTAATACTGAGGGGGACTAACCCTAATACTGAGGGGGACTAACCCCAATACTGAGGTGAACTAATCCCAATACTGAGGGGGACTAACCCTAATACTGAGGGGGACTAACCCTAATACTGAGGGGGACTAACCCTAATACTGAGGGGGACTAACCCTAATACTGAGGGGGACTAACCCTAATACTGAGGGGGACTAATCCCAATACTGAGGGGAACTAACTCTAATACTGAGGGGGACTAACCCCAATACTGAGGGGAACTAACCCTAATACTGAGGGGGACTAACCCTAATACTGAGGGGGACTAACCCTAATACTGAGGGGAACTAACCCTAATACTGAGGGGGACTAACCCTAATACTGAGGGGGACTAACCCTAATACTGAGGGGGACTAACCCTAATACTGAGGGGGACTAACCCTAATACTGAGGGGGACTAATCCCAATACTGAGGGGAACTAACTCTAATACTGAGGGGGACTAACCCCAATACTGAGGGGAACTAACCCTAATACTGAGGGGGACTAACCCTAATACTGAGGGGGACTAACCCTAATACTGAGGGGGACTAACCCTAATACTGAGGGGGACTAACCCCAATACTGAGGTGAACTAATCCCAATACTGAGGGGGACTAACCCTAATACTGAGGGGGACTAACCCCAATACTGAGGGGGACTAACCCCAATACTGAGGGGGACTAATCCCAATACTGAGGGGAACTAACCCCAATACTGAGGTGAACTAACCCCAATACTGAGGGGAACTAATCCCAATACTGAGGGGAACTAATCCCAATATTGAGGGGAACTAATCCCAATATTGAGGGGAACTAACCCCAATACTGAGGGGAACTAATCCCAATACTGAGGGGAACTAATCCCAATACTGAGGGGAACTAACCCCAATACTGAGGGGAACTAACCCTAATAATGAGGGGAACTAACCCCAATACTGAGGGGGACTTACCCTAATAATGAGGGGAACTAACCCTAATACTGAGGTGAACTAACCCCAATACTGAGGTGAACTAACCCTAATAATGAGGGGAACTAACCCCAATACTGAGGGGAAATAACCCCAATACTGAGGGGAACTAACCCCAATACTGAGGGGAACTAACCCTAATAATGAGGGGAACTAACCCCAATACTGAGGGGGACTAACCCTAATAATGAGGGGAACTAACCCTAATACTGAGGTGAACTAACCCCAATACTGAGGTGAACTAACCCTAATAATGAGGGGAACTAACCCCAATACTGAGGGGAAATAACCCCAATACTGAGGGGAACTAACCCCAATACTGAGGGGAACTAACCCCAATACTGAGGGGAACTAACCCCAATAATGAGGGGAACTAACCCTAATACTGAGGTGAACTAACCCCAATAATGAGGGGAACTAACCCCAATACTGAGGGGAACTAACCCCAATACTGAGGGGAACTAACCCCAATAATGAGGGGAACTAACCCTAATAATGAGGGGAACTAACCCTAATACTGAGGTGAACTAACCCCAATACTGAGGTGAACTAACCCTAATAATGAGGGGAACTAACCCCAATACTGAGGGGAAATAACCCCAATACTGAGGGGGACTAACCCCAATACTGAGGGGAACTAACTCTAACCCACTACTGGTAAGGAAGAGGAACAAAGTAAACTAGAAACCAAACTGAACTGAGGCAGGGCTAAACTAACAGACAACACCAATAATAACAACAAAGACAAACCATGAGAGTAACTATAAAAAGACAAATAAAGAATAGACATATTTTTTAATTTGGGTCTTTATATTTCGAATTAGAAAATTAGATAAATAAATATACATTTGAATATGTGTTTTATATATGAGCTTCAATTTAACCCCCATAAAGCATCAATAAACACATAAACAAAATTTTAGGATTTTCAAGCAGTTAATTAATATCCCAACGTGTTTTCAAACAAAAAAAAACTGTTTATTTCTCAGAATAAAATCAATTTAGCCTTTTCTGAAGCAAATTCATCTTATTTTTACAGATTCTTCGAAACTCTGAGATTCGTTCAGTTTAAACTAATTACATCTGAAACATCTGAAATGTTTTTTCCATTCAGTAGATCCAGATGTGAATGTTGTTTTATTTTCATTTTGGGAACTTTACATATTTTATTCTGAACTGAGTAAAAATGTCTAATAGAAAAAGTCTTTGTGAGAATTTATTCCTGGAGTTTCAGAACAGAAACAAGCAGCCTCTAAATGATTTGTCATTAAACATTTAAGAGAACCCTTTAATTTGTGTTTGACAGAAATGGGAACAATTGTGGATTTTCTGTGACATTGTTGTCTTCAGATTTTTGTTCCAGAAAGTGTTGTCCACAGTTCACAGTGAACAGAGGCCTGAAGGAGAAACACAGCTGCTGTCTGTGGCTCTTTGTCTGTGGTTTCTAAGAGAAATGCCGAATGCTGAGCATCTCTTTTGTGACGCGTTGCTGGCTCAGGCTGTTTGGACAAAAGGTGTCACTGCTCAGGTGCTATAAAGAGCAGCAGCTGCTCCACAGGTAACACACTCTCAGGACAATCAGCGCAGCAACAGCAGCATCAAGCAGCGAGCGACCCAAAAGGCAACATGACTTCCAGCGGCATGAACATGATGAGCAGGGTGAGAACCAGCAGCAGCATCCCACTGTGGACACAAACACACCTTCTGTGGACTTCTCCTGCTCCCACTGCACAGAAAAGTCAGCCCTCACAAAGTTTAGCTTTCTCCCCGAGACTTTAAATGATTAATGTGTTCACTGCTTTACCTAAAAAGAAAGTGTGACACCAGCACAGAGGAGAAGATGCCATTTAGGTCTGAAACTAACACATTACCCCCTAATAACAACAGGTGTTGGGGAAAAAACTAAAAAGTAACACCAGGTAGTGGATTACCTGATAGTCATTATGGTTACTTCACCGTCACCAAACAACCCATTTTCTATTCTGTATTCATGATGACTGGTTTTCCATGTTGTTTCTCAGATCGTCTTCTACGAGGACAAGAACTTCCAGGGCCGTTCCTACGAGTGCAGCAGCGACTGCGCCGACATGTCTTCCTACCTGAGCAGGTGTCACTCCTGCAGGGTGGAGAGGGGCTGCGTCATGGTCTACGACCGCACCAACTTCATGGGAAACCAATACTTCATGAGGAGGGGCGAGTACGCCGACTACATGAGCATGATGGGAATGCACGATGGCATCAGGTCCTGCCGCATGATCCCCATGGTAACCACTCAGCCAGTCACAGCACATAACACCTGATCCCCATGGTAACCACTCAGCCAGTCACAGCAGAGAACACCTGATCACCATGGTAACCACTCAGCCAGTCACAGCACATAACACCTGATCTCCATGGTAACCACTCAGCCAGTCACAGCACATAACACCTGATCTCCATGGTAACCACTCAGCCAGTCATAGCACAGAACACCCGATCTCCATGGTAACCACTCAGGCAGTCACAGCACAGAACACCTGATCTCCATGGTAACCACTCAGCCAGTCACAGCACATAACACCTGATCTCCATGGTAACCACTCAGCCAGTCATAGCACAGAACACCTGATCTCCATGGTAACCACTCAGCCAGTCACAGCACATAACACCTGATCTCCATGGTAACCACTCAGCCAGTCACAGCACATAACATCTAATCACCATGGTAACCACTCAGCCAGTCACAGCACAGAACACCTGATCTCCATGGTAACCACTGAAACCATGGGTTTTTCTTCATGTTGAACACAGCATAGAGGAGCTGATTGATCACTGATTATTGATTATTGGTGTGTTCTAGTACCGTGGCTCATACAGGATGAGGATCTATGAGAGGGAGAACTTCGGAGGTCAAATGTACGAGATGATGGACGACTGCGACAACATCATGGACCGTTACCGCATGTCCAACTGCATGTCCTGCCACGTGATGGACGGACACTGGCTGATGTACGAGCAGCCCCACTACAGAGGCAGGATGATGTACATGAGGCCCGGAGAGTACAGGAGCTTCATGAACATGGGCATGGGCCACATGAAGTTCATGAGCATGAGGCGCATCATGGACTCCTACTACTGAACAGTGGAGCACCCCAACTGAGACACAATAAAGCATTGTTAGCTTAAAACAACTTTTCTGTCTTTCCTTGACCTCTGCATGATGACCTGCTTTATCAAAGAGCAGCATGTCTGATAGAAAAGTGACTTTACAGAATTTACACTAACTGTTTACATATAAAAACAGGAACTCAGGGATGACACTGTTCTGGCTTGATGCTTTTAGTTTGATTTAAGGCCTTTCACTCTCCTTATTCAAGGATAAGAACACTAGTTTTATATGTAACCAACATGCATACACACAAAAGCATGAAATGCAAAGCAGTGCTGGGTAGTGTCAAACTATTCAAAGGTTTTCTTCCATCTGGCTTGGTTCAGCATCCATTTTTATAACCCAAAAATGACCCCATGGTCCATCCAGGGAATTACAAACTGTGATTAAACATTAGAACGGCTAATGTCAAGTGTAAAAATGGAATGCATTAAAGGGATGATGGCTTTGTAAAATTATTGCATTTTAGCCTTAATCGTGATCATGTTCTAACAGTAAATAAATAGTTTTTTGGCCAACACTTCCAGGCTGAAAGTCATCGTGACACAGGCCTCTCAACATAAAACTGCTCTGATTTGAGCTGCCCAATAATGCCACACAAGATTTGGTAGCTGTGGTGCACCTCATCACATGGTCCCAATCTGAGCCTGGGATGGTCCACATGAAGGAGGAGAAGAGCTTTTGAAGAAGAATCCAATCAAATCCAATTACTTAAACTAAAAATGAACCCAATTCATCCATACAGAGCCAATTCGAAAACAGTTTCCTAGCCAAGGAAACCAACATATTGTACTGAAACTTGTCTTCAGTCCAATCTCCCGTCCTCAGCGTGTCATGTTTTGATTATTCTTGTTTTCAGGTCTTTTATCATGTTTCTTTGTTAAGTTTTCAGGTTCTTGTCATGTTTTTTCTCGTCACTTAGTCTCACTAAAGTCACCTGTTTTCTGTTCCACAGCTGCATCTCGTCACCAATCACCTCCCAACAGTATTTAGTTTCCAGGCTGTTTATCGATGTTTCAAGTAAAATAAATAGTTTCCCAGTGATCACTGTCCAGCCTCTTGGAGGTGTTGTGGGCCCAACGAGACAAAACACAGATGAAAGGAGGTTCCCTCCCAATGACCCCAATGACATGTTGGCCAGCACTGCTCACTGGTCTATTTTGGGATTATAGGGAATTATTAACGGATTCTGATCCATTTTTTTAAGCACAGATTTCTTGTGTTTAACTTGAATTACCATATTGTCAAGTGTTTTTAATTCCTGCCTACTCCATAGGCCTACAGGTAGCCTACAGTAAAATATTGAAATGTTTTTATTTGTTTGGGTTTTGACTTTGACAGGTGTAACTGGTGCTATACAATAAACCTTTGCATAAGAACTACACTAATGGGCTGAGCTCCTGACGCTCGTGATGGCATGAGGATCATTGTCCACACTAGTGATGTGTCAGTCGCGAATGGTTTTTGAGGTGTCGTCCACATTTCTGGACCTGTCTGGTGTCGTTCCTTTACAGAAGATCAGTGCTCTCAACTTCCTCCATGTAAAGATTGTATACAGTGAGGGACATTGGAAATGTTGGGACACAGCTGTACTTCTGTCTTTGACAAGTAAAATATAAGCTTCTATCTGCAGCTCTTTGGTGGGCACACCCAGCAGCACCAGGCTAGACCACAGCTCCATGTCAATACTGGCTGTTATAATGGATCCTTCTCTGGCCTGAATAACACTGCTTAGGCTGTGGATAATGAATTAGGATGTATCACGGAGCTCTGTCTGTGAAAAATGATTATGTGGCAACAAGTAGTAAAAAAAATAGGTCAATGTTTTGGCTTCATTCTATCAGGAAGGCACAAGTCAGATCAGATGAGGAAGAACCACAGAATCACAGGACCAGGAAGACCACCAGAACCTTAACAAGAGTAGGAATGATGAATGACGGAAAAGCTGCACAATACTGCTCATCTTTCTCCTACTCAGTTAAAATAAAAAGCAATCCAAGTGTTTTAATATCTTCTGTTTATTTGTAGATTACCTGTTTATAAAAGAGTACAAAACAACAAAAGTTTTCTTTAAAAAGTATAAAAAATAAGCAAAAGAAAAAACCGTCGAACTGGACATTGCTGAAATTAACTGGTTTGTTCTTGTTTGTGGGGGGAACAAAAATACAGACTGGTAATATGTTAATACAGGATGACACATCAGCTAACTACATAAAAGTCAATACAGTCATAACACAGAGACCAAAGTTATAATACTTTAAGGGAAAAGTTGAAAACCTTCAACACAGGGTGGCTATGACTCAGGTTCTTTAGTCATTAAATTGATAGTTAAATCCCCAGATCCTCAGAGTGCGTCTTAGGGTCGTGTCTCACAGACACTTCTTAGGGTCCTGTCTCACCGTCACGTCTTAGGGTCGTGTCTTAGGGTCGTGTCTCACAGACACTTCTTAGGGTCCTGTCTCACAGACACGTCTTAGGGTCGTGTCTCACAGTCACGTCTTAGGGTCGTGTCTCACAGTCACGTCTTAGGGTCGTGTCTCACAGTCACGTCTTAGGGTCGTGTCTCACAGTCACGTCTTAGGGTCGTGTCTCACAGTCACCTCTTAGGGTCGTGTTCACTTCTTAGGGTCGTGTCTCACAGTCACATCATAGGGTCGTGTCTCACAGTCACGTCTTAGGGTCGTGTCTCACAGTCACATCTTAGGGTCCTGTCTCACCGTCATGTCTTAGGGTCATGTCTCACCGTCATGTCTTAGGGTCGTGTCTCACAGTCACCTCTTAGGGTCGTGTTCACTTCTTAGGGTCGTGTCTCACAGTCACGTCTTAGGGTCGTGTCTCACAGTCACGTCTTAGGGTCCTGTCTCACAGTCACGTCTTAGGGTCGTGTCTTAGGGTCGTGTCTCACAGACACTTCTTAGGGTCCTGTCTCACAGACACGTCTTAGGGTCGTGTCTCACAGTCACGTCTTAGGGTCGTGTCTCACCGTCACGTCTTAGGGTCGTGTCTCACAGTCACGTCTTAGGGTCGTGTCTCACAGTCACGTCTTAGGGTCGTGTCTCACAGTCACGTCTTAGGGTCGTGTCTCACCGTCACATCTTAGGGTCGTGTCTCACAGTCACCTCTTAGGGTCGTGTTCACTTCTTAGGGTCGTGTCTCACAGTCACATCATAGGGTCGTGTCTCACAGTCACGTCTTAGGGTCCTGTCTCACAGTCACGTCTTAGGGTCGTGTCTCACAGTCACATCTTAGGGTCCTGTCTCACCGTCATGTCTTAGGGTCATGTCTCACCGTCATGTCTTAGGGTCGTGTCTCACAGTCACCTCTTAGGGTCGTGTTCACTTCTTAGGGTCGTGTCTCACAGTCACGTCTTAGGGTCGTGTCTCACAGTCACGTCTTAGGGTCCTGTCTCACAGTCACGTCTTAGGGTCGTGTCTCACAGTCACATCTTAGGGTCCTGTCTCACCGTCATGTCTTAGGGTCATGTCTCACCGTCATGTCTTAGGGTCGTGTCTCACAGACACATCTTAGGGTCGTGTCTCACAGTCATGTCTTAGGGTCGTGTCTCACGGTCACATCTTAGGGTCGTGTCTCACAGTCACGTCTTAGGGTCGTGTCTCACAGTCACGTCTTAGGGTCGTGTCTCACAGTCACATCATAGGGCCGTGTCTCACAGACACGTCTTAGGGTCGTGTCTCACAGTCACGTCTTAGGGTCGTGTCTCACAGTCACATCATAGGGCCGTGTCTAATGGTCACATCTTAGGGTCGTGTCTCACAGTCACATCTTAGGGTCGTGTCTCACAGTCACATCTTAGGGTCGTGTCTCACAGTCACATCTTAGGGTCGTGTCTCACAGTCACATCTTAGGGTCGTGTCTCACAGTCACTTCTTAGGGCCGTGTCTCACAGACACGTCTTAGGGCCAAAAAACAACAGTGATTCAGAAAGAGTTTTGCAGGCAGAACCTACACTGCCTAGGGTAGAGTCTTTACTAAAGAAGATTGATTAACTGGGAGGAGATGATAAGGCAAAGAGATCAGAGATGTAGACTCCATGTTTCCATCACAGGAACCAAGGCTTACTGTGAAGCTCTATCTGGGCCCGGTAATCCTGAAACAAATTAGGCTTCGCCCACAGACTGGTCCAGAATGCAGCTGGCTCTTCTGACCTGCAAGTGTTTCCTGAACGCTCTCTGGATCACCGCTGCTGCCACCTCTTCCTGTTTCCTCCGCAAGGTGCTGCTGATCGGTTCACAAGACACCTGCAGTGAATAAGAGACACTTGTGTACCACTTTGTATCTTATATCTGCCTCCTGAAGTTTTCCAAAAACAATTTCAATAAACTCAGTTCTGTATAACACAAGAGAAATAAAATTAACAATTTGTGATCTTAAAGAGTTCAGAGTCAGAACCTCTGCTCATCAGGACACTGAAGAAGTTTTTCTACACAACTTCTCTAAGAACACTGATGGGCACACATGTGATGTACTGTTGGACTACAATCAATGCCAACAATTATCAAAACAAATATCTCCTATAAAGCCTCCTGATACTGAAAACTCTTGGAGTCACATCAGGTCAGTGGTCCTGGAGTGTCCTCAGGACAGATTCTGCTCATCTCAGAATGAGCCCTGTGTCATCTGACCTGCATGCATCCTCAGTCTGTCTGGAGTGTGTTAATAACTGGATGTTTGGTGTTTTACTGTCAACAATCACGCCCTGTTTTTTGCACAATATTTAAATGTTCAGAACAAAAAGGAAAAGAACAAAACAGAAAGGAAAAGAAAAGAAAAGAAACCTTGGATATAATGTTGATGTTGAACTTTCCCTCCAGTCTGGCTTTGAGAGCATTCGTATCTCCTGATTCATCAGACCCCTGCACATATAACAATAATGATAACAACAATTAGGTTAATGATTATAAAAATAACAACAATGATGATAACAATGATAGTAGGTGGCGTTACCTGTCTGGTGACTGCACACAGGACATCCAGGCAGCGGACCTGGTCCCCTGGAAGCAGAGGCAGGTCCATGAGGATCAGTCTGATGGAGTTTGGTTTAGTAATCTTCAGCGGCTCCTGGAGGGCATCGCAGAAATCGGACAGCTGCCTGTGGATCACAGTCCTCAAAGCGTTAATGACAACAGGCGCCGTGAATCCAACCATTTCAACCCCTTAGTAATGAGCAGTATTTGGACAAAGCTTGACTCAGACTGAGGACTCACCTGTACTGAATGACCTGAGAGCCGTCAGGGTCAAACTTGCTCCACGTGTTATAGAACATCTGCAGGTGTTCCTCGCTCAGTGGAGTGGCGTCCTCTAGGTTCCTGCTGTTGAAGCTCTCAACGATGATGGCGATGAAGAGGTGGACCACCAGCAGGATATATAGGAGGATGTAGGAGGTGAAGAAAATAATGCCCACCGTCGGGCTGCCACAGTTTCCTGTGAGAGGTGATCCAGGTACGTCTGGGTCGCAGTCTGGAGGAGTGTCCATCATGGGCAACAGCAGACCATCCCATAGAGAGGATGGGCTGACCATCATCATAACGATTATGCTGTTTCCAAACGTCTCAAAGTTAAACATGTCATCAATCATAGCCCCTCTCTTCACGTGGGCAAAGGCACACATGCCAATGTAGGAGTATGTGTACACCACGAGGAAAAGGAGGAGGCCAATGTTGAGGAGGGCAGGATATGACGTCACAAAGCCCAAAATCAGCATCCGGATCCTTCTGGTGCAGCGAATATAGCGGAGGATGTGAATGACACGGGCAAGTCGGAGCACAGCCAAGACACCCGGATTGAACAGATACTTCTGAAACAGGTCAGAGGTGAAGGTACCTGACGGGAAAAAACAAACAAATTACTTTTAAAACATTTTGTCATTAAAATGCAAAGCCGAGGTGGTGTGGTTCCTAACAGCAGGAAGGTTCTGGTTCTGGTCTCAGCTGGAAGGTCCTGGTTCTGCTCTCAGCAGGAAGGTCCTGGTTCTGGTCTCAGCTGAAAGGTCCTGGTTCTGGTGTCAGCTGAAAGGTTCTGGTTCTGGTCTCAGCTGAAAGGTCCTGGTTCTGGTGTCAGCTGAAAGGTCCTGGTTCTGGTCTAAGATGAAAGGTCCTGGTTCTGGTCTCAGCTGGAAGGTCCTGGTTCTGGTCTCAGCTGAAAGGTCCTGGTTCTGGTGTCAGCTGAAAGGTCCTGGTTCTGGTGTCAGCTGAAAGGTCCTGGTTCTGGTCTAAGCTGAAAGGTCCTGGTTCTGGTCTCAGCTGGAAGGTCCTGGTTCTGGTCTCAGCTGAAAGGTCCTGGTTCTGGTGTCAGCTGAAAGGTCCTGGTTCTGGTCTAAGCTGAAAGGTCCTGGTTCTGGTCTCAGCTGGAAGGTCCTGGTTCTGGTCTCAGCTGAAAGGTCCTGGTTCTGGTCTCAGCTGGAAGGTCCTGGTTCTGCTCTCAGCTGGAAGGTCCTGGTTCTGGTCTCAGCTGGAAGGTCGTGGTTCTGGTCTCAGCTGGAAGGTCCTGGTTCTGGTCTCAGCTGGAAGGTCCTGGTTCTGGTGTCAGCTGAAAGGTTCTGGTTCTGGTCTCAGCTGAAAGGTCCTGGTTCTGGTGTCAGCTGAAAGGTCCTGGTTCTGGTCTAAGATGAAAGGTCCTGGTTCTGGTCTCAGCTGGAAGGTCCTGGTTCTGGTCTCAGCTGAAAGGTCCTGGTTCTGGTGTCAGCTGAAAGGTCCTGGTTCTGGTGTCAGCTGAAAGGTCCTGGTTCTGGTCTAAGCTGAAAGGTCCTGGTTCTGGTCTCAGCTGGAAGGTCCTGGTTCTGGTCTCAGCTGAAAGGTCCTGGTTCTGGTGTCAGCTGAAAGGTCCTGGTTCTGGTCTAAGCTGAAAGGTCCTGGTTCTGGTCTCAGCTGGAAGGTCCTGGTTCTGGTCTCAGCTGAAAGGTCCTGGTTCTGGTCTCAGCTGGAAGGTCCTGGTTCTGCTCTCAGCTGAAAGGTCCTGGTTCTGGTCTAAGCTGAAAGGTCCTGGTTCTGGTCTAAGCTGAAAGGTCCTGGTTCTGGTCTCAGCTGGAAGGTCCTGGTTCTGCTCTCAGCTGAAAGGTCCTGGTTCTGGTCTAAGCTGAAAGGTCCTGGTTCTGCTCTCAGCTGAAAGGTCCTGGTTCTGGTCTAAGCTGAAAGGTCCTGGTTCTGGTCTCAGCTGAAAGGTCCTGGTTCTGGTCTCAGCTGGAAGGTCCTGGTTCTGGTCTCAGCTGAAAGGTCCTGGTTCTGACCTCAGCTGAAAGTGTCCTGGTTCTGACCTCAGCTGAAAGTGTCCTGGTTCTGGTCTCAGCTGGAAGGTCCTGGTTCTGGTCTCAGCTGGAAGGTCCTGGTTCTGGTCTCAGCTGGAAGGTCCTGGTTCTGGTCTCAGCTGGAAACTCCTGGTTCTGCTCTCAGAACATCATGTAGGGTTACCTGGTGGTTCTTATCCTAGTGCAGGAGTGAACATGCACGGTTTTCTGTCCCTGTGATGGACTGTGACCCGTTCAGCTGTACCTGCTGCTCACCTGATGACAGCTGGGAGAGGCTCCGCCCACCCACAACCCTGAATTTGATGAGGTGGATAAAGAAAAAAGATGAATGGATGAAATGTTAAACCACAGCAGGTTCTCAGACTTCAGAGCACCTCTGGTGGAATAGGAGGGAAACATGTTAGTCCTGACGGGCCTGAGGCAACGCATGCATCAGCAAACATGGGAAGGTTTCCCCTTCTGTCCGGGAAGCAGACACCTTTCCACTTTTAAGATTAGGCTTAAAACTTTCCTTTCTGATAAAGCTTATAGTTAGGGATGGCTCAGGTAATCCTGAAACATCCCATAGTTAAGCTGCTATAGGCTTAGACTGCTGGGGGACCTCATCTGTCTCACCTTTCCTCACTTTGCTCTCTTTTTCCCTCCTGTTTAATTTCTAAAATGATTTTATGTACATGTGACATTATTGTGGTTATTAACTTGTGTTTCCCTGTTCCAACAGATATCCTTTGAATGGCGTTATGGTGTTTTTCCCCCCTCTTTTCCCTCTTTTCTGTCTTCTCAAACCCCAGCTGGTCCAGGCGGATGGACACCCTTCCTGGTTCTGGTTCTGTTTCTTCCTGGTTCTGGTTCTGCCAGAGGTTTCTTCCTGGTTCTGGTTCTGCCAGAGGTTTCTTCCTGAGTCTGGTTCTGCCAGAGGTTTCTTCCTGGTTCTGGTTCTGCCAGAGGTTCCTTCCTGGTTCTGGTTCTTCCAGAGGTTTCTTCCTGAGTCTTGTTCTGGTTCTGCCAGAGGTTTCTTCCTGGTTCTGGTTCTGCCAGAGGTTTCTTCCCGGTTCTGGTTCTGCCAGAGGTTTCTTCCTGGTTCTGGTTCTGCCAGAGGTTTCTTCCCGGTTCTGGTTCTGCCAGAGGTTTCTTCCTGGTTCTGGTTCTGCCAGAGGATTCTTCCTGAGTCTGGTTCTGGTTCTGCCAGAGGTTTCTTCCTGGTTCTGGTTCTGCCAGAGGTTTCTTCCTGGTTCTGCCAGAGGTTTCTTCCTGGTTCTGGTTCTGCCAGAGGTTCCTTCCTGGTTCTGGTTCTTCCAGAGGTTTCTTCCTGAGTCTTGTTCTGGTTCTGCCAGAGGTTTCTTCCTGGTTCTGGTTCTGCCAGAGGTTTCTTCCTGGTTCTGGTTCTGCCAGAGGTTTCTTCCTGAGTCTGGTTCTGCCAGAGGTTTCTTCCTGGTTCTGGTTCTGCCAGAGGTTCCTTCCTGGTTCTGGTTCTTCCAGAGGTTTCTTCCTGAGTCTTGTTCTGGTTCTGCCAGAGGTTTCTTCCTGGTTCTGGTTCTGCCAGAGGTTTCTTCCCGGTTCTGGTTCTGCCAGAGGTTTCTTCCTGGTTCTGGTTCTGCCAGAGGTTTCTTCCCGGTTCTGGTTCTGCCAGAGGTTTCTTCCTGGTTCTGGTTCTGCCAGAGGATTCTTCCTGAGTCTGGTTCTGGTTCTGCCAGAGGTTTCTTCCTGGTTCTGGTTCTGCCAGAGGTTTCTTCCTGGTTCTGCCAGAGGTTTCTTCCTGGTTCTGGTTCTGCCAGAGGTTCCTTCCTGGTTCTGGTTCTTCCAGAGGTTTCTTCCTGAGTCTTGTTCTGGTTCTGCCAGAGGTTTCTTCCTGGTTCTGGTTCTGCCAGAGGTTTCTTCCTGGTTCTGGTTCTGCCAGAGGTTTCTTCCTGTTAAAGGGAGTCGTTCCTTTCCACAGTCCCTCAGGCTCAGGACGGGAGATTGGACTGAAGACACATTTCGGTCCAATCTGTTGGTTTCCTTAGCTAGGATATTATTTTTGAATTGGCTCTATATGAATTAATTGGATAATGATTACAATGAATTGAATTCCAATTGGCTTGAATTGGACTATATTATTTAAGTGCCTTGAGATGACAATTGTTGTAATCTGACGCTTTATAAATAAAATTGAATTGAATTGAACCTTGTCACACGGTAGGTGTGATCACTGGCATGATGACATGATGACATCACTTCCTGTAACCTTGTTTTTGTTCTGTGGAACTTCTCTGGGAAATATATAATAATATATTAAATATAGTTTTAAATATATTGTATCGTACTCGTGATGACCGCTAAAAGGAGGGAGACCCCAAAGAAACCCTTTTGCTTTGATCTGTTAGGAGTGGTTTCAAAATAACAAAACCCCCTAATTTACGATCATGAGAAACAGGGTGAAAAAACATTCCAACCAAAGACCTTCCACCTTTGAAAGAGTCAGATTAACATCTGCTCAGCCGGCCAGCGCTGGGTCGGATAAACAAAGACTCACCTTTGGTACCAAATGGGTGAATGGGGTGCGTACCAAGAGGGAACATTTCCATCCTTATCTAAAGAGTTATATCAAATAAATACATAAATTAAAACATGACAACCACCAACCGGACAAAAGACAGACCCTTGTTGGAAATAAGGAAAAGCTTCAGAGCCAGTTTCAGATGGATTAATGAATCTATTACCAATATGCCTCATAATTACCTACTGACTGTGAAATATGAAAAAGGACAGCTCAAGCATCATTTTAAGACTTTCCACGACGCTGTACGTAAAACACCAGGAAAGTAATTATTCCGCCGTAGGTCCCGCCTTCTGTGCCGTGGAACCATAGCGCCATCTACAGATCGTGACAGTAAATCTAGGAATTAGAATCATTCTGTATTTTATTCTCCTGTAACTGCAGCAGTAGTGCAAATTATAAATGTGTGTGTTACAATGAACCGGAGGTCCAACCGACGGAATAACAGTCCATGAACCGTGTGAATAATACATTTTCTATTTTATTGGTCACTCACCATCATCCATGTCATCTCTTGTTTGAACATGTCAGCTGATTCGTGTTTACGTTGCTTATATTTCATGCCTATGTGATAAAGATGGTATTAATGTATTCTTTGAATATGCCGGGATAAGAGAGATTAACTTTTCTTTTATAAAAAGTTAATTTAAGAATGAAGCCCCTCTGTGACGCCCAAAGGCAAACCCGCCATCTCATTGGTTGGAAACCAGTGATGAAACACCGCCCTCGCCTGTGAAAGCGAAGCGCGCATCCAATCCATTAACTCTGGATTCTGCTCAGAGTAAGGTCTACCTCCCAGTAAACCTCGGGCTGTGGTTTGGTAATAAATAGTTAAAATAACCAAGTTTTCATTCATGCAATAAGTTATCCCTATATTTACCCAGAGACCGCTATAAAAGTATAAAGTCCCATATCTCTCTTATCCCTGGGCTTATCTTTGGTGTTATGTCCTCTTTACCATACGTCCTGAGTGCTGCTCCATGTTAAATAAATGACCACATATATTCAATCTCTGTTTCATGTTTCTTAAGTAATTCCGGTCAATTCAGAGAGAAATCCATCCTTCAGTAACGACTCTTAGTGATATATATTTTCTATTTTATATATATATGTCCCTTCCAACGTAAATGGTAGGTGGTGCCCCTTTTTAACGGGATCTTAATAATTAATTTCATATCTAGAACGTTACAATTTAAAACTGTGAACCCTTTCACAAACTCTTGTTAACTCATTTATTTGATCTTTGGTATTTATTTTCACTTTTTAGCGGTGTGTCTGGTTCTCTAGCTGAGCATGGCTACCAGTTCTCTCCATCCATCTCCTGTTTTCTCTTGTTCCATGTGTCAGATCTTTAGTTACTCCTCTGTCTCCTTTCGTGTCTTTTTTTTAGGCAATTCTCCTTCTGATGTGGGAGCTTAGCTGAGCACTATTTAAAAAAAACACTACCTTAACCACTGACCAACCTTCATACGCCAGTGAGGAGCCACCTGGCTTAGATAACCCTGTTAGCCACCCCTTCGCAGATCCTGAGCATCCGGGACCCCAGGCTGGCTGGGTGAGGGTCAGGAAGAAGAGGCATAGCTCTAAAGTCAAGCCCGTGGACCTGTTCACATTTCCAAATAGATTTTCCCCATATTTTATCCTCAGCGACACACCCACTGAGGACAAAACCCTAGTAATTGGCAGCTCTATAGTCAGAAACGTGGCATTAGAGACACCAGCGACCAGTCAAATGCATTCCAGGGGCCAGAGCGGGCAACATAGAATCCTATTTAAAACTGCTGGCTAAGGATAAGCGTAAATACGGTAAAATAGTTATTCACGTCGGCGGTAATGACACCCGGTTACGCCAATCGGAGGTCACTAAAATTAATGTTGCATCGGTGTGTAATTTTGCCAAAACATTGCCGGACTCCCTAGTTTTCTCTGGACCCCTGACAAATCTGACCAGTGTGTCTAGCAATGTGGGCTCCATAGATAACTGGCACTCTTTCTAGAGAAAACCAGGTCTGAAACACCTCGGTAAAATTCACAGGTGTGTGTTTTAAAGCAGACTGGGACAGCCCAAGGACAAAGAATAACAGTACATGTGCATTCTGGGACATGTTGGGCACAACTCACATCACATGTGAGCTGGTTAATGTACGTGTTGAAGAATCTTAGAAAACACTCTGTGGGGTTAGCTGTGGCTCACAGGTTATTCTGCTACTTCTACCAGAACAGTTTGAACTGTTATCAAACGGGTTACCAAGCAGATAAAGAATACAAAGCTGAAAAACTCTATGGTTGGAGGGTCATGACATGAGACGATGACATCAGCCACTGACAAGAGAGCCACTAAAAACAGCTGTAATTAAACCTCTGCTGAAAAAGGACAATCTTGACAAGACACAAATGAACAACTACAGGCCCATCTAAAATCTCCCATTTTTAAGTAAGATAATTGAAAAAGTGGTTTTTCAACAACTTAAGTACTTTTTAACTCAAAATAACTGCTATGATACCTTCCAGTCAGGCTTTAGACAGCTCCACAGCACTGAGACTGCTCTGACCAAAGTGTTTAATGTCATATACCTGAATACAGACGGTGGAAAAATGTCAGTCTTAGTTTTACTGGATCTCAGTGCTGCTTTTAATACAGTTGACCACAAAATGTCACTCTGGGCGGTTCTTTCCAGAACTGTACTAAACTGGTCCAACACATACTTCGAGAACAGGAAGTACTTTGTGTCAATCGGGAACTTTACATTGTTTTTTTGTTTGTTTTTACTTTTCGCTTTCAGAAAGGTACCTGCGGTTGGCGTTGGCTACGGGTGTTGCTGTGCAACCATTCATGTGAGGATTGACAAGGATCATACCACCAAGCAGGGAGGGGCGGGGTAGAAGTACTGAGACGGTGACAGGAGGAGAGGAGTGTGGTGCAAAGATGGGTGAAAACAGAAAAAGAAGTAGCATTTGGATGCATTTTGACAGCTGTGTCAATAGCTCTCCTATCTTAATTTCTTTGTTTAGGTTTTTATAGGCATTTTCTGTCTGCTTTGTGTAGCAGAGTGGTTCTTCCAGCAAGTTAGAGATTTACAAGGGATTTTACAACTCTAAATGCAATTGGCTACAGCAATTTATTGAAATTTATGATGTAAATGTGTTCAAATACAAATCACAAGTCAAAACAGTGCTAAATTTGGCTGAATTCTAAAAAGTATAAGTGGTAAAATGGAGAGCCGTTTGGGAGCCGTTTTGGAGCCAAAAGAGCTGGCTCTTCTTGGTGAGCTGAGCCAAATGATCCGGTTCACTAAAAGCCGAAATTCCCATTGCTAGTCTGGACCAGACCTGGAGAAGCTGCCTTCAGCTTCTATGCTCCACATCTGGAACAAACTACCAGAAAGCCTCAGATCAGCTGAAACACATTTAAGTCCAGGTTGTATTTCATTTGAATAAAGCTCCAAATAAGCTTGAGTTTCAAAACGTAATCATATTTTAACTACTGATTTCATCATCATTTCCATTATAGTTTATTTCTTTTTTGTGTAAATTTTAAATCGTGCTTTTTATTTCCACTGTTTTAATGTCTCTGTGAAGCACTTTGAATCACCTTGTTGTTGAGTCGTGCTACACAAAGAAACTTGCCTTGCCTTGACAACTCACCTATGATCAACCCCACGAGGACTGCAAAGTCTATGATGTTTAAGCCAGAGCTGAAGTAGTGCTGCCTGAGAGCAATAATCTTCAGGATGAATTCAGTGAGGAAGATAAAGATGGCGACAGTCTGGAACCACATCAGGACCTCAAATTTCTCCCGGCTCTGACCATCCGTCTCCACCATCAGAACCACCATGTACACACAGATTACTGCCACCATGAAGACCTCAGAAGGCAGGGAGGTCACCCGGTCAAAGAGCCAAGCCTGGCAGCGGCTCTAGAGACAGGAAACAGATGTTGGGGTTCACTTAGTTTTTCACGCACTGCTTCTATGTCTTGTCTCAGTTTTTGTTCAGTAAACCATGACTCAGTGTAATAAGCCATGTGTTGTTGTTACTCTGAGGTTGGATTCACTGACTTTAACACCTGCTGAGGAACAGGTGGTTTTATTGTGTCCTGATGTGGAAAACTTTAGAATTAGAAGGTTTACTTTTTCTTGGCTCCGACCTGAACACACCTGAGCGGAGGCCTTGCTCTGAGCTCACCTGTGGTCTTGGAGGAGCTTCATCAGGCTTCTTGAAGAACTTCTTGGCCACAGCCCTCGAATGCTTCAGCTGCTCCACCGTCATGAAAACGTGTTTCTCTCCAACGTGAAGAAGAAGAAGACAAATTCACTAACGAGACACAGAGTTAACGTCAGAAACAGCCTCTACACCTGCTGTCGTCATGGTAACTTCATGTCTGTGGACTTATCTGGTGGTGCAGCGCGTTAACAAAGGCTCTGATGAAAATGTTCCAGGTGAAGAAGCCGCCAACGATGACGAAAAGGATGAAGTACAGGTACGTGTACAGGTTGCTTTCGTACTCGGGCTGGTTCTCAATCTACACACACACACACATCAGAACCAGCAGCAGCAGCAGAATCAGAACCACCACCAGTGGGTGTACTGACCTCTGTGGAGTCCACACTTGGGTACAAGATGTCATGCCAGCCTGCAGAAAGAGACTAAACCAACACAGAATCTCATTAGAAAAAATCCCCTCAGAGGCAACAGATCATAATGTTGGACAGAACCAAACAGAACCAAACAGACACCCAGCATGTCGGCTCTGACACACGGAGAACACTTTGGGTGTGTGTGAATGTGTTTCCTTGATGGTGTAATCCTGCTGATTTGAAGATTCACTTTATTTTCATCTCATGAGTAAAATGAGAGCTGTGATTCTCTTCTGTTCCTTTCCTTTTCACATATTTGTACATTGGATTTCATACATGTGGTCTGTGTGGTTGTTTATATGTATAACATATACATATATGTGTTTATATAAATGTTTATACCAGCATGAAGATGTTCTCGACTCAGAAGATTGTTTTTCACACCTACAGAAAGCTGTGACATAGATGTTATGGGGTTTATATGTTGGATGGTTTGACTGTGTGATGGAGACACTGACCACAATGAACAGGGACAGGAAACTCATTCCCACGTTGTCGAAGTTGAAATGTCCGTTCTTCCACCTGACCTCTGTGAAATTGTGCAGTTGGAGCTCCAAACAGTCGGTCATGTTGGTCACCTCTTCAGGTGCAAAGTACTCCGCCGACGTCTCGTTGAAACAGTAATAAAACTTTCCTGCAAACAAGTTCACCCCCAGGATGCCAAAGAGCAGCCAGATGAACGCAGTGACCAGCAGCGTGCGGCACAGGGAGGGGAGGCTGAGCATTAGCGATCGCAGCACCACCTGTACGGACACACAGGTGCAGAGTCACACAGGTGCAGAGTCACACAGGTGCAGAGTCACACAGGTGCAGAGTCACACAGGTGCAGAGTCACACAGGTGCAGAGTCACACAGGTGCAGAGTCACACAGGTACAGAGTCACCAGAGTCACACAGGTGCAGAGTCACACAGGTGCAGAGTCACAGGTGCAGAGTCACAGGTGCAGAGTCACAGAGGTGCAGAGTCACACAGGTGCAGAGTCACACAGGTGCAGAGTCACAGGTGCAGAGTCACAGGTGCAGAGTCACAGAGGTGCAGAGTCACACAGGTGCAGAGTCACACAGGTGCAGAGTCACAGGTGCAGAGTCACAGGTGCAGAGTCACAGAGGTGCAGAGTCACACAGGTGCAGAGTCACACAGGTGCAGAGTCACAGGTGCAGAGTCACAGGTGCAGAGTCACACAGGTGCAGAGTCACACAGGTGCAGAGTCACACAGGTGCAGAGTCACAGGTGCAGAGTCACAGGTGCAGAGTCACAGAGGTGCAGTGTCACGCAGGTGCAGAGTCACACAGGTGCAGAGTCACACAGGTGCAGAGTCACACATGTGCAGAGTCACACAGGTGCAGAGTCACACAGGTGCAGAGTCACCAGAGTCACACAGGTGCAGAGTCACACAGGTGCAGAGTCACACAGGTGCAGAGTCACACAGGTGCAGAGTCACACAGGTGCAGAGTCACACAGGTGCAGAGTCACACAGGTACAGAGTCACACAGGTACAGAGTCACACAGGTGCAGAGTCACACAGGTGCAGAGTCACACAGGTGCAGAGTCACACGTGCAGAGTCACAGGTGCAGAGTCACACAGGTGCAGAGTCACACAGGTGCAGAGTCACAGGTGCAGAGTCACACAGGTGCAGAGTCACACAGGTACAGAGTCACACAGGTGCAGAGTCACACAGGTGCAGAGTCACACAGGTGCAGAGTCACACAGGTGCAGAATCACACAGGTGCAGAGTCACACAGGTGCAGAGTCACACAGGTACAGAGTCACACAGGTGCAGAGTCACACAGGTGCAGAGTCACAGGTGCAGAGTCACACAGGTGCAGAGTCACACAGGTGCAGAGTCACAGGTGCAGAGTCACACAGGTGCAGAGTCACACAGGTACAGAGTCACACAGGTACAGAGTCACACAGGTGCAGAGTCACACAGGTGCAGAGTCACACAGGTGCAGAGTCACACAGGTGCAGAGTCACACAGGTGCAGAGTCACACAGGTGCAGAGTCACACAGGTACAGAGTCACACAGGTGCAGAGTCACACAGGTACAGAGTCACACAGGTACAGAGTCACACAGGTGCAGAGTCACACAGGTACAGAGTCACACAGGTGCAGAGTCACACAGGTGCAGAGTCACACAGGTACAGAGTCACACAGGTGCAGAGTCACACAGGTACAGAGTCACACAGGTGCAGAGTCACACAGGTACAGAGTCACACAGGTGCAGAGTCACACAGGTGCAGAGTCACACAGGTACAGAGTCACACAGGTGCAGAGTCACACAGGTGCAGAGTCACACAGGTGCAGAGTCACACAGGTGCAGAGTCACACAGGTACCTCCATCCAATCAGCACAGCTTCCCGTCAGAACAGCTCGTTATTGGTGCCACCTTCAATGTTTAACCAAAGAAACACCTGAGAGTCTAACAGCACCTGAACACCTGTCAACATTAGAAATCAACAACCTGACCACAGGTGTCCCCCACGCATGTCAGCATAACTTTGTCTAACTCTGACCCCAGACACAGACACAGAACACGGGTCAAAATGGGTTCAGTTCAGTCATTTTCAGACATATCGTTAAATTCACAGAGACTTTATCACTGCTGAACAGCGAGGAAGATGAACAGAGGCCGGTGGGGAGGACTTTGTCCGATGGTGTGATGAAGCCCACCGCCACCTGAACCCTGGACATGGTGGTGGGTTTCAGGAAGTAGGGTAGTAACCCTAACCCCTAACCCTTCTAACCCTCCTAACCCACCCTCCAGGACAGACCAACATCCAGAGAACAGACACCGAAGGGTGGAACTACACCAACACCCTGGAACGGTCCAATCTGAGCCCAGAGTAAAGCAGAGGTAAGGAAGAGCCACCAACTGTCAGGGTATCAAAACAAAACACCCCAGGAAGTACCTGTACCTGCATCTAATAAAATATAGGTAGATGGTGACATCCTTACATATCCAGCAATGGGCCCCACACCTCATCAATGAGTCTTCCCTCCCAGCCACTCTACAGGTGACCCGCTCGAAGCTGGTCTTTGAGCTTAAAACCTGTATCCACTCCTTAGAAGTGGCCTGAGTGGGAGATTTCCAGTGGTGTAAAGTTATCCTGCACCCTGCTGTCATAGCTAAACGACACCAGTGTTTTTGGATGTTTTGACCTTCGAATGTTCTCTGGGAGTAATCCCAACAGACGTAACGCAGGGTCTTTGCCCAGCACCTTATTCAAGAACAGAATCATTGCATTCCAGGTGTATTTAGTTTCCTCACACTCATATAACATGTGAGTTCTCACCTTTCCATTACATCTCCAACATAAGTCACTGTTTGTGAGCTTCATTCTTGCCAGTTTGGAAGGAGTCCAGTAGGATCTATTTAATATCTTATAACGAATGAGTTGTGATTGTGCTTCACGTGAGTAGCAGCGCCATGATTTTTACAACCATTTTCTGGAATCTCTTGACACAGATCCCTCTCCCAACGCGCTTTTAGACCATCCAGTTTGGGCCCTTGTGTATTTCTAATAAGTTTTTCTCTCTAATCATGGGAAATTACCTGGATTTCAGTCAGACTGTGCTGAATATGTTTGTTTGAGAGAATGCAATGTATGATTTGTAAATATCACCAAAATGCCGAGTTACACAGATTATATTTATTTTTAATTTCATCAAATGACCTGAATCCCACATCTCCCAGAATCCTCAAGAATGTGAATCCCAGATCTGATCCATTTGTCCCAAAATTGTCACGTTCTATGTTTTGATTTGTTTTCAGATTCTTATGTTTTCAGGTTTCTTATCATGTTTTCCCCCTCACTTAGCTCCACTCAAGTCACCTTTTTTCTGTTCCACAGCTGCACCTCGTCACTAATCACCTTCCACAGTATTTAGTTTCCAGGTTTCCATCAGTCATGGCGAGTTCCTCACTTACCCTTTCCACAGTTTTGTCTTGGAAAGTCAGGTTTTTGCCACCATAATCATAGTCTTGTTTGTTATTTTTCCATAGTCTTGTTATCTATAAATCAGTCTTGTTTTGCTAACCTTGCCCTGTGCCTTTTGCTTTTGGAATCAACCTTTTTGATTTGGAAGTCTGCATCTGGGTCCTCCCTTCCTTGCACCAACGTCCCTGACAAAAATAAACTTTTCTTATCTATTAACAGATTCCTGTTATACCATATGGAGGATCTGCTTGATTAATATGGATCAGTTTTTGTTATTTGATGAGCAATTTTCCATGACTCTCTGACAAAAGCCATTACCGGGTCTGGTCCATCTGTCTGTGAGAGGAAGGCCTCCACAGAAAAAGGATGTTCGAGCTGCTCTTCTATCCTGACCCAAAGAGGAATCCTTGTAGACGGCGGATGAATTTTAGATAGATAGATGAAGAATAAAGAAAATGACAAATGATATAATTGTTATTTGATACCATTTATTCGTGATAATGCTAAACCGCCCTTGTCTTTTGCAGCATATAACTTAGTCTGATTAAACATGTTTTTTCTTCCTGTCCATATAAACTTCTCTATCATACTGTTGTATGCTTTAAGTAGTGAGGAAGGACATTTTAGTGGTAAAATGGAAGTGATGTAGTTGATCTTGGGAGTTAAAATCATTTTAACTAGATTGAGTCCAACAGGGATACAGAATTTGAGTTTTCTGAATAACTGGAGATATGTTGGCTTCCGTTATTTTTTCAGACCTGGCGTTAATTTGATGCCCAAATACTGTTAATCCTTCAGGCATCCATCTGAATTTCCAGTTCCTTCTGATATCTGGGGAACACAATCTTGATAACGGCATGGCTTCTGGTTTTGACCAGTTAACAGTATAACCAGATATCGCTGAAAACAGATTCAGGGTTACTAGATATCAATAACACATCATCCGCATATAGCAGGAGCTTTTCTTCTTCTTGACCCGTTTGCACACCCCGTGTATTTGAATTAGCCCATAAGGCTGTGGCCAGGGGTTTAAGAAATATGGCGAAGATTAGAGATGATAAAAGCAATCCTTGTCGAACACCACGAAAACCTCTGATTTGAGGTGACATAATCCTATTAGTAAAGACTGTGGCTAATGGATCAGAGTGCATCAATTCCACCAACTTCCTAAATATTGGACCAAATCCAAATTTTTCTAGCATATAAACAAAAATATAAACACTTTATCAAGTGTCTAAGGAAAAGGCAGCCGCTGGTGTGTCATCATTTCTTGTCATCCACATAACCCACACTGGAATGATCGGACTGAACTGGGTCACCCCACTCAGACTCAGATCGGTTACAGTGGTTCAGTCCACTCCACATAAACCCCCCCCCACAGATCACACAGATGGGGGTCCTAGTCTCACCCTGATGCCTTTGAAGCGGGACGGGGCCCTCAGGGTCCTCAGTGCCCTCAGCGATCGGGTGGATGATCCCAAGATGTTGGCTGTCAGACTGATCAGAGACACCTGCCGAGATAAAACACACCTGCTGATGACCTCAGACTGCATGTGAACAGGAGGAAGCAGCAGCTTAATTCCACATGTTTGTTCACAGGAGGAAATATCTAGCTGACATAATCTTTAGATAAACTTTCTCTTCTTTAAAACTGCATTTTAAAGTGATTCCAGTCTCTAATTTAAACATTAAAAATACTTGGTTCACCAAAAAGATATAACAACTAAAGGTTGAATACTTCCTGAGTGTTTATGATATTTCAGGACCTTCACACATTGAAAAACTACTCTCAGGTGGAGGGCTCTCATTGGAAAACCTCACCTGATTGACTAGATGCTGGTCCTATGATCATAAAAAGGGAGACATGCCCCCGCCCAAAAACCTCACCATGGGGCAGCAATTACCTTTGCTTGTGGATAAGTTGTGGCTGTGAGAAGAACTTCATGTGTTTCTGTCCTGATTCTGGTCCTTTTATATCCCTGACACAAAGGTGTTACCGTCTAAACCCGACCAGCTTTTAGTGAGGAGTTACAACTGACCAACCGGCTGTCTGCTGGTCTCAAACATGAGCACATGAATGGCTGAAAGTGGTTAAATAATCATAAGAGTCAGTTGATCTTACATCTAAGATGAGGAAGTCCAGCCAGTTCCAGAAGCTGCTGAAGTATTTCTTGAATCCGAAGGCAATCCACTTGAGAAGCATCTCCACCAGGAACACGTAGGTGAACACGTGGTCGAATTTGTCCAGAATCACCTGCAAGACCAGACCCTGCTGTGGGTGGACGTCCTCAAACATCTGTGCACAAACACGCCAACCAGATGTTAGCATCCGTTCATCACAACACACTGCAACCTTTGACCTGTGTGCATCAGCAGCTGATCCAGCTGCAGAACATGGAGGATTGGAGGTTATGAGTCTGGTCAGCAGTTATTTATAGCATTTAAATCAAACTAAATAAAATCACTGTCCATTTAGTTTTATGATGAATCTTTCTGTTTCCACCTCTTGGGGTGTCCTTTCTTTTCTCCTCATCGGAGCTTAAACCATCAAGAGGTGATGGAGGAGTTTCTCTTAAAAGGAGGGGAAGGAAGCAACTCTTTAAAACAGCCCTGATGGGTCAGAGAGACCATGGTTAATCATGTCACTGAACCACAGAGATAAAACAGAACCAGCATCCTCTGCCAGAATCAAACATATTCAGCAGAATCAACGACTTTATTCATCCATTTAACAAAGATGCTGTTAGAAGCTGGTTCAACTTATCCAGGTTATCTTTAGGGGCTCTGTTCAATGAATCCACACCATGAAGGTCTCACTGAGCTGAGCTACGACGCTGGTTATCAACTCTGTAAGTCAACCGGGTTTCTGGTGTTGAATACATGCGGGTTTGAGTGTAAACCCGTGTTTTTAGGTGTCTGATGATCTGAATTCATATTCAAAAGACTTTCTAAGATGTATGTGGATATGAACGTACAGACATCAGCTGATACAGGTGGATGAATAAAGTCGTAAATGAATAAAAGCCATCAGGAAGAAGCTTTAGAGGAATGAATCCCTGTTTTAGGCTCCAGAAACATCCATGTCTCTTATTAAGAGGCTTCTAAGTCAAAGTCAAACAGAAGGAGTCAGACAGAGACCCACTGTTGATGCACCTAAAAGGAGCTTTTACCTGCGTTATCATCAGTTAGCATCAGTTGCCATGGTGATACAACCTGGTAAGAAGTAAACAGGCTTCATAATGCTGAAAATTCAAAGCGCAGCCTGAAGGCACCTGGACAAGCCGGTAATCTCCTGCTGTGTTTGTATGAGTCACAGGTAGAGGTGGAAGTAGATGCTGCTCTCACTGCTCTATCTGAACCGGACCTCTGGTGTATGTGCTGGCTGACATGTTGTTTAAAAGGTGGGACAACAAAAACATGACTGGTCAGCTGAGCTCACCTCCACCTGTTCTACGTCAACATGCACAGACCCACAGTCACAGAGCTGATAACCAGCATCATGCTGGTGGTTAGTTAGGGCAGATAACCAAAAAAACAGGAGATAGCCAGCTGGAACTACTTCAAACATTTAAATTAAAACCTATTCTGTTCAGTTCTGTTTATCTTTCAACCATTTAAATTCACTTCAGTCCAATTCATTATCATTAAATTCAATCTGAATCAGTTTTTCACAGATGACAGACAGTCAGGTGGATTCAGGTCCATGTGAGAGCAGATGTTCTGATGAGGATCAGTGTGTTTGTTTACCAGAGCGGCGCTGCTCAGCAGGATGATGAAGACGATGAAGCCCTCAAACACTCTGTGCTGCACAATGAGGAGACAGACTCTCCGGAGCTTAGACCAGACCCTCCCTGCTCCCCGGGATGTGTCTACGCCTTGGATCGCACAGCAGCGGTAACAGCCTGAAACACACACTGGGGCATCAGAGCTGGTTCTGATCACAGATCCGACAGGTTGACATGCGTTTGTCTTTCTGGGATGGAAAACTAAGACAGGTTTTCAGATAATGAATGTAAATTTTTAGCACAGATTGAAATTGCATATTTGAGCAATTTTCCCCCATTTTCTCCCAGCGGTTGCTGCTTAAGTTTATTCAGCCATCAGTGGTCTGAGCGTCCCTGAAGTTAGACGGATCCTAAGTGTATGTGCACATACTGTCACAGCAGCAGTCCTCGGGTGTGTTTCTTGTTGGATCTTCATCATCTTGAAGTTTTGACATCTGTAGAAAACACATTCAGAACAGTTACACACACATTAACCTTCACATCTATGTTTCTCAGTGAGTTTAATATCAGCGGTGAAACAACACCAGCTTTTTGTCTTCCTTTCCTAATGGTGCTGTGTGGTGAATAAACTGTTTCCTGGTCACGTCTCATGGAGAAACACAAGTGGAGCCAGTGAATTAAGGCGTCTCTGAGCTTCACATAGTCACAGCTCAACAAACACGAGGTAAAGACAACATGCACACACACTGTGAAAAACACCCTCTTCTTATCCTCTTCTGTTCCTCAGCAGGTATTAAAACTCAGGAAATCAATTCAATTCATCATCTCAAGGTACTTCAGTAATACAGTCCAAATCAAGCCAATTGGAGCTCAATTCATTGTGATCAGAATCCAATCAAATCCAATTAATTCATTTCAAAATCAGTCCAATTCAATCATATAGAGCCAATTCAAAAACAGTTTCTGAGCTGAGGAAACCAACAGACTGCACAGAAACTCCCCTTTGGTCCAATCTCCCGTCCTGAGCGTACATATTACACTCTGTCATTATTTATGGAACAGAAACACAGTGTGTGAAAAACTAAGTGAACCCCATGATCCAACAGCTTTGAAGTAATGGTTTTCTGTATGACGTTATTGGGTTAGGGTCACATGATGGGAAACTGATACAGATTCACTGTCTTTTTGTCATGACTGCATATGTTCTGAATGTTTGATTAAATGTTGATAATGTTTGTTATGTTTGATTAAATGTTGATAATGTTTGTTATGTTTGATTAAATGTTGATAATGTTTGTTATGTTTGATTAAATGTTGATAATGTTTGTTATGTTTGATTAAATGTTGATAATGTTTGTTATGTTTGATTAAATGTTGATAATGTTTTTTATGTTTGATTAAATGTTGATAATGTTTGTTACGTTTGATTAAATGTTGATAATGTTTGTTATGTTTGATTAAATGTTGATAATGTTTGTTATGTTTGATTAAATGTTGATAATGTTTGTTATGTTTGATTAAATGTTGATAATATTTGTTATGTTTGATTAAATGTTGATAATGTTTGTTATGTTTGATTGAATGTTGATAATGTTTGATTAAATGTTGATAATGTTTGTTATGTTTGATTAAATGTTGATAATGTTCTGAATGTTTGATTAAATGTTGATAATGTTCTGAATGTTTGATTAAATGTATAATGTTTGTTATGTTTGATTAAATGTTGATAATGTTTGTTACGTTTGATTAAATGTTGATAATGTTTGTTACGTTTGATTAAATGTTGATAATGTTTGTTATGTTTGATTAAATGTTGATAATGTTTGTTATGTTTGATTAAATGTTGATAATGTTTGTTATGTTTGATTAAATGTTGATGTTTTTATGTTTGATTAAATGTTGATAATGTTTGTTATGTTTGATTAAATGTTGATAATGTTCTGAATGTTTGATTAAATGTATAATGTTTGTTATGTTTGATTAAATGTTGATAATGTTTGTTATGTTTGATTAAATGTTGATAATGTTTGTTACGTTTGATTAAATGTTGATAATGTTTGTTACGTTTGATTAAATGTTGATAATGTTTGTTATGTTTGATTAAATGTTGATAATGTTTGTTATGTTTGATTAAATGTTGATAATGTTTGTTATGTTTGATTAAATGTTGATGTTTTTATGTTTGATTAAATGTTGATAATGTTTGTTATGTTTGATTAAATGTTGATAATGTTCTGAATGTTTGATTAAATGTATAATGTTTGTTATGTTTGATTAAATGTTGATAATGTTTGTTATGTTTGATTAAATGTTGATAATGTTTGTTACGTTTGATTAAATGTTGATAATGTTTGTTACGTTTGATTAAATGTTGATAATGTTTGTTATGTTTGATTAAATGTTGATAATGTTTGTTATGTTTGATTAAATGTTGATAATATTTGTTATGTTTGATTAAATGTTGATAATGTTTGTTATGTTTGATTGAATGTTGATAATGTTTGATTAAATGTTGATAATGTTTGTTATGTTTGATTAAATGTTGATAATGTTCTGAATGTTTGATTAAATGTTGATAATGTTTGTTATGTTTGATTAAATGTTGATAATGTTTGTTATGTTTGATTAAATGTATAATGTTTGTTATGTTTGATTAAATGTTGATAATGTTTGTTACGTTTGATTAAATGTTGATAATGTTTGTTACGTTTGATTAAATGTTGATAATGTTTGTTATGTTTGATTAAATGTTGATAATGTTTGTTATGTTTGATTAAATGTAGATAATGTTTGTTATGTTTGATTAAATGTCGATAATGTTTGTTATGTTTGATTAAATGTTGATAATGTTTGTTATGTTTGATTAAATGTTGATAATGTTTGTTATGTTTGATTAAATGTTGATAATGTTTGTTATGTTTGATTAAATGTTGATAATGTTTGTTATGTTTGATTAAATGTTGATGTTTGTTATGTTTGATTAAATGTTGATAATGTTTGTTACGTTTGATTAAATGTTGATAATGTTTGTTACGTTTGATTAAATGTTGATAATGTTTGTTATGTTTGATTAAATGTCGATAATGTTTGTTATGTTTGATTAAATGTCGATAATGTTTGTTATGTTTGATTAAATGTTGATAATGTTTGTTACGTTTGATTAAATGTTGATAATGTTTGTTATGTTTGATTAAATGTCGATAATGTTTGTTATGTTTGATTAAATGTCGATAATGTTTGTTATGTTTGATTAAATGTCGATAATGTTTGTTATGTTTGATTAAATGTTGATAATGTTTGTTATGTTTGATTAAATGTTGATGTTTGTTATGTTTGATTAAATGTTGATAATGTTTGTTACGTTTGATTAAATGTTGATAATGTTTGTTACGTTTGATTAAATGTTGATAATGATTGTTACGTTTGATTAAATGTTTATTACGTTTGATTAAATGTTGATAATGATTGTTATGTTTGATTAAATGTTGATAATGTTTGTTACGTTTGATTAAATGTTGATAATGTTTGTTACGTTTGATTAAATGTTGATAATGTTTGTTACGTTTGATTAAATGTTGATAATGTTTGTTACGTTTGATTAAATGTTGATAATGTTTGTTACGTTTGATTAAATGTTGATAATGTTTGTTATGTCTGATTAAATGTTGATAAGTTCTGAATGTTTGATTAAATGTTGATAATGTTTGTTATGTTTGATTAAATGTTGATAATGATTGTTATGTTTGATTAAATGTTGATAATGTTTGTTATGTTTGATTAAATGTTGATAATGTTTGTTACGTTTGATTAAATGTTCATAATGTTTGTTATGTCTGATTAAATGTTGATAATGTTTGTTATGTCTGATTAAATGTTGATAATGTTTGTTATGTTTGATTAAATGTTGATAATGTTTGTTATGTTTGATTAAATGTTGATAATGTTTGTTACGTTTGATTAAATGTTGATAATGTTTGTTACGTTTGATTAAATGTTGATAATGTTGTTACGTTTGATTAAATGTTGATAATGTTTGTTACGTTTGATTAAATGTAGATAATGTTTGTTATGTTTGATTAAATGTTGATAATGTTGGTTATGTTTGATTAAATGTTGATAATGTTTGTTAAGTTTGATTAAATGCTGATAATGTTTGTTATGTTTGATTAAATGTTGATAATGTTTGTTATGTTTGATTAAATGTAGATAATGTTTGTTATGTTTTATTAAATGTTGATAATGTTGGTTATGTTTGATTAAATGTTGATAATGTTTGTTAAGTTTGATTAAATGCTGATAATGTTTGTTATGTTTGATTAAATGTTGATAATGTTTGTTATGTTTGATTAAATGTTGATAATGTTTGTTATGTTTGATTAAATGTTGATAATGTTTGTTAAGTTTGATTAAATGCTGATAATGTTTGTTATGTTTGATTTAATGTTGATAATGTTTGTTAAGTTTGATTAAATGCTGATAATGTTTGTTATGTTTGATTAAATGTTGATAATGTTCTGAATGTTTGATTAAATGTTGATAAGTTCTGAATGTTTGATTAAATGTTGATGTTTGTTATGTTTGATTAAATGTTGATGATGTTTGTTATGTTTGATTAAATGTTGATAATGTTTGTTATGTTTGATTAAATGTTGATGTTTGTTATGTTTGATTAAATTTTGATAATGTTTGTTATGTTTGATTAAATGTTATAATGTTTGTTATGTTTGATTAAATGTAGATAATGTTTGTTATGTTTGATTAAATGTTGATAATGTTTGTTATGTTTGATTAAATGTTGATAATGTTTGTTAAGTTTGATTAAATGCTGATAATGTTTGTTATGTTTGATTTAATGTTGATAATGTTTGTTAAGTTTGATTAAATGCTGATAATGTTTGATTAAATGTTGATAATGTTCTGAATGTTTGATTAAATGTTGATAAGTTCTGAATGTTTGATTAAATGTTGATGTTTGTTATGTTTGATTAAATGTTGATGATGTTTGTTATGTTTGATTAAATGTTGATAATGTTTGTTATGTTTGATTAAATGTTGATGTTTGTTATGTTTGATTAAATTTTGATAATGTTTGTTATGTTTGATTAAATGTTATAATGTTTGTTATGTTTGATTAAATGTAGATAATGTTTGTTATGTTTGATTAAATGTTGATAATGTTTGTTATGTTTGATTAAATGTAGATAATGTTTGTTATGTTTGATTAAATGTTGATAATGTTTGTTATGTTTGATCAAATGTTGATGTTTGTTATGTTTGATTAAATGTTGATAATGTTTGTTGTGTTTGATTAAATGTTGATGTTTGTTACGTTTGATTAAATGTTGATAATGTTTGTCGTCATTAAGTCAGAGCTGTATGTACATATCTAAGTGTATAGATGTGTCATAATGTCAGCACACAAATGTGTTTAAAAGGCAAAAAAAGGTTCAAGATTTAAAAAACTGTAAAAGCTTCAATTTAGATTCAGAATATCAGAATCTAATTTACCTGCTGGTCTTTCTCCTTTTTACCCTCAGGAGTCTTGAATTTGATGTTGGCCTCAGCTGCGGGGGCCTGGCAGGGCACTATGTCCTCGCCCTCTTCGCCCAGATTGTCACGGTCAAAGCCCTGCTGGTCTGAGGTTGCCAGGGTTAAAGCCAGGTACTCCTTCCTGCCACTGTTCTTACCCTCAGCAGCTGTGAAATAATGACAGTTTTTGTGATGAACCTAAATATCACCAACAGAACAGTGGTTAGAGTGGGTCGTCCAATAACTGGAAGGTTGGCGGTTCAATTCCCTCTCTTGCCACTCAAAAAGATTGGTGGGGTGACAGTCAACCCTTGAGCAAGGCACTGTACCCCAATGCTCCCTGGGTGCTGTGAATGGCTGCCCACCACTCCATCTGTCTCTGTGTGCGTGTCAACAGCTGCTAACATGGGTTAAAAGTGGAGGAGGAATTTATATCCATGACAATAAATCTGATCTTAATCTTAAAAGATCAAGCAGAAACCTTTGTGATCCAGATCAACATTGTTCTTCTTTCCCAGCAAAGTCCGGACATGCTCCAGGATCCAGGTGTTGGTCTGGGTTATGACGATCTGCAGGTTGTTTGTTCCTTTTTCTTCTGCCAACTGAGAAGAACTGAAGGAGCCCAACAGCAGACTGAGGAACAGGTTCAAAATCTGCAACAAAACCAGGAACACAGTTCAATTTCACAACATGCAAAGGGTCAAATTTAACAGTCTGGAACTGAGCTGCAGGTGATGTGATGATCAGCTGTTTGTGTGTTTCTTTACTCTTCTTCTTTTGCCTCTATTCAGGCCAAATGTGATCGTTTCCAGTCATGATTTACGGCTGTAAGTTTGTTGCTTCAACAGAAAGACAAAAAGCTGCGGACTCACCAGCAGGTTTCCGATAACTATGACCATCATGAAGAAGATCACACAGGTGCTCTGACTGGACACCTCCATGCAGTCCCACAGGGTCTCGATCCACTCCCCACACAGGATTCTGACGATGAGGAGGAAGGAGTGGAAGAAGCCCCACATGTGCCACCGAGGAAGCTCGCAGTCCGTTGAGATCTTACAAACGCAGCTTTCATAGTCATTCTTGAACAGCTGCATGCCAGCCACACTGAACACGAAGACCATGAAGAGCAGAACGAGGCTGAGGTTCCCCACTGAGGTCCAGATGGTCTTCATCAGCAGGTGGAGCTCCGCCCACCAACGCTCCAGCCTCAGCAGCCGCAGCTGGTTTCCAGGTGAATAAGGCAGCAGATGAGGACACAACAGGAAGTAACATTAACAGCATTTGCTCTGTCATCAGCAATCATGATGATGTCATTATCACACTGACCAATCGCAGGGCTCGCAGCAGACTCAGCCCCTCGACTTCAGTCAGCAACAGTTCCAACAGACCAGCAACCACGACAACAAAGTCAAAGATGTTCCGGCTCACCTGTAACAACGGCAACAGATCAATCATCACTGTTTCTATGAGAATGCCAACTTCACTGAGAAGTGAAAAACAAGGTTATGGCGTTCTGTCTTATGGCCAGCAGGGGGCAACGTCCTAATGAGTTTAACATTTTTATAACAGTGTGACATGTACTTTGGGAATAACAACCTAATTTACACTAACAAAAGCAGTTGCAGTGAAGGGGGCGGGGCTAAAGATTTATGTCCTGTTTAATAGTTAAAACCAATCAGAGCGCAGGGGGCGGTGCTAGGGTTTGACTGACAAACTGCTTCCCAATATGTGGTTTCTGCAGCTGTCAGTCAGAGCCACCACTTCTGCGTAACTTTTGATTTCAAAAGGTCAAGATGTTTATGGTCAGATCAGTAACTCGTTTTTTGATGGAGTGACTCTAATATCACAAAGAACACACTTCACCTGGAAGTAGCTGCGAAGGCCCAGAGCCACAAGTCTGATGAGCAGCTCCGTTGTGAATATCGCAATGAAGATCTGCAGGGACAAAGGTCAGGGTTAGACTTCCTCTGTCATCAGACTGGAACAACTTAGCTGTGTCTCAGTCATGTGATCAGAGTAAATAAACTCATCAAGATGCCATTATTAAAACTACTGGAAACTAAATGTTCTAAGAATCTCTGATCGGGACTTCATCACTGACCACATTTGCTCTGGTCAGCAGGTAATCTGTGTCATGTGACATCGGATAATGCTCCATGGCCATGAAGATGGCGTTGATGATGATGCAGACAGCGATCCCCAAGTCGAAGAATGGGCTCTCAACAAAGGGGCAAAGCTGCTGTCTGAGCCACCTCCAGCAGCCACAACAGTCCTTCCTCAGAAGAGTGTCGATGCATCTCTGCACAGGTGGATTCTTCTTGTCCGGTTCCTCTGGGAGCTCCGCCCTCCTGGAGGCCTGCCGGCCAATAAAAACACCTGAGGTCAGCCTTGCAGGATGATGTCACCTGGACTCACTCCACAGTATTATTTTCTAATAAAGCAGCTTATAAAGATGAATGAATAAAACAGATTTTTAAAACCTCATCTTCAGCGTAGATGTGTTAAAATCACTTATGTGTGGTTTGAACTACAAAATGCTGGTTTAAAACCACAATAAGAGAAGAGTGATTGGGCTTTTAGAGTTTCAGCTGCCTTTTTGAGAATTAAATAAATCACATTACAACCTGTAATTGAGGGGAATCGTTAATTTAACACAGAAAATGCACCTTAACAAATGTGGTTTAAATGCACTAGAATATTAAGTGTTATAAATTCATCCTACAAACAGAATATGAAACACAACTAAATTATTCAGATTAATACAATAATATATGTTCTGACTAACAGCTGCAACGATGGAAATATATTGATTTACTTTATTTACTCTAATATAAAGATTGCAATGGTTTTATAGGGATATTTTACAATATGATACAATACAAGTAAAAATGTGTGCTTGGATATGTATTAATCTAATTTTAGCTCTAAGATCTGATGCTGACAGTAAACTTTAGAAATCACATACTTAGTCCATGTGTGTGTAATCAAAGTGTCACATGATCTCTACATGAGAGAACCAGTCAAAGCTGAAAATAAATATTAAAAAGTCTGACTATTCCTCAGAGTATCATTGAGCAGAAACACCACAAAGATGGACTATTGTTTGACTATGTTTTTTTACCATCAAGGAAACGCTGTCTGGTACAAACCCAACACCTTAACCCCAACACCATCATGCTGTGGCATGTTTTCCATCAGCTGGCACTGGGAAAAATCAGAACTGAAGGTGCTAAATGAACCCGTTTCAGTCTTCCAGAGATTCAAGGCTGGAAGGTCAAAGCAGCTCAATGACCCTCAGCCTACTGCTAAGATAACACTGAGTGTTTTGTTGGAAACGTTCAAATGTGTTGGAATACCCCGTGTTTGATCCAACTGAGAATCTGCTGAAGGTGCGGTGGTTTGAGTCCCAGCTTCTCCGGGTCACTTATCGAAGCATCTTTGGGCAAAACGCTGAGCCCCATATTGCATCCATTGGGTTATGAATGTGTGTGAATACACTGTGTAGCCGACAATCTCTCCCTATTAATAGTATGATGATGATGATATTAGTATCAATAACAACAACAACCATAATAATAATAATAATAATAATAATAATAATAATAATAATAGGTACACATTTTAACACCAGCTAGCGATAGCTAATGTTAGCTAGCTCAGTTAGCTCCTGGCTTCAGGGCACAAAGCCTGATGGTGTGTTTGTAGTTTACTTCATCTGTGCACTACTTTCTGTGGAGCATGTGAAAGAAAGGCTGTGCTCTCTAAAGTGAATGAGACATTTCAGTAGTAATTTCAAACAATAAACAATAAAATGGGCGACTCACTGATGAACATGTTATTGGGATTATTGTTATTGGCGCTTCAGGGAGAAACTGTCCTGTTATATATTTACTCTAGATGGTATTTCCTTGGCTTTCTGACCAGGATCTGTCCTCTGACTCACACATAAAACTGGTTTCTGCCTTCTTTCACCTTCGTAATATCATTAAAATCAGGACCATCCTGTCTCAGGGTGATGCAGAGAAACTGCTCCATGCATCTGTTCCTTCAGGACTGAACTACTGTAATTCCTTATTATTGTTCTGTCCCACATATTCTCTGAAAAGCCTCCAGCTGATCCAAAACCCTGCAGCCAGAGTTCTGATGAGATCTAACAGCAGAGATCATGTTTCTCCAGTTTTAGCTTCTCTTCATTGGCTCCCTGTTAAATTCAGAATAGAATCTAAGCTTCTTCTCCTCACATATAAAGCTCTTAATGACCGAGCTCCATCACATCTTAAAGATCTCACAGTTGGATATTTCCCCAACAGAGCACTTTGCTCTCAGGCTGCAGGTTTCCTTGTGGTTCCCAGAGTTTCTAAAAGCAGGATGGGAGGCAGAGCCTTCAGTTATCAGGCCCCTAAAAGCAGAATGGGAGGCAGAGCCTTCAGTTATCAGGCCCCTAAAAGCAGAATGGGAGGCAGAGCCTTCAGTTATCAGGCCCCTAAAAGCAGAATGGGAGGCAGAGCCTTCAGTTATCAGGCCCCTAAAAGCAGAATGGGAGGCAGAGCCTTCAGTTATCAGGCCCCTAAAAGCAGAATGGGAGGCAGAGCCTTCAGTTATCAGGCCCCTAAAAGCAGAATGGGAGGCAGAGCCTTCAGTTATCAGGCCCCTAAAAGCAGAATGGGAGGCAGAGCCTTCAGTTATCAGGCCCCTAAAAGCAGAATGGGAGGCAGAGCCTTCAGTTATCAGGCCCCTAAAAGCAGAATGGGAGGCAGAGCCTTCAGTTATCAGGCCCCTAAAAGCAGAATGGGAGGCAGAGCCTTCAGTTATCAGGCCCCTAAAAGCAGAATGGGAGGCAGAGCCTTCAGTTATCAGGCCCCTAAAAGCAGAATGGGAGGCAGAGCCTTCAGTTATCAGGCCCCTAAAAGCAGAATGGGAGGCAGAGCCTTCAGTTATCAGGCCCCTAAAAGCAGAATGGGAGGCAGAGCCTTCAGTTATCAGGCCCCTAAAAGCAGAATGGGAGGCAGAGCCTTCAGTTATCAGGCCCCTAAAAGCAGAATGGGAGGCAGAGCCTTCAGTTATCAGGCCCCTAAAAGCAGAATGGGAGGCAGAGCCTTCAGTTATCAGGCCCCTAAAAGCAGAATGGGAGGCAGAGCCTTCAGTTATCAGGCCCCTAAAAGCAGAATGGGAGGCAGAGCCTTCAGTTATCAGGCCCCTAAAAGCAGAATGGGAGGCAGAGCCTTCAGTTATCAGGCCCCTAAAAGCAGAATGGGAGGCAGAGCCTTCAGTTATCAGGCCCCTAAAAGCAGAATGGGAGGCAGAGCCTTCAGTTATCAGGCCCCTAAAAGCAGAATGGGAGGCAGAGCCTTCAGTTATCAGGCCCCTAAAAGCAGAATGGGAGGCAGAGCCTTCAGTTATCAGGCCCCTAAAAGCAGAATGGGTGGCAGAGCCTTCAGTTATCAGGCCCCTAAAAGCAGAATGGGAGGCAGAGCCTTCAGTTATCAGGCCCCTAAAAGCAGAATGGGAGGCAGAGCCTTCAGTTATCAGGCCCCTAAAAGCAGAACGGGAGGCAGAGCCTTCAGTTATCAGGCCCCTAAAAGCAGAATGGGAGGCAGAGCCTTCAGTTATCAGGCCCCTAAAAGCAGAATGGGAGGCAGAGCCTTCAGTTATCAGGCCCCTAAAAGCAGAATGGGAGGCAGAGCCTTCAGTTATCAGGCCCCTAAAAGCAGAATGGGAGGCAGAGCCTTCAGTTATCAGGCCCCTAAAAGCAGAATGGGAGGCAGAGCCTTCAGTTATCAGGCCCCTAAAAGCAGAATGGGTGGCAGAGCCTTCAGTTATCAGGCCCCTAAAAGCAGAATGGGAGGCAGAGCCTTCAGTTATCAGGCCCCTAAAAGCAGAATGGGAGGCAGAGCCTTCAGTTATCAGGCCCCTCTCTGTGGAACCAGCTGCCAGTTTGGCTTCAGGAAGCAGACACCCTCTCTACCTTTAAGATCAGGCTGAAACTTTCCTTTCTGATAAAGCTTATAGTTAGGGATGGCTCAGGTGAGCCTGAAACATCCCATAGTTCTGCTGCTATAGGCCCAGCCTGCTGGGGGAGCTCCCATGATGCACCTCTCCTCCCTCCATGTACAGATGACATCATTGCTGTCATTAACTTGTGTTTCTCTCTCTCAGCAGGTGTCTCTGGCCTGGTGTTACGCTGCTTGTTGTCCCCTCTTTCCTGTCCTCTCAGCCCCAGCTGGTCCAGGCAGATGGACCCTTCCTGGTTCTGGTTCTGATGGAGGTTTCTTCCTGGTTCTGGTTCTGATGGAGGTTTCTTCCTGTTAAAGGGAGTTTTTTCTCTCCACAGTCGCCTCGTGCAGCTCAGGATCAGAGAGAAGTTTCAGTGTAATCTGTTGGTTTCCTTAGCTAGGAAACTGTTTTTGAATTAATTCTGTATGTATGAATTGGACCAATTTTCAGTTCAATTCAATTCAGTTTTATTTATAAAGCGCCAAATTACAACAAATGTCATCACAAAGCACTTAAATAATATAGTCCAATTCAAGCCAATTGGAATTCAATCAATTAATTTAAAAATAATCCAATTTTTGAATTTGATTAATTAGATTTGATTGAATTATGATTACAAAGAATTTGACTCTAATTGGCTTGAACTAGACTGAATTGCTGAAGTGCCTTCAGATGACATTTGGCGCTATATAGATAAAACTGAATTGAATTTAAATAAATTCAAACCAAGCATGTGTTTGAAATGACAGTGAAAGTGACCAATCACATGGGCTGTGTAATGACAACCTGTATGACCACTTCCACTCATGGTAAGAGATTAAAAAGATGTTGCCAGGTCAGGATTTTGCACTTGAGTGCCCATACTGCTGGTATGAAGGTGTAATTAAGTGGTGGTCATGAACCGCAATATGGAAACATCTGGGAGAAGCTGGTGGCTTTGCAAAGGCGAATGGATCGTTTCTGTGACCAGAATGAACAAACAGAGTAAATCGTGTCCATTGAAATATGACTACTCGCCCTAACCCAATAATCATAATCTAATCTGCTTTCCTGCTCTCCTGGCAATCAAGGACTTCTCCATGGCAACCTGCTGTGGTATCACGATGACATCCTGTGAACTGACACACCACTGGTTGAGAACCAGACACAGCAACTCTCTGGGTTTACCCCCATCCCACGCCTTCGTATGTCTTGCGTTTTTTATGTGTGAAACGAGCAAATGTTTGTTTATGTTGTGAGTTTTATGTTGGATGGTGAGCTGTGTTACTGTTCTTGATGTGCTGAGGTTTTTTTCCCGACCCCACATTGTTCTCCCCTTGGAGTCTGTGGCTGTGTTTTTTCCTCTCTCCTCTCCTCTTGTCTCCCGCTCCCCCCCGAGCAACCGGTGGCGCCCTCGAAGGCTCATATAAACGGCATTTCAATCTGCGTGCAATGTAATGTTGTAATGCTTGATTGACAATAAATGCTTCTGATTCTTATTCTGATTCTGATTCTTGCGCTAATCAGTCAGGAGCATTTGCATTTTTTATTTAGGGTGTCTCAGTTACACTTTCAGACTCTGACCTTAATTCTAAAAGTCATTTTTGATGTAGGACAGCTGAAGTGAACAAGAGTCAGAGGTTCCACGGTTCTTACTTCTTCTTACCCTTCAAAGTGGTAGATATGTTGTGTAGGTTAAATGATATAAAGCCCAGTGATCCAATCCCTGTCCTGGATCAGTGCCTTTGTTTGGATATTTCCTTCTCTGATTTCCTTGACTGTTTCTCCCCTAAAACTCTTCTCCCACCTGACAGACCGGCAACCCTGTCCCAAGAGTCAATCTCATCATTGCACATGCTTAAAAGCAACAGCTACAAATGATTCATATTGTATAATTATTATTTTCTTTTGGTTGATTAAAAGTATTGTTAATACGGTACTGAAAGTATAAATACTGTGTAAACTAATTACAGTTTATTTAGAGTTTGATGATTATTAAGAGTTTGCGGATCAATTGATTTTGACTGGCAGAGAAGTTTGTGTTCTTTTGAATAAAGTGAAATGGAGTAAAGAGGCCTTCATGTAGCTCAAAAGTTAGCACGTTAGCAACTGTCGGAGCAGAGGGCGCAACATTAGATTACAGAACAGGAAATCAACGATGTGGTGATCATTTTTGTATTCCACAAGCTTCATTCTTAGGAACACTTTTGTCTTTTCAGCTGTAACCTTGCTAATGATGCTGAATATACACAGAATAGCCAAAAAAAGCTGTCATAATCAATGTGTGCAACTGGTTGGGAGAGTTCCCATCCCATCAATGAGTCTAAGGTTGCTTGTATGTTTCTGAAAGGGTAAACATATCCACTCCAACAGAGTTTGACTTTAAATACTTAAGTTTGAAAATAAATTTTAATAGAATTACATGTATCTTATCCATTTTTAGATATATAGAAAACAACTTAACTTTTGAGTCATCGGGTTATATCTTAATGCAGTGATCATGTCACTTATGACCTTCTGCGTAAAAGGCTCCACATCATCTCGTAAGATCACCCTGAAGCCCACAGAAAGTGCACAGAAACCAGCTCTAAAAGTTTTCATCCCATTACTGTCAGATCCTAAAGGAACTTAAACTGGGATAACATGTGAAATAGACTGATTCTGTTTTAGTTTATGACATGTTTTATGGTCTAGCCCCACCTCCACTGTAAGAATGTATGAAATTGCTTAAACAGTTTGACATCGAAAGTTCACCTGAAACAGACTAGGAGGTGTTTTTATGCCACTTCCTGTCAGTATGACCTTCACAGCTGATTTGATTTTCTATCCAATCAAACCTCTTCATACAGTCGAGTTTTTCATTCAGCTGACAGGTTCAATAAAGCAGCTGCAGGCAGCTCCCCACAACAACCTCAGGGACATCAGAGGCGACCTGTTGATGAAGATCTCACCTCCTCTTCCTCTCTCCTCTTCAGCACCTCCACAATGCGACTGAACTCTTCTTCTGTCTTTTTGGCCTCGGCAGCATCAGCCTCTTCCTGCTCCACCCGTGCCATGGCAACCGCTGCCATGGTGATGCTGAGCAAGAAGAAACCTCCAGGGAGGAATATGAGCATGAAGACGGTGAAATAGGACTTCCCTGCCGCTCGCAGCGTCTGCAGACAGACATGCAGACAGGTCAGTGTTCTGGTACCACTTCCTGTCATGATGATTAAAACTGCTTCCTTCACACAAATGTCTCTGAATGAGTGAACATCCATTTTTTTATTTTTCTTTAACAAACATACAGTTTTAATGTTTGTAAATTGATTTTGACTCAGTGTTTGAATATGTCAACCGTAAAACAATATTTCATAGTTCAGAGATTAAATATAAACTTCTGGAAAATGTAAGCTGGCAATATTTCTGACTGATCACCTGGTTTTTAATGTTGGTTGTGTTTCTGCTGTTTTTATTGACACTGTTTTCATTGACCGCCACATTAAACAGAAATGACCCAAACCATCAGTCAGGAAGACTGAGAGGATCTCAGCTTCTCATAACATCCGATTCAGGATTTCTTTAGAGAAATTTCAATCAGTCCATAATGATGGCTATATTAATATAAAAAGTGTGGTCCAAGCTAACAGTGAAATCAGTTCGAGACGCAGTCCCAGACTGAGCTGCTGCTAGATTTCTGAGTGAGTAACAACATGACCTGATGCGCATCACTGAGAATGTTACTGTTTCTATAAAAGAAAAGGAAAATCCTCTGGAGCTCTCAGGAGCTCAGTCTGCTCTTTTACTGGACTGGATCAGGACTGGTCTTCTTCTGCTGTTAGTAACCAGCTCTGTATCTACAGTCTTCTTCTGCTGTCAGTAACCAGCTCTGTATCTACAGTCTTCTTCTGCTGTCAGTAACCAGCTCTGTATCTACAGTCTTCTTCTGCTGTTAGTAACCAGCTCTGTATCTACAGTCTTCTTCTGCTGTTAGTAACCAGCTCTGTATCTACAGTCTTCTTCTGCTGTTAGTAACCAGCTCTGTATCTACAGTCTTCTTCACCTGTTAGTAACCAGCTCTGTATCTACAGTCTTCTTCTGCTGTTAGTAACCAGCTCTGTATCTACAGTCTTCTTCTGCTGTCAGTAACCAGCTCTGTATCTACAGTCTTCTTCTGCTGTCAGTAACCAGCTCTGGATCTACAGTCTTCTTCTGCTGTCAGTAACCAGCTCTGTATCTACAGTCTTCTTCTGCTGTTAGTAACCAGCTCTGTATCTACAGTCTTCTTCTGCTGTCAGTAACCAGCTCTGTATCTACAGTCTTCTTCTGCTGTCGGTAACCAGCTCTGTATCTACAGTCTTCTTCTGCTGTCAGTAACCAGCTCTGTATCTACAGTCTTCTTCTGCTGTCAGTAACCAGCTCTGTATCTACAGTCTTCTTCTGCTGTCGGTAACCAGCTCTGTATCTACAGTCTTCTTCTGCTGTCAGTAACCAGCTCTGTATCTACAGTCTTCTTCTGCTGTTAGTAACCAGCTCTGTATCTACAGTCTTCTTCTGCTGTTAGTAACCAGCTCTGTATCTACAGTCTTCTTCACCTGTTAGTAACCAGCTCTGTATCTACAGTCTTCTTCTGCTGTTAGTAACCAGCTCTGTATCTACAGTCTTCTTCTGCTGTCAGTAACCAGCTCTGTATCTACAGTCTTCTTCTGCTGTCAGTAACCAGCTCTGTATCTACAGTCTTCTTCTGCTGTTAGTAACCAGCTCTGTATCTACAGTCTTCTTCTGCTGTTAGTAACCAGCTCTGTATCTACAGTCTTCTTCACCTGTTAGTAACCAGCTCTGTATCTACAGTCTTCTTCTGCTGTCAGTAACCAGCTCTGGATCTACAGTCTTCTTCTGCTGTCAGTAACCAGCTCTGTATCTACAGTCTTCTTCTGCTGTCAGTAACCAGCTCTGTATCTACAGTCTTCTTCTGCTGTCAGTAACCAGCTCTGTATCTACAGTCTTCTTCTGCTGTTAGTAACCAGCTCTGTATCTACAGTCTTCTTCACCTGTTAGTAACCAGCTCTGTATCTACAGTCTTCTTCTGCTGTCAGTAACCAGCTCTGTATCTACAGTCTTCTTCTGCTGTTAGTAACCAGCTCTGTATCTACAGTCTTCTTCTGCTGTTAGTAACCAGCTCTGTATCTACAGTCTTCTTCTGCTGTTAGTAACCAGCTCTGTATCTACAGTCTTCTTCTGCTGTCAGTAACCAGCTCTGTATCTACAGTCTTCTTCTGCTGTCAGTAACCAGCTCTGTATCTACAGTCTTCTTCTGCTGTCAGTAACCAGCTCTGTATCTACAGTCTTCTTCTGCTGTTAGTAACCAGCTCTGTATCTACAGTCTTCTTCTGCTGTCAGTAACCAGCTCTGTATCTACAGTCTTCTTCTGCTGTCAGTAACCAGCTCTGTATCTACAGTCTTCTTCTGCTGTTAGTAACCAGCTCTGTATCTACAGTCTTCTTCTGCTGTTAGTAACCAGCTCTGTATCTACAGTCTTCTTCTGCTGTTAGTAACCAGCTCTGTATCTACAGTCTTCTTCACCTGTTAGTAACCAGCTCTGTATCTACAGTCTTCTTCTGCTGTTAGTAACCAGCTCTGTATCTACAGTCTTCTTCTGCTGTCAGTAACCAGCTCTGTATCTACAGTCTTCTTCTGCTGTCGGTAACCAGCTCTGTATCTACAGTCTTCTTCTGCTGTCAGTAACCAGCTCTGTATCTACAGTCTTCTTCTGCTGTCAGTAACCAGCTCTGTATCTACAGTCTTCTTCTGCTGTCGGTAACCAGCTCTGTATCTACAGTCTTCTTCTGCTGTCAGTAACCAGCTCTGTATCTACAGTCTTCTTCTGCTGTTAGTAACCAGCTCTGTATCTACAGTCTTCTTCTGCTGTTAGTAACCAGCTCTGTATCTACAGTCTTCTTCACCTGTTAGTAACCAGCTCTGTATCTACAGTCTTCTTCTGCTGTTAGTAACCAGCTCTGTATCTACAGTCTTCTTCTGCTGTCAGTAACCAGCTCTGTATCTACAGTCTTCTTCTGCTGTCAGTAACCAGCTCTGTATCTACAGTCTTCTTCTGCTGTTAGTAACCAGCTCTGTATCTACAGTCTTCTTCTGCTGTTAGTAACCAGCTCTGTATCTACAGTCTTCTTCACCTGTTAGTAACCAGCTCTGTATCTACAGTCTTCTTCTGCTGTCAGTAACCAGCTCTGGATCTACAGTCTTCTTCTGCTGTCAGTAACCAGCTCTGTATCTACAGTCTTCTTCTGCTGTCAGTAACCAGCTCTGTATCTACAGTCTTCTTCTGCTGTCAGTAACCAGCTCTGTATCTACAGTCTTCTTCTGCTGTTAGTAACCAGCTCTGTATCTACAGTCTTCTTCACCTGTTAGTAACCAGCTCTGTATCTACAGTCTTCTTCTGCTGTCAGTAACCAGCTCTGTATCTACAGTCTTCTTCTGCTGTTAGTAACCAGCTCTGTATCTACAGTCTTCTTCTGCTGTTAGTAACCAGCTCTGTATCTACAGTCTTCTTCTGCTGTTAGTAACCAGCTCTGTATCTACAGTCTTCTTCTGCTGTCAGTAACCAGCTCTGTATCTACAGTCTTCTTCTGCTGTCAGTAACCAGCTCTGTATCTACAGTCTTCTTCTGCTGTCAGTAACCAGCTCTGTATCTACAGTCTTCTTCTGCTGTTAGTAACCAGCTCTGTATCTACAGTCTTCTTCTGCTGTCAGTAACCAGCTCTGTATCTACAGTCTTCTTCTGCTGTCAGTAACCAGCTCTGTATCTACAGTCTTCTTCTGCTGTTAGTAACCAGCTCTGTATCTACAGTCTTCTTCTGCTGTTAGTAACCGGCTCTGTATCTACAGTCTTCTTCTGCTGTTAGTAACCAGCTCTGTATCTACAGTCTTCTTCTGCTGTCAGTAACCAGCTCTGGATCTACAGTCTTCTTCTGCTGTCAGTAACCAGCTCTGTATCTACAGTCTTCTTCTGCTGTCAGTAACCAGCTCTGTATCTACAGTCTTCTTCTGCTGTTAGTAACCAGCTCTGTATCTACAGTCTTCTTCTGCTGTCAGTAACCAGCTCTGTATCTACAGTCTTCTTCTGCTGTCAGTAACCAGCTCTGTATCTACAGTCTTCTTCTACTGTTAGTAACTAGCTCTGTATCTACAGTCTTCTTCTGCTGTCAGTAACCAGCTCTGTATCTACAGTCTTCTTCTCCTGTTAGTAACCAGCTCTGTATCTACAGTCTTCTTCTGCTGTTAGTAACCAGATCTGTATCTACAGTCTTCTTCTGCTGTTCGTAACCAGCTCTGTATCTACAGTCTTCTTCTACTGTTAGTAACCAGCTCTGTATCTACAGTCTTCTTCTGCTGTCAGTAACCAGCTCTGTATCTACAGTCTTCTTCTGCTGTTAGTAACCAGCTCTGGATAAACAGTCTTCTTCTGCTGTCAGTAACCAGCTCTGTATCTACAGTCTTCTTCTGCTGTTAGTAACCAGCTCTGTATCTACAGTCTTCTTCTGCTGTTAGTAACCAGCTCTGTATCTACAGTCTTCTTCTGCTGTCAGTAACCAGCTCTGTATCTACAGTCTTCTTCTGCTGTCAGTAACCAGCTCTGTATCTACAGTCTTCTTCTGCTGTTAGTAACCAGCTCTGTATCTACAGTCTTCTTCTGCTGTCAGTAACCAGCTCTGTATCTACAGTCTTCTTCACCTGTTAGTAACCAGCTCTGTATCTACAGTCTTCTTCTGCTGTCAGTAACCAGCTCTGTATCTACAGTCTTCTTCTGCTGTTAGTAACCAGCTCTGTATCTACAGTCTTCTTCTGCTGTCAGTAACCAGCTCTGGATCTACAGTCTTCTTCTGCTGTCAGTAACCAGCTCTGGATCTACAGTCTTCTTCTGCTGTCGGTAACCAGCTCTGTATCTACAGTCTTCTTCTGCTGTCAGTAACCAGCTCTGTATCTACAGTCTTCTTCTGCTGTTAGTAACCAGCTCTGTATCTACAGTCTTCTTCTGCTGTCAGTAACCAGCTCTGTATCTACAGTCTTCTTCTGCTGTTAGTAACCAGCTCTGTATCTACAGTCTTCTTCTGCTGTCAGTAACCAGCTCTGTATCTACAGTCTTCTTCACCTGTTAGTAACCAGCTCTGTATCTACAGTCTTCTTCTGCTGTCAGTAACCAGCTCTGTATCTACAGTCTTCTTCTGCTGTCAGTAACCAGCTCTGTATCTACAGTCTTCTTCTGCTGTCAGTAACCAGCTCTGTATCTACAGTCTTCTTCTGCTGTCAGTAACCAGCTCTGTATCTACAGTCTTCTTCTGCTGTCAGTAACCAGCTCTGTATCTACAGTCTTCTTCTGCTGTTAGTAACCAGCTCTGTATCTACAGTCTTCTTCTGCTGTCAGTAACCAGCTCTGGATCTACAGTCTTCTTCTGCTGTCAGTAACCAGCTCTGGATCTACAGTCTTCTTCTGCTGTCGGTAACCAGCTCTGTATCTACAGTCTTCTTCTGCTGTCAGTAACCAGCTCTGTATCTACAGTCTTCTTCTGCTGTCAGTAACCAGCTCTGTATCTACAGTCTTCTTCTACTGTTAGTAACCAGCTCTGTATCTACAGTCTTCTTCTGCTGTTAGTAACCAGCTCTGTATCTACAGTCTTCTTCTGCTGTCAGTAACCAGCTCTGTATCTACAGTCTTCTTCTGCTGTTAGTAACCAGCTCTGTATCTACAGTCTTCTTCACCTGTTAGTAACCAGCTCTGTATCTACAGTCTTCTTCACCTGTTAGTAACCAGCTCTGTATCTACAGTCTTCTTCTGCTGTCAGTAACCAGCTCTGTATCTACAGTCTTCTTCTGCTGTCAGTAACCAGCTCTGTATCTACAGTCTTCTTCTGCTGTCAGTAACCAGCTCTGTATCTACAGTCTTCTTCTGCTGTCAGTAACCAGCTCTGGATCTACAGTCTTCTTCTGCTGTCAGTAACCAGCTCTGGATCTACAGTCTTCTTCTGCTGTCGGTAACCAGCTCTGTATCTACAGTCTTCTTCACCTGTTAGTAACCAGCTCTGTATCTACAGTCTTCTTCTGCTGTTAGTAACCAGCTCTGTATCTACAGTCTTCTTCTGCTGTCAGTAACCAGCTCTGTATCTACAGTCTTCTTCTGCTGTTAGTAACCAGCTCTGTATCTACAGTCTTCTTCTGCTGTCAGTAACCAGCTCTGTATCTACAGTCTTCTTCACCTGTTAGTAACCAGCTCTGTATCTACAGTCTTCTTCTGCTGTCAGTAACCAGCTCTGTATCTACAGTCTTCTTCTGCTGTTAGTAACCAGCTCTGTATCTACAGTCTTCTTCTGCTGTCAGTAACCAGCTCTGTATCTACAGTCTTCTTCTGCTGTTAGTAACCAGCTCTGTATCTACAGTCTTCTTCTGCTGTCAGTAACCAGCTCTGGATCTACAGTCTTCTTCTGCTGTCAGTAACCAGCTCTGGATCTACAGTCTTCTTCTGCTGTCGGTAACCAGCTCTGTATCTACAGTCTTCTTCTGCTGTCAGTAACCAGCTCTGTATCTACAGTCTTCTTCACCTGTTAGTAACCAGCTCTGTATCTACAGTCTTCTTCTGCTGTCAGTAACCAGCTCTGTATCTACAGTCTTCTTCTGCTGTCAGTAACCAGCTCTGGATCTACAGTCTTCTTCTGCTGTCGGTAACCAGCTCTGTATCTACAGTCTTCTTCTGCTGTCAGTAACCAGCTCTGTATCTACAGTCTTCTTCTGCTGTTAGTAACCAGCTCTGTATCTACAGTCTTCTTCACCTGTTAGTAACCAGCTCTGTATCTACAGTCTTCTTCTGCTGTCAGTAACCAGCTCTGTATCTACAGTCTTCTTCTGCTGTCAGTAACCAGCTCTGGATCTACAGTCTTCTTCTGCTGTCGGTAACCAGCTCTGTATCTACAGTCTTCTTCTGCTGTTAGTAACCAGCTCTGTATCTACAGTCTTCTTCTGCTGTTAGTAACCAGCTCTGGATCTACAGTCTTCTTCTGCTGTTAGTAACCAGCTCTGTATCTACAGTCTTCTTCTGCTGTCAGTAACCAGCTCTGTATCTACAGTCTTCTTCTGCTGTTAGTAACCAGCTCTGGATCTACAGTCTTCTTCTGCTGTTAGTAACCAGCTCTGGATCTACAGTCTTCTTCTGCTGTCAGTAACCAGCTCTGTATCTACAGTCTTCTTCTGCTGTCGGTAACCAGCTCTGTATCTACAGTCTTCTTCTGCTGTCAGTAACCAGCTCTGGATCTACAGTCTTCTTCTGCTGTTAGTAACCAGCTCTGGATCTACAGTCTTCTTCTGCTGTCAGTAACCAGCTCTGGATCTACAGTCTTCTTCTGCTGTCAGTAACCAGCTCTGTATCTACAGTCTTCTTCTGCTGTTAGTAACCAGCTCTGTATCTACAGTCTTCTTCTGCTGTTAGTAACCAGCTCTGTATCTACAGTCTTCTTCTGCTGTTAGTAACCAGCTCTGTATCTACAGTCTTCTTCTGCTGTCAGTAACCAGCTCTGTATCTACAGTCTTCTTCTGCTGTCAGTAACCAGATCTGTATCTACAGTCTTCTTCTGCTGTCGGTAACCAGCTCTGTATCTACAGTCTTCTTCTGCTGTCAGTAACCAGCTCTGTATCTACAGTCTTCTTCTGCTGTTAGTAACCAGCTCTGTATCTACAGTCTTCTTCACCTGTTAGTAACCAGCTCTGTATCTACAGTCTTCTTCTGCTGTTAGTAACCAGCTCTGTATCTACAGTCTTCTTCTGCTGTCAGTAACCAGCTCTGTATCTACAGTCTTCTTCTGCTGTCAGTAACCAGCTCTGGATCTACAGTCTTCTTCTGCTGTCGCTAACCAGCTCTGTATCTACAGTCTTCTTCTGCTGTTAGTAACCAGCTCTGTATCTACAGTCTTCTTCTGCTGTTAGTAACCAGCTCTGGATCTACAGTCTTCTTCTGCTGTTAGTAACCAGCTCTGTATCTACAGTCTTCTTCTGCTGTCAGTAACCAGCTCTGTATCTACAGTCTTCTTCTGCTGTTAGTAACCAGCTCTGGATCTACAGTCTTCTTCTGCTGTCAGTAACCAGCTCTGGATCTACAGTCTTCTTCTGCTGTCAGTAACCAGCTCTGTATCTACAGTCTTCTTCTGCTGTCAGTAACCAGCTCTGTATCTACAGTCTTCTTCTGCTGTTAGTAACCAGCTCTGTATCTACAGTCTTCTTCTGCTGTTAGTAACCAGCTCTGGATCTACAGTCTTCTTCTGCTGTTAGTAACCAGCTCTGTATCTACAGTCTTCTTCTGCTGTCAGTAACCAGCTCTGTATCTACAGTCTTCTTCTGCTGTTAGTAACCAGCTCTGGATCTACAGTCTTCTTCTGCTGTCAGTAACCAGCTCTGGATCTACAGTCTTCTTCTGCTGTCAGTAACCAGCTCTGTATCTACAGTCTTCTTCTGCTGTCGGTAACCAGCTCTGTATCTACAGTCTTCTTCTGCTGTCAGTAACCAGCTCTGGATCTACAGTCTTCTTCTGCTGTTAGTAACCAGCTCTGGATCTACAGTCTTCTTCTGCTGTCAGTAACCAGCTCTGGATCTACAGTCTTCTTCTGCTGTCGGTAACCAGCTCTGTATCTACAGTCTTCTTCTGCTGTCAGTAACCAGCTCTGTATCTACAGTCTTCTTCTGCTGTTAGTAACCAGCTCTGTATCTACAGTCTTCTTCACCTGTTAGTAACCAGCTCTGTATCTACAGTCTTCTTCTGCTGTTAGTAACCAGCTCTGTATCTACAGTCTTCTTCTGCTGTCAGTAACCAGCTCTGTATCTACAGTCTTCTTCTGCTGTCAGTAACCAGCTCTGGATCTACAGTCTTCTTCTGCTGTCGGTAACCAGCTCTGTATCTACAGTCTTCTTCTGCTGTTAGTAACCAGCTCTGTATCTACAGTCTTCTTCTGCTGTTAGTAACCAGCTCTGGATCTACAGTCTTCTTCTGCTGTTAGTAACCAGCTCTGTATCTACAGTCTTCTTCTGCTGTCAGTAACCAGCTCTGTATCTACAGTCTTCTTCTGCTGTTAGTAACCAGCTCTGGATCTACAGTCTTCTTCTGCTGTCAGTAACCAGCTCTGGATCTACAGTCTTCTTCTGCTGTCAGTAACCAGCTCTGTATCTACAGTCTTCTTCTGCTGTCGGTAACCAGCTCTGTATCTACAGTCTTCTTCTGCTGTCAGTAACCAGCTCTGTATCTACAGTCTTCTTCTGCTGTTAGTAACCAGCTCTGTATCTACAGTCTTCTTCTGCTGTTAGTAACCAGCTCTGTATCTACAGTCTTCTTCTGCTGTTAGTAACCAGCTCTGTATCTACAGTCTTCTTCTGCTGTCAGTAACCAGCTCTGTATCTACAGTCTTCTTCTGCTGTTAGTAACCAGCTCTGGATCTACAGTCTTCTTCTGCTGTCAGTAACCAGCTCTGGATCTACAGTCTTCTTCTGCTGTCAGTAACCAGCTCTGTATCTACAGTCTTCTTCTGCTGTCGGTAACCAGCTCTGTATCTACAGTCTTCTTCTGCTGTCAGTAACCAGCTCTGGATCTACAGTCTTCTTCTGCTGTTAGTAACCAGCTCTGGATCTACAGTCTTCTTCTGCTGTCAGTAACCAGCTCTGTATCTACAGTCTTCTTCTGCTGTCGGTAACCAGCTCTGTATCTACAGTCTTCTTCTGCTGTCAGTAACCAGCTCTGTATCTACAGTCTTCTTCTGCTGTCAGTAACCAGCTCTGTATCTACAGTCTTCTTCTGCTGTTAGTAACCAGCTCTGTATCTACAGTCTTCTTCTGCTGTTAGTAACCAGCTCTGTATCTACAGTCTTCTTCTGCTGTTAGTAACCAGCTCTGTATCTACAGTCTTCTTCTGCTGTTAGTAACCAGCTCTGTATCTACAGTCTTCTTCTGCTGTTAGTAACCAGCTCTGGATCTACAGTCTTCTTCTGCTGTCAGTAACCAGCTCTGTATCTACAGTCTTCTTCTGCTGTCGGTAACCAGCTCTGTATCTACAGTCTTCTTCTGCTGTCAGTAACCAGCTCTGGATCTACAGTCTTCTTCTGCTGTCGGTAACCAGCTCTGTATCTACAGTCTTCTTCTGCTGTCAGTAACCAGCTCTGTATCTACAGTCTTCTTCTGCTGTCGGTAACCAGCTCTGTATCTACAGTCTTCTTCTGCTGTCAGTAACCAGCTCTGGATCTACAGTCTTCTTCTGCTGTTAGTAACCAGCTCTGTATCTACAGTCTTCTTCTGCTGTCAGTAACCAGCTCTGTATCTACAGTCTTCTTCTGCTGTCAGTAACCAGCTCTGGATCTACAGTCTTCTTCTGCTGTCAGTAACCAGCTCTGTATCTACAGTCTTCTTCTGCTGTCAGTAACCAGCTCTGTATCTACAGTCTTCTTCTGCTGTTAGTAACCAGCTCTGTATCTACAGTCTTCTTCTGCTGTCAGTAACCAGCTCTGTATCTACAGTCTTCTTCTGCTGTCAGTAACCAGCTCTGTATCTACAGTCTTCTTCTACTGTTAGTAACCAGCTCTGTATCTACAGTCTTCTTCTGCTGTCGGTAACCAGCTCTGTATCTACAGTCTTCTTCTGCTGTCAGTAACCAGCTCTGTATCTACAGTCTTCTTCTCCTGTTAGTAACCAGCTCTGTATCTACAGTCTTCTTCTGCTGTTAGTAACCAGATCTGTATCTACAGTCTTCTTCTGCTGTTCGTAACCAGCTCTGTATCTACAGTCTTCTTCTACTGTTAGTAACCAGCTCTGTATCTACAGTCTTCTTCTGCTGTCAGTAACCAGCTCTGTATCTACAGTCTTCTTCTGCTGTTAGTAACCAGCTCTGGATAAACAGTCTTCTTCTGCTGTCAGTAACCAGCTCTGTATCTACAGTCTTCTTCTGCTGTTAGTAACCAGCTCTGTATCTACAGTCTTCTTCTGCTGTTAGTAACCAGCTCTGTATCTACAGTCTTCTTCTGCTGTCAGTAACCAGCTCTGTATCTACAGTCTTCTTCTGCTGTCAGTAACCAGCTCTGTATCTACAGTCTTCTTCTGCTGTTAGTAACCAGCTCTGTATCTACAGTCTTCTTCTGCTGTTAGTAACCAGCTCTGTATCTACAGTCTTCTTCTGCTGTCAGTAACCAGCTCTGTATCTACAGTCTTCTTCTGCTGTTAGTAACCAGCTCTGTATCTACAGTCTTCTTCTGCTGTCAGTAACCAGCTCTGTATCTACAGTCTTCTTCACCTGTTAGTAACCAGCTCTGTATCTACAGTCTTCTTCTGCTGTTAGTAACCAGCTCTGTATCTACAGTCTTCTTCTGCTGTCAGTAACCAGCTCTGTATCTACAGTCTTCTTCTGCTGTTAGTAACCAGCTCTGTATCTACAGTCTTCTTCTGCTGTCAGTAACCAGCTCTGTATCTACAGTCTTCTTCACCTGTTAGTAACCAGCTCTGTATCTACAGTCTTCTTCTGCTGTCAGTAACCAGCTCTGTATCTACAGTCTTCTTCTGCTGTTAGTAACCAGCTCTGTATCTACAGTCTTCTTCTGCTGTCAGTAACCAGCTCTGGATCTACAGTCTTCTTCTGCTGTCAGTAACCAGCTCTGGATCTACAGTCTTCATCTGCTGTCGGTAACCAGCTCTGTATCTACAGTCTTCTTCTGCTGTCAGTAACCAGCTCTGTATTCAATTCAATTCAATTCAATTTTATTTATATAGCGCCAGATTACAACAATTGTCATCTCAAGGCACTTAAGTAATATAGTCCAATTCAAGCCAATTGGAATTCAATTCATTGTAATCATAATCCAATTAATTCATATAGAGCTAATTAAAAAAATTAATATCCTAGCTAAGGAAACCAACAGATTGCACCGAAATGTGTCTTCAGTCCAATCTCCCGTCCTGAGCGTGCCTGTGGCAACTGTGGAAAGGAACGACTCCCTTTTAACAGGAAGAAACCTCTGGCAGAACCAGACTCAGGAAGGGTGGCCATCCGCCTCGACCAGCTGGGGTTTGAGAAGACAGAAAAGAGGGAAAAGAGGGGGGAAAAACACCATAACGCCATTCAAAGGATATCTGTTGGAACAGGGAAACATAGGTTAATAACCACAATAATGTCACATGTACATAAAATCAATTTTGAAATTAAACAGGGGGAAAAAGAGAGCAAAGTGAGGAAAGGTGTGACAGATGAGGTCCCCCAGCAGTCTAAGCCTATAGCAGCTTAACTATGGGATGTTTCAGGATTACCTGAGCCATCCCTAACTATAAGCTTTATCGAAAAGAAAAGTTTTAAGCCTAATCTTAAAAGTGGAAAGGGTGTCTGCTTCCCGGACATTTACTGGCAGCTTATTCCACAAGAGAGGGGCCTGATAACTGAAGGCTCTGCCTCCCATTCTACTTTTAGAAACTCTGGGAACAACAAGTAAACCTGCAGTTTGGGAGCGAAGTGCTCTGTTAGGAAAATATTGTACAATGAGATCTTTAAGATATGATGGAGTTCGGTCAGTAAGAGCTTTATATGTGAGGAGAAGAATCTTAAATTCTATTCTGAATTTAACAGGGAGCCAATGAAGAGAAGCTAAAACTGGAGAAACATGATCTCTCCTGTTAGTTCTCATCAGAACTCTGGCTGCAGCATTTTGGATCAGCTGGAGGCTTTTCAGAGAATATGTGGGACAGCCCAATAATAAGGAATTACAGTAGTCCAATCTTGAAGTAACAAATGCATGAACTAGTTTCTCTGCATCACCTTGAGACAGGATGTTCCTGATTTTGGCAATATTACGAAGGTGAAAGAAGGCAGTCCTAGAAACCAGTTTTATATGTGCGTCAAATGATAAATTCTGGTCAAAAATAACTCCAAGGTTCCTCACTGTAGAACTAGAAGCCAAGGAAATACCATCTAGAGTAACTATATAACTAGACAATTTCTCCCTGAAGCGCTCAGGTCCAAAGAGAACAACTTCAGTTTTGTCTGAATTTAAAAGCAGAAAGTTCTGAGTCATCCAGGTCTTTATGTCTTTAAGACAGGCTTGTAGCCTGACCAACCTGTAGGTTTCATCTGGTTTCATAGATAAGTACAGCTGAGTATCATCAGCATAACAATGGAACTTTATGCCATGCTGTCTGATAATGTTACCTAATGGAAGCATGTATAAAGTAAAAAGAATCGGTCCGAGCACAGAACCCTGAGGAACTCCATGACTTACTCCAACGTGTGAGGAAGATTCCTCATTTACAAGAACAAACTGGAATCTATCAGATAAATATGACTTAAACCAGCCTAATGCAGTTCCTTTAATCCCAATAACATGTTCAAGTCTCTGTAACAGAATGCTGTGATCGATCGTATCAAATGCAGCACTGAGATCCAACAGGACAAGCACAGAAACAAGTCCGCTATCAGAAGCTAACAGGAGATCATTGGTAATTTTCACCAGTGCCGTTTCTGTGCTATGATGCACTCTGAATCCTGACTGAAACTCTTCAAACAGATTATTTCTATGTAAATGATCACAAAGTTGAACTGCAACTATTTTTTCAAGAACTTTGGACAAAAAAGGGAGATTGGATATAGGTCGATAATTAGCCAACACTTCTGAATCAAGAGTAGGTTTTTTAAGTAAAGGTTTAATTACAGCAACCTTAAAAGTCTGAGGTACATATCCTATCAACAAAGACCGATTGATCAAATCCAATATGGAAGTGTCAATTAAGGGGAAAACCTCCTTGAACAGTCTGGTTGGGATTGGGTCTAACATACAAGTTGATGGTTTAGAAGAGACTATTGCTGTTGTTAGCTCAGAAAGATCAACTGGACAGAAGCTGTCTAAATACAATTCAGGTTCGAAAGATACTTCTAAAGCTGCTCTACTTGATGATACATCAGTGATAATAATGGGAAGGATTCCATTAATCTTCTCTCTGATAGAAACAATTTTATTGATGAAGAATCTCATGAAATCATCACTGCTGAGAGTTAAAGGAATACATGGCTCAACAGAGCTCGGAGTCTTTGTCAGTCTGGCAACAGTGCTGAAAAGAAACCTGGGATTATTCTTATTCTCTTCCATCAATAATGAATAATACGCAGTTCTAGCTTTACGAAGTGCTTTCTTATACGTTATTAAACTATCTTTCCAGACTAATTGAGACTCTTCTAAATTAGAGGAACGCCACTGTCTCTCCAGCTTTCTTGCAGTCTGCTTTAACGCACGCAGCTGTGAATTATACCAAGGAGCCAACCTCTTCTGACTGATTACCTTCCTTTTCAGAGGGGCAACATTGTCCAGTGTTGTACGCATTGAAGCTGTAGTGCTGTCAACAAGAGAGTCAAGTTCTACTGGAGTAAAATTTAGGTAGCCATCCTGTGTCATATCTGCACATGGCAGTGAAGAAAAGGATGATGAAATCAACTCTTTAAATCTGGTTACAGCATTCTCTGACAGACACCTTCTATATGTAGAATTCTTCTCAGAAACCGTGTAGTCAAGTAATGTAAATTCAAAAGTTATTAAAAAATGGTCAGACAAGACAGAGTTATGAGGGAACACTGTTAACTGTTCACTCTCAATGCCATAAGTCAGCACAAGGTCAAGGGTATGATTAAGGCAGTGAGTAGGTCTGTGAACACTTTGAGAAAATCCAATAGAGTCTAATATAGAATTAAAGTTAATATTTCTTATTAATGTATCTACAGTCTTCTTCACCTGTTAGTAACCAGCTCTGGATCTACAGTCTTCTTCTGCTGTCGGTAACCAGCTCTGTATCTACAGTCTTCTTCTGCTGTTAGTAACCAGCTCTGTATCTACAGTCTTCTTCACCTGTTAGTAACCAGCTCTGTATCTACAGTCTTCTTCTGCTGTCAGTAACCAGCTCTGTATCTACAGTCTTCTTCTGCTGTTAGTAACCAGCTCTGTATCTACAGTCTTCTTCACCTGTTAGTAACCAGCTCTGTATCTACAGTCTTCTTCTGCTGTCGGTAACCAGCTCTGTATCTACAGTCTTCTTCTGCTGTTAGTAACCAGCTCTGTATCTACAGTCTTCTTCTGCTGTTAGTAACCAGCTCTGGATCTACAGTCTTCTTCTGCTGTTAGTAACCAGCTCTGTATCTACAGTCTTCTTCTGCTGTTAGTAACCAGCTCTGTATCTACAGTCTTCTTCTGCTGTTAGTAACCAGCTCTGTATCTACAGTCTTCTTCTGCTGTCAGTAACCAGCTCTGTATCTACAGTCTTCTTCTGCTGTCAGTAACCAGCTCTGTATCTACAGTCTTCTGCTGTCAGTAACCAGCTCTGTATCTACAGTCTTCTTCTGCTGTTAGTAACCAGCTCTGTATCTACAGTCTTCTTCTGCTGTTAGTAACCAGCTCTGTATCTACAGTCTTCTTCTGCTGTTAGTAACCAGCTCTGGATCTACAGTCTTCTTCTGCTGTCAGTAACCAGCTCTGGATCTACAGTCTTCTTCTGCTGTCAGTAACCAGCTCTGTATCTACAGTCTTCTTCTGCTGTCAGTAACCAGCTCTGTATCTACAGTCTTCTTCTGCTGTTAGTAACCAGCTCTGTATCTACAGTCTTCTTCTGCTGTTAGTAACCAGCTCTGGATCTACAGTCTTCTTCTGCTGTTAGTAACCAGCTCTGTATCTACAGTCTTCTTCTGCTGTCAGTAACCAGCTCTGTATCTACAGTCTTCTTCTGCTGTTAGTAACCAGCTCTGGATCTACAGTCTTCTTCTGCTGTCAGTAACCAGCTCTGGATCTACAGTCTTCTTCTGCTGTCAGTAACCAGCTCTGTATCTACAGTCTTCTTCTGCTGTCGGTAACCAGCTCTGTATCTACAGTCTTCTTCTGCTGTCGGTAACCAGCTCTGGATCTACAGTCTTCTTCTGCTGTTAGTAACCAGCTCTGGATCTACAGTCTTCTTCTGCTGTCAGTAACCAGCTCTGGATCTACAGTCTTCTTCTGCTGTCGGTAACCAGCTCTGTATCTACAGTCTTCTTCTGCTGTCAGTAACCAGCTCTGTATCTACAGTCTTCTTCTGCTGTTAGTAACCAGCTCTGTATCTACAGTCTTCTTCACCTGTTAGTAACCAGCTCTGTATCTACAGTCTTCTTCTGCTGTTAGTAACCAGCTCTGTATCTACAGTCTTCTTCTGCTGTCAGTAACCAGCTCTGTATCTACAGTCTTCTTCTGCTGTCAGTAACCAGCTCTGGATCTACAGTCTTCTTCTGCTGTCGGTAACCAGCTCTGTATCTACAGTCTTCTTCTGCTGTTAGTAACCAGCTCTGTATCTACAGTCTTCTTCTGCTGTTAGTAACCAGCTCTGGATCTACAGTCTTCTTCTGCTGTCGGTAACCAGCTCTGTATCTACAGTCTTCTTCTGCTGTCAGTAACCAGCTCTGTATCTACAGTCTTCTTCTGCTGTCGGTAACCAGCTCTGTATCTACAGTCTTCTTCTGCTGTCGGTAACCAGCTCTGTATCTACAGTCTTCTTCTGCTGTTAGTAACCAGCTCTGTATCTACAGTCTTCTTCTGCTGTCAGTAACCAGCTCTGTATCTACAGTCTTCTTCTGCTGTTAGTAACCAGCTCTGGATCTACAGTCTTCTTCTGCTGTCAGTAACCAGCTCTGGATCTACAGTCTTCTTCTGCTGTCAGTAACCAGCTCTGTATCTACAGTCTTCTTCTGCTGTCGGTAACCAGCTCTGTATCTACAGTCTTCTTCTGCTGTCAGTAACCAGCTCTGGATCTACAGTCTTCTTCTGCTGTTAGTAACCAGCTCTGGATCTACAGTCTTCTTCTGCTGTCAGTAACCAGCTCTGTATCTACAGTCTTCTTCTGCTGTCGGTAACCAGCTCTGTATCTACAGTCTTCTTCTGCTGTCAGTAACCAGCTCTGTATCTACAGTCTTCTTCTGCTGTCAGTAACCAGCTCTGTATCTACAGTCTTCTTCTGCTGTTAGTAACCAGCTCTGTATCTACAGTCTTCTTCTGCTGTTAGTAACCAGCTCTGTATCTACAGTCTTCTTCTGCTGTTAGTAACCAGCTCTGTATCTACAGTCTTCTTCTGCTGTTAGTAACCAGCTCTGTATCTACAGTCTTCTTCTGCTGTTAGTAACCAGCTCTGGATCTACAGTCTTCTTCTGCTGTCAGTAACCAGCTCTGTATCTACAGTCTTCTTCTGCTGTCGGTAACCAACTCTGTATCTACAGTCTTCTTCTGCTGTCAGTAACCAGCTCTGGATCTACAGTCTTCTTCTGCTGTCGGTAACCAGCTCTGTATCTACAGTCTTCTTCTGCTGTCAGTAACCAGCTCTGTATCTACAGTCTTCTTCTGCTGTCAGTAACCAGCTCTGGATCTACAGTCTTCTTCTGCTGTTAGTAACCAGCTCTGTATCTACAGTCTTCTTCTGCTGTCGGTAACCAGCTCTGTATCTACAGTCTTCTTCTGCTGTCAGTAACCAGCTCTGTATCTACAGTCTTCTTCTGCTGTCAGTAACCAGCTCTGGATCTACAGTCTTCTTCTGCTGTTAGTAACCAGCTCTGTATCTACAGTCTTCTTCTGCTGTCAGTAACCAGCTCTGTATCTACAGTCTTCTTCTGCTGTCAGTAACCAGCTCTGGATCTACAGTCTTCTTCTGCTGTCAGTAACCAGCTCTGTATCTACAGTCTTCTTCTGCTGTCAGTAACCAGCTCTGTATCTACAGTCTTCTTCTGCTGTTAGTAACCAGCTCTGTATCTACAGTCTTCTTCTGCTGTCAGTAACCAGCTCTGTATCTACAGTCTTCTTCTGCTGTCAGTAACCAGCTCTGTATCTACAGTCTTCTTCTGCTGTCAGTAACCAGCTCTGTATCTACAGTCTTCTTCTGCTGTCAGTAACCAGCTCTGTATCTACAGTCTTCTTCTGCTGTCAGTAACCAGCTCTGTATCTACAGTCTTCTTCTCCTGTTAGTAACCAGCTCTGTATCTACAGTCTTCTTCTGCTGTTAGTAACCAGATCTGTATCTACAGTCTTCTTCTGCTGTCAGTAACCAGCTCTGTATCTACAGTCTTCTTCTGCTGTTAGTAACCAGCTCTGTATCTACAGTCTTCTTCTGCTGTTAGTAACCAGATCTGTATCTACAGTCTTCTTCTCCTGTTAGTAACCAGCTCTGTATCTACAGTCTTCTTCTGCTGTTAGTAACCAGATCTGTATCTACAGTCTTCTTCTGCTGTCAGTAACCAGCTCTGTATCTACAGTCTTCTTCTGCTGTTAGTAACCAGCTCTGTATCTACAGTCTTCTTCTGCTGTTAGTAACCAGATCTGTATCTACAGTCTTCTTCTGCTGTTCGTAACCAGCTCTGTATCTACAGTCTTCTTCTACTGTTAGTAACCAGCTCTGTATCTACAGTCTTCTTCTGCTGTCAGTAACCAGCTCTGTATCTACAGTCTTCTTCTGCTGTTAGTAACCAGCTCTGGATAAACAGTCTTCTTCTGCTGTCAGTAACCAGCTCTGTATCTACAGTCTTCTTCTGCTGTTAGTAACCAGCTCTGTATCTACAGTCTTCTTCTGCTGTTAGTAACCAGCTCTGTATCTACAGTCTTCTTCTGCTGTCAGTAACCAGCTCTGTATCTACAGTCTTCTTCTGCTGTCAGTAACCAGCTCTGTATCTACAGTCTTCTTCTGCTGTTAGTAACCAGCTCTGTATCTACAGTCTTCTTCTGCTGTCAGTAACCAGCTCTGTATCTACAGTCTTCTTCACCTGTTAGTAACCAGCTCTGTATCTACAGTCTTCTTCTGCTGTTAGTAACCAGCTCTGTATCTACAGTCTTCTTCTGCTGTCAGTAACCAGCTCTGTATCTACAGTCTTCTTCTGCTGTTAGTAACCAGCTCTGTATCTACAGTCTTCTTCTGCTGTCAGTAACCAGCTCTGTATCTACAGTCTTCTTCACCTGTTAGTAACCAGCTCTGTATCTACAGTCTTCTTCTGCTGTTAGTAACCAGCTCTGGATCTACAGTCTTCTTCTGCTGTCAGTAACCAGCTCTGTATCTACAGTCTTCTTCTGCTGTCGGTAACCAGCTCTGTATCTACAGTCTTCTTCTGCTGTCAGTAACCAGCTCTGGATCTACAGTCTTCTTCTGCTGTCGGTAACCAGCTCTGTATCTACAGTCTTCTTCTGCTGTCAGTAACCAGCTCTGTATCTACAGTCTTCTTCTGCTGTCGGTAACCAGCTCTGTATCTACAGTCTTCTTCTGCTGTCAGTAACCAGCTCTGGATCTACAGTCTTCTTCTGCTGTTAGTAACCAGCTCTGTATCTACAGTCTTCTTCTGCTGTCAGTAACCAGCTCTGTATCTACAGTCTTCTTCTGCTGTCAGTAACCAGCTCTGGATCTACAGTCTTCTTCTGCTGTCAGTAACCAGCTCTGTATCTACAGTCTTCTTCTGCTGTCAGTAACCAGCTCTGTATCTACAGTCTTCTTCTGCTGTTAGTAACCAGCTCTGTATCTACAGTCTTCTTCTGCTGTTAGTAACCAGCTCTGTATCTACAGTCTTCTTCTGCTGTCAGTAACCAGCTCTGTATCTACAGTCTTCTTCTGCTGTTAGTAACCAGCTCTGTATCTACAGTCTTCTTCTGCTGTTAGTAACCAGCTCTGTATCTACAGTCTTCTTCTGCTGTCAGTAACCAGCTCTGTATCTACAGTCTTCTTCTGCTGTTAGTAACCAGCTCTGTATCTACAGTCTTCTTCTGCTGTCAGTAACCAGCTCTGTATCTACAGTCTTCTTCTGCTGTCAGTAACCAGCTCTGTATCTACAGTCTTCTTCTGCTGTCAGTAACCAGCTCTGTATCTACAGTCTTCTTCTGCTGTTAGTAACCAGCTCTGTATCTACAGTCTTCTTCTGCTGTTAGTAACCAGCTCTGTATCTACAGTCTTCTTCTGCTGTCAGTAACCAGCTCTGTATCTACAGTCTTCTTCTGCTGTTAGTAACCAGCTCTGTATCTACAGTCTTCTTCTGCTGTTAGTAACCAGCTCTGTATCTACAGTCTTCTTCTGCTGTCAGTAACCAGCTCTGTATCTACAGTCTTCTTCTGCTGTTAGTAACCAGCTCTGTATCTACAGTCTTCTTCACCTGTTAGTAACCAGCTCTGTATCTACAGTCTTCTTCTGCTGTCAGTAACCAGCTCTGTATCTACAGTCTTCTTCTGCTGTCAGTAACCAGCTCTGTATCTACAGTCTTCTTCACCTGTTAGTAACCAGCTCTGTATCTACAGTCTTCTTCTGCTGTCAGTAACCAGCTCTGGATCTACAGTCTTCTTCTGTTGTCAGTAACCAGCTCTGTATCTACAGTCTTCTTCTGCTGTTAGTAACCAGCTCTGTATCTACAGTCTTCTTCTGCTGTCAGTAACCAGCTCTGTATCTACAGTCTTCTTCTGCTGTTAGTAACCAGCTCTGTATCTACAGTCTTCTTCTGCTGTTAGTAACCAGCTCTGTATCTACAGTCTTCTTCTGCTGTTAGTAACCAGCTCTGTATCTACAGTCTTCTTCACCTGTCAGTAACCAGCTCTGTATCTACAGTCTTCTTCTGCTGTCAGTAACCAGCTCTGTATCTACAGTCTTCTTCTGCTGTTAGTAACCAGCTCTGTATCTACAGTCTTCTTCTGCTGTCAGTAACCAGCTCTGTATCTACAGTCTTCTTCTGCTGTTAGTAACCAGCTCTGTATCTACAGTCTTCTTCTGTTGTCAGTAACCAGCTCTGTATCTACAGTCTTCTTCTGCTGTCAGTAACCAGCTCTGTATCTACAGTCTTCTTCTGCTGTTAGTAACCAGCTCTGTATCTACAGTCTTCTTCTGCTGTCAGTAACCAGCTCTGTATCTACAGTCTTCTTCTGCTGTTAGTAACCAGCTCTGTATCTACAGTCTTCTTCTGCTGTCAGTAACCAGCTCTGTATCTACAGTCTTCTTCTGCTGTTAGTAACCAGCTCTGTATCTACAGTCTTCTTCTGCTGTTAGTAACCAGCTCTGGATAAACAGTCTTCTTCTGCTGTCAGTAACCAGCTCTGTATCTACAGTCTTCTTCTGCTGTCAGTAACCAGCTCTGTATCTACAGTCTTCTTCTGCTGTTAGTAACCAGCTCTGTATCTACAGTCTTCTTCTGCTGTCAGTAACCAGCTCTGTATTTACAGTCTTCTTCTGCTGTTAGTAACCAGCTCTGTATCTACAGTCTTCTTCTGCTGTCAGTAACCAGCTCTGTATCTACAGTCTTCTTCTGCTGTTAGTAACCAGCTCTGTATCTACAGTCTTCTTCTGCTGTTAGTAACCAGCTCTGTATCTACAGTCTTCTTCTGCTGTTAGTAACCAGCTCTGTATCTACAGTCTTCTTCTGCTGTCAGTAACCAGCTCTGTATCTACAGTCTTCTTCTGCTGTTAGTAACCAGCTCTGTATCTACAGTCTTCTTCTGCTGTTAGTAACCAGCTGTGATCTCCTCTGAGTTTTGAACAACTTCCATCCATCTTTTGGGTGCCTGTTTGATTTTACTGCCTCACCATCTGTATTTAGGTGTATTTTGTCAGTAGTGAAACGTTATAGAGGATCCAAATGCAGGGAACAGCAGTCCAGAGGTTGACAGATGATTGACTGATATCTTTATTTAAAACCAAAAGTGCAGTCGAGCCCAGAGACCAAAAACTAATCTTGGAAAAACAAAAGACTAAAGAACAGAACAAAGTACACGAGAGAAGAAGTGAAATATGGAGAAGATCAATCGTAAGAGTAACAGCGAGGATCTTATAAAGACTGAGATAAACAAAGGAGTACAAACACTGAGGGGAATTCATGAGAAATTGACCAGGGGAAAAGACCAAGACAACTGAGGACATCTAAGAAACCGGAACCTGAAATCTGAACACTGAAACTAAAACAGAATACAAGGAATTAAGCTCAAATAAAATACCAAAGAAGAACACAGAACAGAGATTAAACCAAGGAGCTAAGAAATAAATCATATCAGAGACTAAGAAACCAGAACACGAAAAAGCACCACACAGGAACATGGAGCAGGACAACAGGAGCTTGACTCTGCCAAGTAAACCAGGCACTTGAATGAACAAGTGCAACAGGGAAATTAGGACCAAGAATTGAGCCATGAGGAACTCCACAGGTCATTTTAGCCAAACTAGATCTGGAATCCTAGGAAGGACTTAAACTGTCATCAAAATCAAATAAAAAATCAAAATAGAATAAAGAAATAAATAATTTGGAGGAAATTAATAGATCAATATGATATAAAGGAGGGTAACACAGAAATAAATACAGGAGTAACAAATAAACAAAGATATGAATTAAATATATTTCAAATAAAATAACAAATTAAACTGAAAACACGAAGACGTGGCAGTAAATAAATAGCAACTTTAACATAAGCGTGAATACCTTTATTGCCCAAATTAAAGCATAAAAAGGATTTTTTTACACATGTTAGACAATTATTTTTGCATAACTTCATTTAATTTCAATAGCATTTTTCACCATATAAACCTACTTATTTATCCATCTGTATATTTTGTATTTATTTCAGATTATGGCGGTTTCAGGCCTCCATAGAACAACAACAGAGAAGGAAACGACCTTCACTGGTCAAAGAGCAAACAGTTGTGGAAGCAGTTGCTACTGACCAGATGTATGAGGTTATCCCAGAAGTCCTGCATCAGGAGTCTGAACATAGTCAGAAAAGAAAACCCAAATGAGTCGTAGTTGGTGAATCCGTAGTTTGGGTTTGTTGACGTCCTCAAACAGGTCATCCCCTCTGGACACACCCTGAACACATCAGGATATGCTATTAGCTTAGCTGCTGCTGGTGGAAACACGTTTTCATTTGTTAACGTGGTGGAACAGATGTTGTTGGACGCTTATTTACCCAGAGTCAGATCTGTTTCCACACAGCAGAGCATCCAAGTGATGGGGCAGGTAGTAACAGTTTTCTATCAGCCAAACAGACGCAGGAACATTAAAGGCACCTGTACAGTCTGCACACAGCTGCTGGATCAGAACACCTCACCTGAATTGTTGATATATGCAGAGAAATCAAAGCTTCCTGTTTCATTTCCATGGTAACTGGGGATCTCGTAGGTAGAGGTGTTGATAGGTGGCCAGATGACACATTTATGATTTAACTGTCCCATGAAGAACTGCAGACCAATCATAGCCAAGATGCTGAGGACGACCACAATCAGGATGATGACATCAGCAAGCCTCATCACCGATTGGACGAGAGCTTCGACTGTCCTTCTCAGACCTGTAGGTTTAAACACCTGCTGAGCCACTGGCTGCACCTGCAACAGCCCCATGACCCCGCCATAAGGCGAAGGTCCCCACAGACAAAAGGAGACACGCCCACTCACCTGTTCTGCAGGTGAAGAGCTTCATCACTCGAGGAATCGTCGTCATCAGCTCAAGAAATTTGGAAGACGTGAACTGAGCTGCAAACCTGACACACAGAGACATCTTCTTCATCATCATCATCATCGCATCAGGTGTGTCAGGTGTGTGTGTGTCAGGTGTGTCAGGTGTGTGTGTGTCAGGTGTGTGTGTGTCAGGTGTGTCAGGTGTGTCAGGTGTGTGTGTGTGTCAGGTGTGTCAGGTGTGTCAGGTGTGTGTGTGTGTCAGGTGTGTGTGTGTCAGGTGTGTGTGTGTCAGGTGTGTCAGGTGTGTGTGTGTCAGGTGTGTGTGTGTCAGGTGTGTGTGGGTCAGGTGTGTCAGGTGTGTGTGTGTCAGGTGTGTGTGTGTCAGGTGTGTCAGGTGTGTGTGTGTCAGGTGTGTGTGTGTGTCAGGTGTGTGTGTGTGTCAGGTGTGTGTGTGTGTCAGGTGTGTCAGGTGTGTGTGTGTCAGGTGTGTCAGGTGTGTGTGTGTCAGGTGTGTGTGTGTCAGGTGTGTCAGGTGTGTGTGTGTCAGGTGTGTGTGTGTGTCAGGTGTGTCAGGTGTGTGTGTGTCAGGTGTGTCAGGTGTGTGTGTGTCAGGTGTGTCAGGTGTGTGTGTGTCAGGTGTGTGTGTGTCAGGTGTGTCAGGTGTGTGTGTGTCAGGTGTGTCAGGTGTGTGTGTGTCAGGTGTGTGTGTGTCAGGTGTGTCAGGTGTGTGTGTGTCAGGTGTGTGTGTGTGTCAGGTGTGTCAGGTGTGTGTGTGTCAGGTGTGTGTGTGTCAGGTGTGTGTGTGTCAGGTGTGTGTGTGTCAGGTGTGTCAGGTGTGTGTGTGTCAGGTGTGTGTGTGTCAGGTGTGTCAGGTGTGTGTGTGTCAGGTGTGTGTGTGTCAGGTGTGTGTGTGTGTCAGGTGTGTCAGGTGTGTGTGTGTGTGTGTGTCAGGTGTGTGTGTGTGTCAGGTGTGTGTGGGTCAGGTGTGTCAGGTGTGTGTGTGTGTCAGGTGTGTGTGGGTCAGGTGTGTCAGGTGTGTGTGTGTCAGGTGTGTGTGTGTCAGGTGTGTCAGGTGTGTGTGTGTCAGGTGTGTGTGTGTCAGGTGTGTCAGGTGTGTGTGTGTCAGGTGTGTGTGTGTCAGGTGTGTCAGGTGTGTGTGTGTCAGGTGTGTCAGGTGTGTGTGTGTCAGGTGTGTGTGTGTCAGGTGTGTGTGTGTGTCAGGTGTGTCAGGTGTGTGTGTGTCAGGTGTGTCAGGTGTGTGTGTGTCAGGTGTGTCAGGTGTGTGTGTGTCAGGTGTGTGTGTGTCAGGTGTGTGTGTGTCAGGTGTGTCAGGTGTGTGTGTGTCAGGTGTGTCAGGTGTGTGTGTGTCAGGTGTGTCAGGTGTGTGTGTGTGTCAGGTGTGTCAGGTGTGTGTGTGTGTCAGGTGTGTGTGTGTCAGGTGTGTGTGTGTCAGGTGTGTCAGGTGTGTGTGTGTCAGGTGTGTGTGTGTCAGGTGTGTGTGTGTCAGGTGTGTGTGGGTCAGGTGTGTCAGGTGTGTGTGTGTCAGGTGTGTGTGTGTGTCAGGTGTGTCAGGTGTGTGTGTGTCAGGTGTGTCAGGTGTGTGTGTGTCAGGTGTGTGTGTGTCAGGTGTGTCAGGTGTGTGTGTGTCAGGTGTGTGTGTGTGTCAGGTGTGTCAGGTGTGTGTGTGTCAGGTGTGTCAGGTGTGTGTGTGTCAGGTGTGTCAGGTGTGTGTGTGTCAGGTGTGTGTGTGTCAGGTGTGTCAGGTGTGTGTGTGTCAGGTGTGTCAGGTGTGTGTGTGTCAGGTGTGTGTGTGTGTCAGGTGTGTCAGGTGTGTGTGTGTCAGGTGTGTGTGTGTGTCAGGTGTGTCAGGTGTGTGTGTGTCAGGTGTGTGTGTGTCAGGTGTGTGTGTGTCAGGTGTGTGTGTGTCAGGTGTGTCAGGTGTGTGTGTGTCAGGTGTGTGTGTGTCAGGTGTGTCAGGTGTGTGTGTGTCAGGTGTGTGTGTGTCAGGTGTGTGTGTGTGTCAGGTGTGTCAGGTGTGTGTGTGTGTGTGTGTCAGGTGTGTGTGTGTGTCAGGTGTGTGTGGGTCAGGTGTGTCAGGTGTGTGTGTGTGTCAGGTGTGTGTGGGTCAGGTGTGTCAGGTGTGTGTGTGTCAGGTGTGTGTGTGTCAGGTGTGTCAGGTGTGTGTGTGTCAGGTGTGTGTGTGTCAGGTGTGTCAGGTGTGTGTGTGTCAGGTGTGTGTGTGTCAGGTGTGTCAGGTGTGTGTGTGTCAGGTGTGTCAGGTGTGTGTGTGTCAGGTGTGTGTGTGTCAGGTGTGTGTGTGTGTCAGGTGTGTCAGGTGTGTGTGTGTCAGGTGTGTCAGGTGTGTGTGTGTCAGGTGTGTCAGGTGTGTGTGTGTCAGGTGTGTGTGTGTCAGGTGTGTGTGTGTCAGGTGTGTCAGGTGTGTGTGTGTCAGGTGTGTCAGGTGTGTGTGTGTCAGGTGTGTCAGGTGTGTGTGTGTCAGGTGTGTGTGTGTCAGGTGTGTCAGGTGTGTGTGTGTCAGGTGTGTGTGTGTCAGGTGTGTCAGGTGTGTGTGTGTCAGGTGTGTGTGTGTGTCAGGTGTGTCAGGTGTGTGTGTGTCAGGTGTGTGTGTGTCAGGTGTGTCAGGTGTGTCAGGTGTGTGTGTGTCAGGTGTGTGTGTGTCAGGTGTGTGTGTGTCAGGTGTGTGTGTGTCAGGTGTGTCAGGTGTGTGTGTGTCAGGTGTGTGTGTGTCAGGTGTGTCAGGTGTGTCAGGTGTGTGTGTGTCAGGTGTGTGTGTGTCAGGTGTGTGTGTGTCAGGTGTGTGTGTGTCAGGTGTGTCAGGTGTGTGTGTGTCAGGTGTGTGTGTGTCAGGTGTGTCAGGTGTGTGTGTGTCAGGTGTGTGTGTGTGTCAGGTGTGTGTGTGTCAGGTGTGTCAGGTGTGTGTGTGTGTCAGGTGTGTCAGGTGTGTGTGTGTCAGGTGTGTCAGGTGTGTGTGTGTGTCAGGTGTGTGTGTGTCAGGTGTGTCAGGTGTGTGTGTGTCAGGTGTGTCAGGTGTGTCAGGTGTGTGTGTGTCAGGTGTGTGTGTGTCAGGTGTGTGTGTGTCAGGTGTGTGTGTGTGTCAGGTGTGTGTGGGTCAGGTGTGTCAGGTGTGTGTGTGTCAGGTGTGTGTGTGTCAGGTGTGTCAGGTGTGTGTGTGTCAGGTGTGTGTGTGTGTCAGGTGTGTGTGTGTGTCAGGTGTGTGTGGGTCAGGTGTGTCAGGTGTGTGTGTGTCAGGTGTGTCAGGTGTGTGTGTGTCAGGTGTGTGTGTGTCAGGTGTGTGTGTGTCAGGTGTGTCAGGTGTGTGTGTGTCAGGTGTGTGTGTGTCAGGTGTGTGTGTGTGTCAGGTGTGTCAGGTGTGTGTGTGTGTGTGTGTCAGGTGTGTGTGGGTCAGGTGTGTGTGGGTCAGGTGTGTGTGGGTCAGGTGTGTGTGGGTCAGGTGTGTCAGGTGTGTGTGTGTGTCAGGTGTGTGTGGGTCAGGTGTGTCAGGTGTGTGTGTGTCAGGTGTGTGTGTGTGTCAGGTGTGTGTGGGTCAGGTGTGTCAGGTGTGTGTGTGTCAGGTGTGTGTGTGTCAGGTGTGTCAGGTGTGTGTGTGTCAGGTGTGTGTGTGTCAGGTGTGTCAGGTGTGTGTGTGTCAGGTGTGTGTGTGTCAGGTGTGTGTGTGTCAGGTGTGTCAGGTGTGTGTGTGTCAGGTGTGTGTGTGTCAGGTGTGTGTGTGTCAGGTGTGTCAGGTGTGTGTGTGTCAGGTGTGTGTGTGTCAGGTGTGTGTGTGTCAGGTGTGTCAGGTGTGTGTGTGTCAGGTGTGTGTGTGTCAGGTGTGTCAGGTGTGTGTGTGTCAGGTGTGTCAGGTGTGTGTGTGTCAGGTGTGTGTGTGTCAGGTGTGTGTGTGTCAGGTGTGTCAGGTGTGTGTGTGTCAGGTGTGTCAGGTGTGTGTGTGTCAGGTGTGTGTCAGGTGTGTGTGTGTCAGGTGTGTGTGTGTCAGGTGTGTCAGGTGTGTGTGTGTCAGGTGTGTCAGGTGTGTGTGTGTCAGGTGTGTGTGTGTCAGGTGTGTGTGTGTCAGGTGTGTCAGGTGTGTGTGTGTCAGGTGTGTGTGTGTCAGGTGTGTGTGTGTCAGGTGTGTGTGTGTCAGGTGTGTCAGGTGTGTGTGTGTCAGGTGTGTGTGTGTCAGGTGTGTGTGTGTCAGGTGTGTCAGGTGTGTGTGTGTCAGGTGTGTCAGGTGTGTGTGTGTCAGGTGTGTGTGTGTGTCAGGTGTGTCAGGTGTGTGTGTGTCAGGTGTGTGTGTGTCAGGTGTGTCAGGTGTGTGTGTGTCAGGTGTGTATCGTGTGTGTGTGTCAGGTGTGTGTGTGTCAGGTGTGTCAGGTGTGTGTGTGTCAGGTGTGTGTGTGTCAGGTGTGTCAGGTCCAATGATCAGGTGATTACCCAGTGATGATGAGGACATCCAGCCAGTTCCAGGGATCCCAGAGGAAGGTGAAGTTTCCCACACAGAAGCCTCTGGACAGGATCTTCAGGATGATGTCGAAGGTATAAACAGCCATGAACACGTCTCTGTGTAGACAGGTAAAACCTTTATCTGACACACCTCAGAATGGGGGGGGAGTTATTGCGCTGCTGCAGCCTGGAATGACCATTTTATATATTGTTCTTGGATTTAAACACTTTTCCTGCTCCCTGACAACAGCGAATTCATTCAGACGGTCTTAACTCCAGGAAGGACACTCAGACTCTTTGTTTCTGCTGTGAATCATCACTGCTGCGACCTACTGTCAACATCTGCTCATCATCTTCTTCCTGTTTTTGTTTTTCTTGTTCATACAGACATCAGAGGACATGCTCTGAGTATCTCACTCTGAAATGAAGATGTGATGTGGTGCAGTGTCCCACTTTAGTCCCACTGTGGCCCATTTAGGACAATCTCTCTGCAGAAATGTGGATTCGTATCACTGATACTGTGTGTGTGTGCATGTGTGTGTGCACGTGTGCGTGCACGTGTGTGTGTGCCAACTCACTCCATATATCTGCTCAGGCCTGGAACTCTGATCATCATGAATACGCAGTTTATCAGAATCGTCAACATGAGACACAAACTGAACAAAGTGTGTATATTAAGGAAAACAACCTGTTAGTTAACATTTTTTCTTACAAACAGACCAATAACAGGCATGAGAGATCGCCCAGATGACCACAGAGAGTCCTGTCAGGTCTCCAGAAAAATCCACGTGAAATGTTGGAGGTTAGCAGTATTTCTGAAGCGCTCAGGTCCAAAGAGAACAACTTCAGTTCTGAGTCATCCAGGTCTTTATGTCTTTAAGACAGGCTTGTAGTCTGACCAACCTGTTGGTTTCATCTGGTTTCATAGATAAGTACAGCTGAGTATCATCAGCATAACAATGGAACTTTATGCCCTGCTGTCTGATAATGTTACCTAATGGAAGCATGTATAAAGTAAAAAGAATCGGTCCAAGCACAGAACCCTGAGGAACTCCGTGACTGGAATCTATCAGATAAATATGACTTAAACCAGCCTAATGCAGTTCCTTTAATCCCAATAACATGTTCAAGTCTCTGTAACAGAATACTGTGATCGATTATATCAAATGAAGCACTGAGATCCAACAGGACAAGAAACAAGTCCGCTATCAGAAGCTAACAGGAGATCATTGGTAACTTTCACCAGTGCTGTTTCTGTGCTATGATGCACTCTGAATCCTGACTGAAACTCTTCAAACAGATTATTTCTGTGTAAATGATCACAAAGTTGAGCTGCAACTATTTTCTCAAGAACTTTGTGGTGTAGAGGGTAGGTTAGACACCAAAGAAAGACACAAAAACACCATAAAGACACATGAAAAACACCATAAAGACACACGAAAAACACCATAAAGGCACATGAAAAACACCATAAAGGCACACGAAAAACACCATAGAGGCACATGAAAAACACCATAAAGGCACATGAAAAACACCATAAAGGCACATGAAAAACACCATAAAGACACATGAAAAACACCATAAAGGCACATGAAAAACACCATAAAAGCACATGAAAAACACCATAAAGACACACGAAAAACACCATAAAGACACACGAAAAACACCATAAAGACACACGAAAAACACCATAAAGACACATGAAAAACACCATAAAGGCACACGAAAAACACCATAAAGACACACGAAAAACACCATAAAGGCACATGAAAAACACCATAAAGACACATGAAAAACACCATAAAGGCACATGAAAAACACCATAAAAGCACATGAAAAACACCATAAAGACACACGAAAAACACCATAAAGACACACGAAAAACACCATAAAGACACACGAAAAACACCATAAAGACACACGAAAAACACCATAAAGGCACACGAAAAACACCATAAAGACACACGAAAAACACCATAAAGGCACACGAAAAACACCATAAAGACACATGAAAAACACCATAAAGACACACGAAAAACACCATAAAGACACATGAAAAACACCATAAAGACACACGAAAAACACCATAAAGGCACACGAAAAACACCATAAAGACACATGAAAAACACCATAAAGACACATGAAAAACACCATAAAGACACACAAAAAACACCATAAAGGCACACGAAAAACACCATGAAGGCACATGAAAAACACCATAAAGACACATGAAAAACACCATAAAGGCACATGAAAAACACCATAAAAGCACATGAAAAACACCATAAAAGCACATGAAAAACACCATAAAGGCACATGAAAAACACCATAAAGACACATGAAAAACACCATAAAGGCACATGAAAAACACCATAAAAGCACATGAAAAACACCATAAAGACACACGAAAAACACCATAAAGACACACGAAAAACACCATAAAGACACACGAAAAACACCATAAAGGCACATGAAAAACACCATAAAGGCACATGAAAAACACCATAAAGGCACACGAAAAACACCATGAAGGCACATGAAAAACACCATAAAGACACATGAAAAACACCATAAAGGCACATGAAAAACACCATAAAAGCACATGAAAAACACCATAAAAGCACATGAAAAACACCATAAAGGCACATGAAAAACACCATAAAGACACATGAAAAACACCATAAAGGCACATGAAAAACACCATAAAAGCACATGAAAAACACCATAAAGACACACGAAAAACACCATAAAGACACACGAAAAACACCATAAAGACACACGAAAAACACCATAAAGGCACATGAAAAACACCATAAAGGCACACGAAAAACACCATAAAGACACACGAAAAACACCATAAAGACACACGAAAAACACCATAAAGACACATGAAAAACACCATAAAGGCACATGAAAAACACCATAAAGACACACGAAAAACACCATAAAGGCACACGAAAAACACCATAAAGACACATGAAAAACACCATAAAGGCACATGAAAAACACCATAAAGACACATGAAAAACACCATAAAGACACATGAAAAACACCATAAAGACACATGAAAAACACCATAAAGACACCAGAAAAACACCATAAAGACACATGAAAAACACCATAAAGACACACGAAAAACACCATAAAGACACATGAAAAACACCATAAAGGCACATGAAAAACACCATAAAGACACATGAAAAACACCATAAAGACACACGAAAAACACCATAAAGACACACTAAAAGAGCACACAGGACACATTGTGACATCATGAAGGATATGGGTGGAGGAGGATCTTGATGGCGACAGTCCTCACAGGACTGAAGGGACTCAGCAGGTAACATGCTCTTTCAGCATTAAATCTGTGGATGATGTTTCCTTTGCTGATCACCATAAAGGTCTGCAGACACACAGGTGACACAGGAGAGTCAGAGACTCTCATGACAGATGTGATGGTTTCCTGAACTGAACGTGCTGCAGGTGGATTATTGTAGGGAAGTTTCAGCTTATCTCTGTCAGATGGTTTAAAGACTCTTTGGACGCTCTAAAAAAAGAATACAGTGGCTCAACTTTAAAAAACTGAGGCTACAATTTGTATGGATCTTTTTAAGTATTTCCAACTCAATTACTGTTGAGTAGATATGAGACTTTAAGTTTTTTTTTTACTATGTCCAATAAGCTATCATCATCACATTGAACCAACTTCATTTTAATTCTAGCATTTTGGTCAAATAAAGTTGCCAAATTACTTATCTAAGCTATCTTTTGCCTCAATTCTTCAAAAAAAAGTCAAAAATGCAAATTGTTACCTCAATTTCTGTGAGTACTACGAACATTTGACTTCAGTTAGAACACCTCAAACAATTCCCGTTTTAGTATTAAACGTTTTATTATAAAAATCAGGAATTAGAATCTCCCCAAAAAGGTAAGAATTTATATTATTTTCATGCAAAAAATTTGTCAAAATCATTTGAAAATTAAGGTGAAAAAACAAGTTATTACAACAAGAACAAAATTATTAGAATTAGAATCTCCCCAAAAAGGTAAGAATTTATATTATTTTCATGCAAAATAAAAGAAACCAGGGGAATAAAACAAGTTCAAGTCCATGTAAAAATAAATACAAATTTAGTGTTGGTCTTGCCAATAAAACAAATGCTATCCTCAAGAAAATGGAGGTAAACTTTCCTAGTCACACATTTAACCAAACAGAGAACATGAGGTCTCGATTACCTTGACAACATGCAGATAATTGCACTATAATGTAGTGTAACATTACATGATGGTGGAGTCATGAAGACCTCTTTCATGCCATCTATAATCATGCTAACAACCAGGTGTGTTGAAGGGTTTAGATGTTTCCCTGCTTCAACACACCTGATTCAGATCAAGGCATCATTAGCAGGTTTGTGCAGGACTTAACAATCTTTTGAAGAGATCAATTTCATCTGAACCAGGTGAGTTGAAGCAGGGAAACATCTAAAACCTGCAGGGAAACGTCTAAAACCTGCAGGAAACATCTCAAACCTGCAGGGAAACGTCTAAAACCTGCAGGAAAACGTCTAAAACCTGCAGGGAAACGTCTAAAACCTGCAGGGAAACGTCTAAAACCTGCAGGGAAACGTCTAAAACCTGCAGGGAAACGGCTAAAACCTGCAGGGAAACGGCTAAAACCTGCAGGGAAACGGCTAAAACCTGCAGGGAAACGTCTAAAACCTGCAGGAAACATCTCAAACCTGCAGGGAAACGTCTAAAACCTGCAGGAAAACGTCTAAAACCTGCAGGGAAACGTCTAAAACCTGCAGGAAACGTCTAAAACCTGCAGGGAAACGTCTAAAACCTGCAGGGAAACGGCTAAAACCTGCAGGGAAACGGCTAAAACCTGCAGGGAAACGGCTAAAACCTGCAGGGAAACATCTAAAACCTGCAGGGAAACGTCTAAAACCTGCAGGGAAACGTCTAAAACCTGCAGGGAAACGTCTAAAACCTGCAGGGAAACATCTGAAACCTGCAGGGAAACGTCTAAAACCTGCAGGGAAACATCTAAAACCTGCAGGAAAACGTCTAAAACCTGCAGGGAAACATCTAAAACCCGCAGGGAAACATCTAAAACCCGCAGGAAAACATCTGAAACCTGCAGGGAAACGTCTAAAACCTGCAGGGAAACATCTAAAACCTGCAGGGAAACATCTAAAACCCGCAGGGAAACGTCTAAAACCCGCAGGAAAACATCTGAAACCTGCAGGAAAACATCTAAAACCTGCAGGGAAACGTCTAAAACCTGCAGGGAAACGTCTAAAACCTGCAGGGAAACGTCTAAAACCTGCAGGGAAACGTCTAAAACCTGCAGGGAAACGGCTAAAACCTGCAGGGAAACGGCTAAAACCTGCAGGGAAACGGCTAAAACCTGCAGGGAAACGTCTAAAACCTGCAGGGAAACGTCTAAAACCTGCAGGGAAACGTCTAAAACCTGCAGGGAAACATCTGAAACCTGCAGGGAAACGTCTAAAACCTGCAGGAAAACGTCTAAAACCTGCAGGAAAACATCTAAAACCTGCAGGGAAACGTCTAAAACCTGCAGGGAAACGGCTAAAACCTGCAGGGAAACGTCTGAAACCTGCAGGGAAACGTCTAAAACCTGCAGGGAAACATCTAAAACCTGCAGGGAAACATCTAAAACCTGCAGGGAAACATCTAAAACCCGCAGGGAAACATCTAAAACCCGCAGGGAAACATCTAAAACCCGCAGGAAAACATCTGAAACCTGCAGGGAAACATCTAAAACCTGCAGGGAAACATCTAAAACCTGCAGGAAACATCTAAAACCTGCAGGAAAACGTCTAAAACCCGCAGGGAAACATCTAAAACCCGCAGGGAAACATCTAAAACCCGCAGGAAAACATCTGAAACCTGCAGGAAACACCTAAAACCTGCAGGGAAACGTCTAAAACCTGCAGGGAAACATCTAAAACCCGCAGGGAAACATCTAAAACCCGCAGGAAAACATCTGAAACCTGCAGGGAAACATCTGAAACCTGCAGGGAAACATCTAAAACCTGCAGGGAAACATCTGAAACCTACAGGGAAACATCTAAAACCTGCAGGAAAACGTCTAAAACCTGCAGGGAAACGTCTAAAACCTGCAGGGAAACATCTAAAACCTGCAGGAAAACATCTAAAACCTGCAGGAAAACATCTAAAACCTGCAGGAAACATCTAAAACCTGCAGGGAAACGTCTAAAACCTGCAGGGAAACATCTAAAACCTGCAGGGAAACGTCTAAAACCCGCAGGAAAACGTCTAAAACCTGCAGGGAAACATCTAAAACCCGCAGGGAAACATCTAAAACCCGCAGGAAAACATCTGAAACCTGCAGGGAAACGTCTAAAACCCGCAGGAAAACATCTGAAACCTGCAGGGAAACATCTAAAACCTGCAGGGAAACATCTGAAACCTGCAGGAAAACGTCTAAAACCTGCAGGGAAACATCTAAAACCTGCAGGGAAACATCTGAAACCTGCAGGAAAACGTCTAAAACCTGCAGGGAAACGTCTAAAACCTGCAGGAAAACATCTAAAACCTGCAGGGAAACATCTAAAACCCGCAGGGAAACATCTAAAACCTGCAGGGAAACATCTAAAACCTGCAGGGAAACGTCTAAAACCCGCAGGAAAACGTCTAAAACCTGCAGGGAAACATCTAAAACCCGCAGGGAAACATCTAAAACCCGCAGGAAAACATCTGAAACCTGCAGGGAAACGTCTAAAACCCGCAGGAAAACATCTGAAACCTGCAGGGAAACATCTAAAACCTGCAGGGAAACATCTGAAACCTGCAGGAAAACGTCTAAAACCTGCAGGGAAACATCTAAAACCTGCAGGGAAACATCTAAAACCTGCAGGGAAACGTCTGAAACCTGCAGGAAAACGTCTAAAACCTGCAGGGAAACATCTAAAACCTGCAGGGAAACGTCTAAAACCTGCAGGGAAACGTCTAAAACCTGCAGGGAAACGTCTAAAACCTGCAGGGAAACATCTAAAAACTGCAGGGAAACGTCTAAAACCTGCAGGGAAACGTCTAAAACCTGCAGGGAAACATCTAAAACCTGCAGGGAAACATCTAAAACCTGCAGGGAAACGTCTAAAACCTGCAGGGAAACGTCTAAAACCTGCAGGAAAACGTCTAAAACCTGCAGGGAAACGTCTGAAACCTGCAGGAAAAAATCTAAAACCTGCAGGGAAACATCTGAAACCTGCAGGGAAACATCTAAAACCTGCAGGGAAACATCTAAAACCTGCAGGGAAACATCTAAAACCTGCAGGGAAACGTCTAAAACCTGCAGGGAAACGTCTAAAACCTGCAGGGAAACGTCTAAAACCTGCAGGGAAACGTCTAAAACCTGCAGGGAAACGTCTAAAACCTGCAGGGAAACATCTAAAAACTGCAGGGAAACGTCTAAAACCTGCAGGGAAACGTCTAAAACCTGCAGGGAAACATCTAAAACCTGCAGGGAAACATCTAAAACCTGCAGGGAAACATCTAAAACCTGCAGGGAAACGTCTAAAACCTGCAGGGAAACGTCTAAAACCTGCAGGGAAACGTCTAAAACCTGCAGGGAAACGTCTAAAACCTGCAGGGAAACATCTAAAACCTGCAGGGAAACATCTAAAACCTGCAGGGAAACGTCTAAAACCTGCAGGGAAACATCTAAAACCTGCAGGGAAACGTCTAAAACCTGCAGGGAAACGTCTAAAACCTGCAGGAAAACGTCTAAAACCTGCAGGGAAACATCTAAAACCTGCAGGAAACATCTAAAACCTGCAGGGAAACGTCTAAAACCTGCAGGGAAACGTCTAAAACCTGCAGGGAAACGTCTAAAACCTGCAGGGAAACGTCTAAAACCTGCAGGGAAACATCTAAAACCTGCAGGGAAACGTCTAAAACCTGCAGGAAAACGTCTAAAACCTGCAGGGAAACGTCTAAAACCTGCAGGGAAACGTCTAAAACCTGCAGGGAAACGTCTAAAACCTGCAGGGAAACGTCTGAAACCTGCAGGGAAACATCTAAAAACTGCAGGGAAACGTCTAAAACCTGCAGGGAAACGTCTGAAACCTGCAGGGAAACATCTAAAAACTGCAGGAAAACATCTAAAACCTGCAGGGAAACATCTAAAACCTGCAGGGAAACGTCTGAAACCTGCAGGGAAACGTCTGAAACCTGCAGGGAAACATCTAAAAACTGCAGGAAAACATCTAAAACCTGCAGGGAAACATCTAAAACCTGCAGGGAAACGTCTGAAACCTGCAGGGAAACATCTAAAAACTGCAGGGAAACGTCTAAAACCTGCAGGAAAACATCTAAAACCTGCAGGGAAACATCTAAAACCTGCAGGGAAACGTCTGAAACCTGCAGGAAACATCTGAAACCTGCAGGGAAACGTCTAAAACCTGCAGGGAAACGTCTAAAACCTGCAGGGAAACGTCTAAAACCTGCAGGGAAACGTCTAAAACCTGCAGGGAAACGTCTAAAACCTGCAGGGAAACGTCTAAAACCTGCAGGGAAACGTCTAAAACCTGCAGGGAAACATCTAAAACCTGCAGGGAAACGTCTAAAACCTGCAGGAAAACGTCTAAAACCTGCAGGGAAACGTCTAAAACCTGCAGGAAAACATCTAAAACCTGCAGGAAAACTTCTAAAACCTGCAGGGAAACGTCTAAAACCTGCAGGGAAACGTCTAAAACCTGCAGGGAAACATCTAAAACCTGCAGGGAAACATCTAAAACCTGCAGGGAAACGTCTAAAACCTGCAGGAAAACATCTAAAACCTGCAGGAAAACTTCTAAAACCTGCAGGGAAACGTCTAAAACCTGCAGGGAAACGTCTAAAACCTGCAGGGAAACAGCTAAAACCTGCAGGGAAACATCTAAAACCTGCAGGGAAACGTCTAAAACCTGCAGGAAAACGTCTAAAACCTGCAGGGAAACGTCTAAAACCTGCAGGGAAACGTCTAAAACCTGCAGGGAAACGTCTAAAACCTGCAGGGAAACAGCTAAAACCTGCAGGAAACATCTAAAACCTGCAGGAAAACATCTAAAACCTACAGGGAAACGTCTGAAACCTGCAGGGAAACATCTAAAAACTGCAGGGAAACGTCTAAAACCTGCAGGGAAACGTCTAAAACCTGCAGGAAAACTTCTAAAACCTGCAGGGAAACGTCTAAAACCTGCAGGGAAACGTCTAAAACCTGCAGGGAAACATCTAAAACCTGCAGGGAAACGTCTGAAACCTGCAGGGAAACATCTAAAACCTGCAGGAAAACATCTAAAACCTGCAGGAAAACTTCTAAAACCTGCAGGGAAACGTCTAAAACCTGCAGGGAAACGTCTAAAACCTGCAGGGAAACATCTAAAACCTGCAGGAAAACATCTAAAACCTGCAGGGAAACATCTAAAACCTGCAGGAAAACATCTAAAACCTGCAGGAAAACTTCTAAAACCTGCAGGGAAACGTCTAAAACCTGCAGGGAAACGTCTAAAACCTGCAGGGAAACAGCTAAAACCTGCAGGGAAACATCTAAAACCTGCAGGGAAACGTCTAAAACCTGCAGGAAAACGTCTAAAACCTGCAGGGAAACGTCTAAAACCTGCAGGGAAACGTCTAAAACCTGCAGGAAAACATCTAAAACCTGCAGGGAAACAGCTAAAACCTGCAGGAAACATCTAAAACCTGCAGGAAAACATCTAAAACCTACAGGGAAACGTCTGAAACCTGCAGGGAAACATCTAAAAACTGCAGGGAAACGTCTAAAACCTGCAGGGAAACGTCTAAAACCTGCAGGAAAACTTCTAAAACCTGCAGGGAAACGTCTAAAACCTGCAGGGAAACGTCTAAAACCTGCAGGGAAACAGCTAAAACCTGCAGGGAAACATCTAAAACCTGCAGGGAAACGTCTAAAACCTGCAGGAAAACGTCTAAAACCTGCAGGAAAACATCTAAAACCTGCAGGGAAACGTCTAAAACCTGCAGGGAAACGTCTAAAACCTGCAGGAAAACATCTAAAACCTGCAGGGAAACATCTAAAACCTGCAGGAAAACATCTAAAACCTACAGGGAAACGTCTGAAACCTGCAGGGAAACATCTAAAAACTGCAGGGAAACGTCTAAAACCTGCAGGGAAACGTCTAAAACCTGCAGGAAAACTTCTAAAACCTGCAGGGAAACGTCTAAAACCTGCAGGGAAACGTCTAAAACCTGCAGGGAAACATCTAAAACCTGCAGGGAAACGTCTGAAACCTGCAGGGAAACATCTAAAACCTGCAGGAAAACATCTAAAACCTGCAGGAAAACTTCTAAAACCTGCAGGGAAACGTCTAAAACCTGCAGGGAAACGTCTAAAACCTGCAGGGAAACATCTAAAACCTGCAGGAAAACATCTAAAACCTGCAGGGAAACATCTAAAACCTGCAGGAAAACATCTAAAACCTGCAGGAAAACTTCTAAAACCTGCAGGGAAACGTCTAAAACCTGCAGGGAAACGTCTAAAACCTGCAGGGAAACAGCTAAAACCTGCAGGGAAACATCTAAAACCTGCAGGGAAACGTCTAAAACCTGCAGGAAAACGTCTAAAACCTGCAGGGAAACGTCTAAAACCTGCAGGGAAACGTCTAAAACCTGCAGGGAAACGTCTAAAACCTGCAGGGAAACAGCTAAAACCTGCAGGAAACATCTAAAACCTGCAGGAAAACATCTAAAACCTACAGGGAAACGTCTGAAACCTGCAGGGAAACATCTAAAAACTGCAGGGAAACGTCTAAAACCTGCAGGGAAACGTCTAAAACCTGCAGGAAAACTTCTAAAACCTGCAGGGAAACGTCTAAAACCTGCAGGGAAACGTCTAAAACCTGCAGGGAAACATCTAAAACCTGCAGGGAAACGTCTGAAACCTGCAGGGAAACATCTAAAAACTGCAGGGAAACGTCTAAAACCTGCAGGAAAACATCTAAAACCTGCAGGGAAACGTCTAAAACCTGCAGGGAAACGTCTAAAACCTGCAGGAAAACATCTAAAACCTGCAGGGAAACATCTAAAACCTGCAGGAAAACTTCTAAAACCTGCAGGGAAACGTCTAAAACCTGCAGGGAAACGTCTAAAACCTGCAGGGAAACATCTAAAACCTGCAGGGAAACGTCTGAAACCTGCAGGGAAACATCTAAAAACTGCAGGGAAACGTCTAAAACCTGCAGGAAAACATCTAAAACCTGCAGGGAAACGTCTAAAACCTGCAGGGAAACGTCTAAAACCCGCAGGGAAACGTCTAAAACCTGCAGGAAAACATCTAAAAACTGCAGGGAAACGTCTAAAACCTGCAGGAAAACATCTAAAAACTGCAGGGAAACGTCTAAAACCTGCAGGAAAACATCTAAAACCTGCAGGGAAAGTCTAAAACCTGCAGGACAGCGGCCCTCCAGGACCAACTTTGGACATCCCTGCTTCAAAGCATCTCTATCACTGATTCTATCTGAGTTAGATGTTTACAGCTGAAGTGAGACACACCTTCTGTGATTGGTAGAAGGGATCCAGATCCTCCAGTGGGGTGCAAAGAAACTCAGGGGGCGGATCTCCGTAGATAAAGGGGAGAAGCTTCCTGGCCTGCAGGGGATGGGCTGGTTTGGGCGACGTTTTGTCGCCTTCCTGTGAAAGATTGGTAACTGCTCTCAGTGCATTAATTGCTTGTGTTGACGGTTCATTGGGGATCCGTACCTCTTTCTTCTTCTCTTTCTCCTTATCTCTACCATCATGTTGTGAGGCAGGCGTGAGGCGTCTGAAGACCTCCGTACCAACAGGGGGCAGCAGTGATGTCATCCTCTCATTCTGCAGTGCCTCCCGGACCTCGTGGTTGCCTAGCAACTGGCTCCTGTGGGGAGGGAGACATAAGTTGATGGTCCCTGCTGTTGTCCGTCATTTAAAAAGTTGGAGAAATATCAACATGGCACGATAAGGATGTCAGAAGGTATTTGAATCTTCTCTCTGGAGCAAAACACACAGCCCAAACCTCCCCCGTGATGCAGAGTCACGCACAAATACACTTTCAAAACATTTTCAGCATTGTTTCACAATGTTTCCGTGAATTCATGTGGACAAAAAAGAGAACACACATCAATATTTTACACTGGGAACCCATGTACAGCTGCTTTCTAGGATTCATCTTCAGTCCTTGTTCCTGAGCATTTTCAGTGTTTTTTCTTTGTTCAGCCACTTAACTCTGACCTTTGACCCATTCAGGCAGAAAAAAGGCTCCTAACTCAAGGGATGAACCAGTGTTGTGTCGACACAGAACAGACAACTTAGCAAAGAAGCCATTTTAAACTGGATCTTTAGGCTCTTTGTTACCAGCAGCCTGTCACAAAGACACATCATTTGTTCCCATTTCTTTAGCTGCATCTATGAAAAACAGCAAAGAAAACACAGTTTGACAGACAGAAAATAGGATTTCTGCAGCAACAAGGTGATTCCCAAAGAGCTATTAGCTGAAAACTTGGCATATCTCAGCATGGTGTGCAGTGTGTCCTTAAAACATTTGAGGAAACTGGACAAGTGGAGGACAAAAGAAGAAGTGTCAGGCCTAAAAAACTATCTCCAGCAGATGAACAGGATCTGAAAGTGATGTCCTTAAGAAAGAGGAAAAAATCCAGCTGTGACCTGACACAGGACCACCTTCCACTTCCTTGTTTGAGGGGAAATGGACACGCCTACTATTTAAAGACGCAGTAACATCCAATGGACTTTTTTGGCATAACAAACCTCGGTCAAACATTGAGATGGGCTCAATCGGGTTGAATTGATTCCAGTTAGATACAGTGACTCAAAATGTGCCAAAACGGTTGAGCAGGGAGTTAAAAGCAGTGAAAATTGACAGTGTTTTGTTTTTTATGGCATATTACCAGCAATAAATTGGGTCCAATGCCTAAAAACATGTTTTTGTTCTTTAGTTCTTCATAAATTAGCACTATAATGAATTTTTTTCCCCATTTTTATGAATTTCGGTACTTTAACCATGAAACAACATCTCAACCGTTTGGTAGATATATATTTTATATATATTTTAAAAACTACGGGGTCCGTAAAAAAAAAATCGTACAACCTCTGCCGCATATTTTGTGTTTATATCCAGGTTTCACGTGTTTGGTTGAAGCAGCAAACTCTGACTGCAGAACTGTAAGGTGTTCCTGTTTCAGACCTACCGCTGCGAGGCGTCCAGCCTCAGCTGACCGCCTTTCCTCAGCTGCTCCGCTCGCTGCCTCCTGCTGCTCCAAAACTCAAACACGGACCCATTCATGCTGCTTCCTCTCGTCCGGATTGTTCTCTACTGTCTTCGCCTCTCTGTGTCCTGATGAATCTGTGGCTCCCCCCCCCCCCTCCAGAGTGTTTTGCTCTGTCTGTTTTGGACGACAACGAGCCCCAAAATCCCCCACCCTCCCCACACATCAAAACTGCCCCGCCCACGTCTGTGGGCTTTGAGAACCACACGGACACACATTTTACCAATCATTCAGATACAGATACATGTATTTGTCATTAAAACATGTGAATTAACCGCAGTTAAGAAGAGTCAAAGTGTATTTAAACAGAACAGAACCCAGAACCAGCCTGGTTCCTTTGTTCTGAGCCTCAGATCAAATCTGCTGGAGCTGTTTGGGTTTGTCTGAGAGCATAAATCCTGTGAATCAGAGATGGCATTTTTATTGATTTAAATAACCTCTCTGCTGCCGTGTTTCCCACCATGAAGACGGCGCCACCTGCTGGTCAGACGGGTGCTTCAGGTGCAGCCTGTGACTCCCCATCAGGTAAAGCTGGGAATAAGACGGTTTTTATTTGATCCCATCGGGTAAAGCTGGGAATAAGACGGTTTTTATTTGATCCCATCAGGTAAAGCTGGGAATAAGACGGTTTTTATTTGATCCCATCAGGTAAAGCTGGGAATAAGACGGTTTTTATTTGATCCCATCGGGTAAAGCTGGGAATAAGACGGTTTTTATTTGATCCCATCAGGTAAAGCTGGGAATAAGACGGTTTTTATTTGATCCCATCAGGTAAAGCTGGGAATAAGACGGTTTTTATTTGATCCCATCGGGTAAAGCTGGGAATAAGACGGTTTTTATTTGATCCCATCAGGTAAAGCTGGGAATAAGACGGTTTTTATTTGATCCCATCAGGTAAAGCTGGGAATAAGACGGTTTTTATTTGATCCCATCGGGTAAAGCTGGGAATAAGACGGTTTTTATTTGATCCCATCGGGTAAAGCTGGGAATAAGATGGTTTTTATTTGATCCCATCAGGTAAAGCTGGGAATAAGACGGTTTTTATTTGATCCCATCAGGTAAAGCTGGGAATAAGACGGTTTTTATTTGATCCCATCGGGTAAAGCTGGGAATAAGACGGTTTTTATTTGATCCCATCAGGTAAAGCTGGGAATAAGACGGTTTTTATTTGATCCCATCAGGTAAAGCTGGGAATAAGACGGTTTTTATTTGATCCCATCGGGTAAAGCTGGGAATAAGACGGTTTTTATTTGATCCCATCAGGTAAAGCTGGGAATAAGACGGTTTTTATTTGATCCCATCAGGTAAAGCTGGGAATAAGACGGTTTTTATTTGATCCCATCAGGTAAAGCTGGGAATAAGACGGTTTTTATTTGATCCCATCGGGTAAAGCTGGGAATAAGACGGTTTTTATTTGATCCCATCGGGTAAAGCTGGGAATAAGACGGTTTTTATTTGATCCCATCAGGTAAAGCTGGGAATAAGACGGTTTTTATTTGATCCCATCAGGTAAAGCTGGGAATAAGACGGTTTTTATTTGATCCCATCGGGTAAAGCTGGGAATAAGATGGTTTTTATTTGATCCCATCGGGTAAAGCTGGGAATAAGACGGTTTTTATTTGATCCCATCGGGTAAAGCTGGGAATAAGACGGTTTTTATTTGATCCCATCAGGTAAAGCTGGGAATAAGACGGTTTTTATTTGATCCCATCGGGTAAAGCTGGGAATAAGACGGTTTTTATTTGATCCCATCAGGTAAAGCTGGGAATAAGACGGTTTTTATTTGATCCCATCAGGTAAAGCTGGGAATAAGACGGTTTTTATTTGATCCCATCGGGTAAAGCTGGGAATAAGACGGTTTTTATTTGATCCCATCAGGTAAAGCTGGGAATAAGACGGTTTTTATTTGATCCCATCAGGTAAAGCTGGGAATAAGATGGTTTTTATTTGATCCCATCGGGTAAAGCTGGGAATAAGACGGTTTTTATTTGATCCCATCGGGTAAAGCTGGGAATAAGATGGTTTTTATTTGATCCCATCGGGTAAAGCTGGGAATAAGACGGTTTTTATTTGATCCCATCAGGTAAAGCTGGGAATAAGACGGTTTTTATTTGATCCCATCGGGTAAAGCTGGGAATAAGACGGTTTTTATTTGATCCCATCAGGTAAAGCTGGGAATAAGACGGTTTTTATTTGATCCCATCGGGTAAAGCTGGGAATAAGACGGTTTTTATTTGATCCCATCGGGTAAAGCTGGGAATAAGACGTTTTTTATTTGATCCCATCGGGTAAAGCTGGGAATAAGACGGTTTTTATTTGATCCCATCAGGTAAAGCTGGGAATAAGACGGTTTTTATTTGATCCCATCAGGTAAAGCTGGGAATAAGACGGTTTTTATTTGATCCCATCGGGTAAAGCTGGGAATAAGATGGTTTTTATTTGATCCCATCGGGTAAAGCTGGGAATAAGACGGTTTTTATTTGATCCCATCGGGTAAAGCTGGGAATAAGACGGTTTTTATTTGATCCCATCGGGTAAAGCTGGGAATAAGACGGTTTTTATTTGATCCCATCGGGTAAAGCTGGGAATAAGACGGTTTTTATTTGATCCCATCGGGTAAAGCTGGGAATAAGACGGTTTTTATTTGATCCCATCGGGTAAAGCTGGGAATAAGACGGTTTTTATTTGATCCCATCAGGTAAAGCTGGGAATAAGACGGTTTTTATCTGATCCCATCAGGTAAAGCTGGGAATAAGACGGTTTTTATTTGATCCCATCAGGTAAAGCTGGGAATAAGACGGTTTTTATTTGATCCCATCAGGTAAAGCTGGGAATAAGACGGTTTTTATTTGATCCCATCGGGTAAAGCTGGGAATAAGACGGTTTTTATTTGATCCCATCGGGTAAAGCTGGGAATAAGACGGTTTTTATTTGATCCCATCAGGTAAAGCTGGGAATAAGACGGTTTTTATTTGATCCCATCAGGTAAAGCTGGGAATAAGACGGTTTTTATTTGATCCCATCGGGTAAAGCTGGGAATAAGACGGTTTTTATTTGATCCCATCGGGTAAAGCTGGGAATAAGACGGTTTTTATTTGATCCCATCGGGTAAAGCTGGGAATAAGACGGTTTTTATTTGATCCCATCAGGTAAAGCTGGGAATAAGACGGTTTTTATTTGATCCCATCAGGTAAAGCTGGGAATAAGACGGTTTTTATTTGATCCCATCGGGTAAAGCTGGGAATAAGACGGTTTTTATTTGATCCCATCAGGTAAAGCTGGGAATAAGACGGTTTTTATTTGATCCCATCAGGTAAAGCTGGGAATAAGACGGTTTTTATTTGATCCCATCAGGTAAAGCTGGGAATAAGACGGTTTTTATTTGATCCCATCAGGTAAAGCTGGGAATAAGATGGTTTTTATTTGATCCCATCGGGTAAAGCTGGGAATAAGACGGTTTTTATTTGATCCCATCGGGTAAAGCTGGGAATAAGACGGTTTTTATTTGATCCCATCGGGTAAAGCTGGGAATAAGACGGTTTTTATTTGATCCCATCAGGTAAAGCTGGGAATAAGACGGTTTTTATTTGATCCCATCAGGTAAAGCTGGGAATAAGATGGTTTTTATTTGATCCCATCGGGTAAAGCTGGGAATAAGACGGTTTTTATTTGATCCCATCGGGTAAAGCTGGGAATAAGACGGTTTTTATTTGATCCCATCAGGTAAAGCTGGGAATAAGACGGTTTTTATTTGATCCCATCGGGTAAAGCTGGGAATAAGACGGTTTTTATTTGATCCCATCGGGTAAAGCTGGGAATAAGACGGTTTTTATTTGATCCCATCGGGTAAAGCTGGGAATAAGACGGTTTTTATCTGATCCCATCGGGTAAAGCTGGGAATAAGACGGTTTTTATTTGATCCCATCAGGTAAAGCTGGGAATAAGACGGTTTTTATTTGATCCCATCAGGTAAAGCTGGGAATAAGACGGTTTTTATTTGATCCTATCAGGTAAAGCTGGGAATAAGACGGTTTTTATTTGACCCCATCAGGTAAAGCTGGGAATAAGACGGTTTTTATTTGATCCCATCAGGTAAAGCTGGGAATAAGACGGTTTTTATTTGATCCTATCAGGTAAAGCTGGGAATAAGACGGTTTTTATTTGATCCCATCAGGTAAAGCTGGGAATAAGACGGTTTTTATTTGATCCCATCAGGTAAAGCTGGGAATAAGACGGTTTTTATTTGATCCCATCAGGTAAAGCTGGGAATAAGACGGTTTTTATTTGATCCCATCAGGTAAAGCTGGGAATAAGACGGTTTTTATTTGATCCCATCAGGTAAAGCTGGGAATAAGACGGTTTTTATTTGATCCCATCAGGTAAAGCTGGGAATAAGACGGTTTTTATTTGATCCCATCGGGTAAAGCTGGGAATAAGACGGTTTTTATTTGATCCCATCGGGTAAAGCTGGGAATAAGACGGTTTTTATTTGATCCCATCGGGTAAAGCTGGGAATAAGACGGTTTTTATTTGATCCCATCGGGTAAAGCTGGGAATAAGACGGTTTTTATTTGATCCCATCAGGTAAAGCTGGGAATAAGACGGTTTTTATTTGATCCCATCGGGTAAAGCTGGGAATAAGACGGTTTTTATTTGATCCCATCAGGTAAAGCTGGGAATAAGACGGTTTTTATTTGATCCCATCGGGTAAAGCTGGGAATAAGACGGTTTTTATTTGATCCCATCGGGTAAAGCTGGGAATAAGATGGTTTTTATTTGATCCCATCGGGTAAAGCTGGGAATAAGACGGTTTTTATTTGATCCCATCAGGTAAAGCTGGGAATAAGACGGTTTTTATTTGATCCCATCGGGTAAAGCTGGGAATAAGATGGTTTTTATTTGATCCCATCGGGTAAAGCTGGGAATAAGACGGTTTTTATTTGATCCCATCAGGTAAAGCTGGGAATAAGACGGTTTTTATTTGATCCCATCGGGTAAAGCTGGGAATAAGACGGTTTTTATTTGATCCCATCAGGTAAAGCTGGGAATAAGACGGTTTTTATTTGATCCCATCAGGTAAAGCTGGGAATAAGACGGTTTTTATTTGATCCCATCGGGTAAAGCTGGGAATAAGACGGTTTTTATTTGATCCCATCGGGTAAAGCTGGGAATAAGACGGTTTTTATTTGATCCCATCGGGTAAAGCTGGGAATAAGACGGTTTTTATTTGATCCCATCAGGTAAAGCTGGGAATAAGACGGTTTTTATTTGATCCCATCAGGTAAAGCTGGGAATAAGACGGTTTTTATTTGATCCCATCAGGTAAAGCTGGGAATAAGACGGTTTTTATCTGATCCCATCGGGTAAAGCTGGGAATAAGACGGTTTTTATTTGATCCCATCAGGTAAAGCTGGGAATAAGACGGTTTTTATTTGATCCCATCAGGTAAAGCTGGGAATAAGATGGTTTTTATTTGATCCCATCGGGTAAAGCTGGGAATAAGACGGTTTTTATTTGATCCCATCGGGTAAAGCTGGGAATAAGACGGTTTTTATTTGATCCCATCGGGTAAAGCTGGGAATAAGACGGTTTTTATTTGATCCCATCAGGTAAAGCTGGGAATAAGACGGTTTTTATTTGATCCCATCGGGTAAAGCTGGGAATAAGATGGTTTTTATTTGATCCCATCGGGTAAAGCTGGGAATAAGACGGTTTTTATCTGATCCCATCGGGTAAAGCTGGGAATAAGACGGTTTTTATTTGATCCCATCGGGTAAAGCTGGGAATAAGACGGTTTTTATTTGATCCCATCGGGTAAAGCTGGGAATAAGACGGTTTTTATTTGATCCCATCAGGTAAAGCTGGGAATAAGACGGTTTTTATTTGATCCCATCGGGTAAAGCTGGGAATAAGACGGTTTTTATTTGATCCCATCGGGTAAAGCTGGGAATAAGACGTTTTTTATTTGATCCCATCGGGTAAAGCTGGGAATAAGACGGTTTTTATTTGATCCCATCAGGTAAAGCTGGGAATAAGACGGTTTTTATTTGATCCCATCAGGTAAAGCTGGGAATAAGACGGTTTTTATTATATTATATCAGGTACACCAAAGACATTCACTTTGACTCAGCTTTAAAAGCTCCTCCTGGCTGTTTCTGTAGCTTTAGAATCACCTTTTGAATCTTTGTGGTTAATTTTCTGGGAAAACTCCTCCAGAATCTGTCTTATTAAGTCAATAGATTCTGGTCAGAACGTTACTTGAACCTCCCCTGGAGCCGGGGTTTACAGAACGTCTCTGATTGGTTGAGTGTTTCCTCCTGGCTGTAACTTTAACTTGGAGTAGTCTGTGAACATGTGAGTGGGTGGAGGAGACTGCAGCTGTGTTGGAGAGTGAATAAGAACAGGAAGTGGAGGTCCAGATGTTAAAGTGTTCCTGAGAGAGGCGCTCTGGCTAAAACTCCTGCTGAAGGAATGTTTTATAGTTGCAGCATCATTCAGACAGGCTGTAAACACATGAAGGAGCTTATATCGTGATCAATATCTGCAGGTTTGGTGCCAGGTTTAGTTTGAGCTCTTTTGAATCTCTGATTCTCAGTTTTTCCCAAAGTGGAAATCACAAAAACCTCTTGTGTTTGTTGCTGTGTGTCGTCCACCTGGCCCTTATTCTGAGTTTCTGCCTGAATTCTCAGAGTTTTTATCCCAGTTAGTGCTGAGTACAGATAAAGTCATTGTAGTGACTTTAATATTCATGTAGATTCAGTTTACTTCATGGGAGCTCCCATGATGCACCTCTCAGGTGAGCCTGAAACATCCCATAGTTCTGCTGCTATAGGCCCAGCCTGCTGGGGGAGCTCCCATGATGCACCTCTCCTCCCTCCATGTACAGATGACATCATTGCTGTCATTAACTTGTGTTTCTCTCTCTCAGCAGGTGTCTCTGGCCTGGTGTTACGCTGCTTGTTGTCCCCTCTTTCCTGTCCTCTCAGCCCCAGCTGCTCCAGGCAGATGGACCCTTCCTGGTTCTGGTTTACTGGAAATGCTGCGATCTGCAGGAATGTGAAATGATGGCTGTGCCAGAAACACAGCATCCCACACACACAGAAGGTTTCAGTGCACGTTATTTTTAAATGAATGGACACCAAATGTCTCAGAAAGGACGCAACATCCCGATTTCCTGGAACCAGTGAAAGAGTTTTCTGTCCAACACACAGGGGTAACAGAGCCTCATTGTTTGGTGGATTTTCTTCCTTTATGGATGAAAACTGTCAGCATCAAACATGACTGTTCTTCTATCTTTGTGAGGACCAAACCAAAGGTTCTCCAAAGGCCTGAAACTCAGTTCCCGAGTCAACTCAATTCAGTTTGTTTCAATTCAGAACCAGTGTCATTTTAAGGCACCCATTACAACTAATTCCATGATAATGCAGATCAGTTTAAATCAGTCTGATAGGAGCATTCGTTTAATTGGCCTATAAGGTTGCTGAGGAAAGCAACAGCTCACATGGAAACAGATGATCTTTAGGGCTTTAATTAGCCCCCACTGGAGCAAAAACTAACCAAGAATACAGGTAACTTACAACAAGTAAAGCATGTAACACGATCTGACAGATGGAAAAACAGTGAGTAAGGGTAACCCTAACCCTCAAAACAGGAAACATACAGGAAAGGACGTCAAATTCAACAGAACAAATGCAGGGAAACTATAAAAAAAGATAAAAAAACAGGAAGTGATCAGAACACAAACCTGAGGAGGTGGTATTTTTTACCAGTTTTTATGGCAAATAGATTTACTTTAGTGAGGATTGGGAACTAAGAGATGTAAAATGGGACCCCACATTTCATTAATCCATTACTCTATTGATGAGAAACTATTTTCTGATAAAATCCATCCAGGCATTGGTAGATCCCTGTTTGCAGAAGAGATATTTTACACATTAATGGGGAAATGTTGGAAGGAATAAAGACTGAATGGTGAACATATATTACATTTTCAGCAGAAACAAACAAATACAGAAGATACTCCTACCTGAGGTGAACCTTGCTGTGGAGGGTAGAGTGTTCTGGGTTAGTCTCCTCACAGCAGGGGGTTGCTGGTTCAAATCCTTGCTAGTTCTTTCTGTGTGGAGCTTGCATGTTCTCCCGTATAAGCGTGGGTTCTCTCTGGATACTTCAGCTTGGGCGGATAGATTATGATTGTATTGCAATGAATTCGATCGTATCTTTGAAATTGTGTTTAGGTTTATAATATAAATCCAACTGGATTGAACTGAACCAAATCTCCTGGTTCCATTTATCAGCTGAACAGATTCATCCTGAGGTCACAGTTTTTAAAAGGCCTGTTGGTCTTTTTTATAAGGAGAAATGAATTGGAACCAAATCTGTCCTCTTGAAGATGCATTAACCTGCATTAACCCAGTTAAACAGACAGGAGAGACTTCACATGAAGAATTCTTCTTCCCTCACATTGAAACTATTTCCCATCTATTCAATCAGTGCATATTTACCAGAATGAATCACATTAAAACTGGACAAATAATTCAGTTTATAGACAGACTTCAAACCAAACTTCTGTGCAAACTTTTACATAGCAACACAATCAAAGAACTTGAAAATAAAAAGGATATATTTTCTAGTAATTTCATGTAAAGTAACTATGTATTGTATTAATTTCACGCTCATGTAGACGGTTCTTCTTTGTGTTTCCTGTTAGGAAACCCTGGCATTAGGCCTGTCAGGATTGGGCTCTGGTTCTGGTGTTTGGTGTTCTTCTGAGACCTGGTTGGGCTCAGCAGGCTGCAGATCCTTCAGCCTCAGTATGTCAGAGGTCTTTCCTGTGTTTCTCTGTGTCTCTTAGTTCTCTCCTGGCGTCCTGGAAGCTACGATCCATCCTGAGTTCCTGTTCCGCCGGTTTGTTCAGATCAGGTTATGCAGATTACTTTCTGTGGAATACTCACCTCAGATCCAATCTAATCCATTTTTGCCCGTTTCCACACCTCGCATTTGATCAAACTCCTCCGACACATTTCATGTTACAGGCTTCAAACTTGGCCATGTTACTCTTAAGCCATGGGGGACTAAAAGTTATGGAAATCTTTCTCAAACCTTAAAGGGTGTGGCCGTGGCGAAACCTCAAAGTTCGACGACTGGCCATTGCTCGCCATGAAAAACAAAGAAGCTTTTAACTCCCACATTAACCAATCTACCCCAGACTTCATATGTTGCACTTATAACTTATAACTTCACTTATAACTTCTCCATACATTGTCTGATCTTCACCAAACTTCATAGGCTGCACTTGGGCTCCACCCAGAACGCATACATATGACCAAACTTACACAAGCTTATAGCGCCACCTGCTGGTGGCCATAAACGTCACTTTTTACGTCCGGAGAGCTTAATGGGTTAAACCTGTTTTGATGTGACAGGGTAACCCATAAAATACTGTGTAACAGATGTTGTGAGATTGATAGAAAAAGAAAACTATACTTGCAAAATACCAAAAATTGGGAAATACTTGTGCAGTGAGGGACTGTTTTGGCAATAGATGAACAAAATGCTGATGAAGCTTAGAAAGGGATTTGGGGGGGGTTCTGTTTCAAACTTCTATGGTTATCAATCAATAAAACTATTGAAATAACGATGAAAAGCTTTGAGTGTTCAGGGGATGTATTTATGAAATCATGTTTCCTTATCAAGAATCTTTATTGTCACTATGCAGGCACAATGACATTTTGTTCAGGAGCTCCTGGCTTAGAACGCACAAAAGGCAAAAGGCACACGGTATAAAGATAACTAAATAATATAAAAATAGTAAAAGTTACGTAGAAGTTACATAAAGTGCAGTGCGAGTGTCTGTCTGCAGGGTTTTTAATAAGCAGTCTATGGATGGGGGTATGGGGTGATGGATTTTACAGCTCTGGGGAAGAAGCTGTCTCAGCCTGTTGGGTTTTGTTACTCCTGTACAAACAGTTTGTGTCCTGGGTGGGTGGCTCTGTGGCTATACGACTGGCCCTCCTTCGGACCGGCTGTTGTATATTGAGTCCAGGTGTAGGAGAGGACTACCCACAATCCCCTGTGACAGAGGAGGCTGTCTGTTGTGGCTCTGTAGACGTTTGTCAGAGGCTGAGGGGAGAGTTCAGTCCTTTTCAGCTTCCTCAGGAAGAAGAGCCTTTGTTGGGCCTTCTTCACCAGGTGGGAAATGTGCATGGACCTGAGGTTAGATGTGATGCGGATGCCTGTGAACTTGATGTTTTCCACCCGCTCCACCTCTGCCCCATGAATGTGGAGACGGGTGTATTCAGTCCTCCTGGGTCTCCTGAAGTCCTGGTCTTGCTGGTGTTCAGGACAAGGCTGTTGCCTGAACACCATCCTGTCAGGTGCTGGATCTCCTCTCTGTAGTGAGTCTCTTTGCTGTCCGATGTCACTACAATGGTGTCATCTGCAAAGTTCACAACCATGTTTGTTGAGTGAATAGCAGAACAATCGCGTGTGAACAAAGTGAAAAGGGCTTTTAATATATATATATATATATATATATATATATGATATAACCACTTGAGGCCTGTTGGTGAGAAAGTCTCTGATCCAGAAGCACAGGGGGCCACACAGTCCCAGGTTGTGAAGTTTCAGCATCAGCTTCTCTGGAATCACAGTATTGAAAGCTGAACTGAAGTCCACAAATAGCATCCTGACATAGTTGTTGGGATGCTCCAGGTGAGTCAGGGTCTAATGTTAGGGAGACTGCATCCTCCATTGATCGGTCCTCCCTGTAGACGAACTGATGTCTGTCCAGAGGAGCAGGGATGATGTCCTTGATGTGACTCAGGACAATCCTCTGAAAGCACTTCATGATCACCGGGGTCAGAGCGACAGTGACAGCAGATTTTTTTGGCACAGGTACAATGATGGAGGACTTGAGGCAAGCAGGAACAGAAGCAAGCTCCAGGTAAAGTTTGAAAATGTCCATGAAAACTCCAACCAGCTGATGAGCACACAGCTTAAGAAACCTGACACCTTATGTGGTCCTGCGGGTTTGTTTGTGTTGATCCTCCTCAGGGTGGAGCTCATCTGATGTTACTGCAGGACAAGAGGCTGGAATCACTCCTCAATCTGTGGCAGATAAACAGTCTTTCTGCTGCTGCTTATCTGGCAGCATCTGGTCTGATTAAAACAATATCTGTGGTAAAGGTTTTACGGATGGATCTCTTGATTATTACTCCTGACCAGCTGGTGGCGGTAATGTGCCGTAACCTTGTTTGCCAACCAACAATAAACACAAGAAGAAGAAAAAGAAAACGAGGAGGAAGACGAAGAAAAACAGACATAAGAGGGGTAGCGGCATAGACATAAAGAATAGACGCCGCATCGACCGCTACTGCCTATTGGCGCTGACGAGCCGTGGAGCCGCCATCTTGGACCGGTCACCCGCTCCACCCGGTGTAATCTGACATGTGTCATCGCATTTAATCAAGCATAAGTTGCTGAATACAAAACTGATTTTGATGGGCTTTTTTTCTGCAAACATCATACATGTTGGCATAATACCGGACACATGATCCGCGTATTTTAATATTCATAGTAGGCTTAACAGTGATAGAATATTCTGGTATGTGATATGTTATGTATAATAGGTAGGCTATTTAGCAAAAGACACACAATATATAATATAATATAATATAATATAATATAATATAATATAATATAATATAATATAATATAATATAATATAATATAATATAATATAATATAAGAAGCAGATTGTAGCTTGTGTATTAGCTATTTTAATAAGTTAAAAAATTAAGAAACAATGATACATTATACATCCATATATAAGATAAAGCACAATAGACAGAAGTTATATATCTGAAAAAAATAATGAATATCTATATCTACACACTATATATCTCAGAAAAAAAATTAAAATTTATATCTATATCAAGATTGATTCAAATTGTCTTTATTGTCTTTAATGGTATCAAACATTGTTGCCGAAAGCAAAACATACCGAAATACAATTCAATTATAATACAATTACATTGAAGTATTTACATTAATTATTTAATTATTCTCTCTCTCTAAAATAAATGAAAATCTCCCTCTCTCTCTCTCTCTCTCTCTCTCTCTCTCTCTCTCTCGATATATATATATATATATATATATATATATATATATATATATATATATATATATATATATATATATCAGAAAAAAATTAAGACAGACAGATAGATTATGGAAAAATCCTTAAAAAAATTAATTTAAATTTTCAAGTTAAACACAAGAACATGACACCACCCCACCCCAAACCATATTTACACAGAGTTGCTCATGAAAGTTTAAATGAGCTAAAAGCCCTGAAAGAGCTTTCTCCCTTTCTGCAGGTCAGCAGAGGTGAGTTTGGCAGCCCGATGACTCCTTCCAGTGAATCCTTCCCTCCTCAGAGCAACTTCCCACTTCTTCCTCATAGCTTTATCTTTGGGAAACCTTCAAAATAAAAAACAGGAAATTCTAGGAAGTCAACACAAAAACATTTTAAAAAGGAGGACAAGCTTATTTTATTCCTCTTCTTCCTATTTTCTTCTTTCTCCTTCTCTTCCTCTCTCTCTTAAGAGGGTTAATCTCAACAAAACTCCCATTTTGACGCACATCTGTTGATAATAAACCAAAGCTGCTGAAATTGTAAGTTTGTTTGCAAACTATTCCACAGTCAGATATAATGTTGTCTGTATTTTTAAGTAAGTGGGTTGGGTATGAGCCATGAGAGGTGTTTTACTTTTGTTAAGATGAAAGAATTACATGTCAATAATACAGCGTGTCACCTGTGTAAAATCTGCACAGGTGACAGGTCAATGTTATATCAGCAATATTTACATTATTTCTACAATGGCATTATTGTGTGAGTTGTAATCTAAGCCTGTGTTATGGAATATATGATTTATAAAGTCTCAGTTGGCCTAATAGTCGGGTGAAGATAGGCTATAAACGTAGCCAAGCTTAACGTTTGCTGGCTACGATTTCGGTGGCGGACATAAATACAGTGAATATCTTCTATTCACAAAATACAACCAATAATAATGTTGAATCTTACTAGTAAAAAGAAATCACTCCTGTTCGCAATCATCCGCCGATTTGCACAGGAATACAGCGCTCTGGTGTCTATGGGACCGGTCCAAGATGGCGGCCGTACTTCTCGCGCCCCAGTGGTCGATGCGGCGTCTACCGTTTATAATGACTGTGGGTCGCGGTTTGAAAGTGCAGCGCGCGCATCCCGGCACGAGGACAAGATGGCGGCGGCGTTGGAGCGCAGTTACATCGAGATCTGCGGGTTCGAGCGGGAAGCAGCACGGCGGTTCCGAGAGGTGACCGTGAGCCTGGGTAAGTGGTCCCGACTCAGAGGTTCTGGTGGTGCAACTCTACCGGTACTGCGACGCTGCTGTCTGTGTGCTAACAGCAGCTAGCCGCGTACGAACGGCAACGCGCGTGCTCGTGATTATCCTGAAGCGAAAAGATGCGTGTTGGGGTAAAACGCGTTGCGGCAGCCCCCCTGTGAGACCTCCGGTGCTGTACCGGCCTTCAGGGGCAGGCTCTGCGGGGACCAGAACCCTCTCATTCATCTGGATGTGCGGGTTAGCGGGGACGCGCAGATCGATGGAAACTCTTATTGATAAGAATAGAGTTTCAGAGACTCTGTTTACTCACAGCACACCTGGATTCTACCTGTTGGACCTTAATAAGCAGTTTATGTTGTTGTTGAACTAACCAACAGCACCGGACCCCGGTCCGGTCCGGTCCGGTCCGGTCCGGCCCTGACAGCTGATCTGCTTACGATCATGGAAAATATTAATGTTCCTGTTAAAACCGTCATATAGACCCGGAGACAGGTATATTAGTTCTAAAACATTAGTTTTTATGATTATTAACATTTTAATTTACAGAACAACAACTAAAGTAGAAGAAGTTAGAAAAATGTTGAGAGTTTATAGATGAGTAAGATTCAGGCTGAAGCAGGTTCTGAACCAGGACTAAACTGGTCTCCAGTAGGCATTTTGGGTGATTTATGACGTCACAACCAATCGAACCAATTAAAGTCGATTTGTGGTGACATCATCATTAAACTAACATTAATCATTTGCTACCAGACCAGTGTTTGGCTACAAATAAAGCAGTCATTTCCGTAACCCTCCTCACGCTGGTACCGATCCAAAGACTCCTCCGGACCCAAACTGGTGGGTCAGCCGGGCACATCCCCAGTCTGCAATGTTCTGTGTTCGGACCGTAAAGATGGTGGCAGGTGATGCTGTTTATCTCAGAAAGTTCTGAGACTCTGAACCCAATCAGAAGATTTGGCTCCGACTCTGTCCCAGAATAAGGTGGAAATCACAGAAAAGTTACTGATTGGATATTCTCTGATATTCGGACCCACTGGTGACGGTTCAGATATCAGCCGGAGAACGGATCTGTTGGCAGGTCAGAACCGGACAGAAAGACCCGTAGAACTCAGCTGTACTTCCTGTCTGCAGATGTGACGCCGCTTCCAGGTGGCGTGAAGTGTGCCGATGGCGCCGGAGCGTTTCATTACGAGGAGAGCGGGAAGCTGCTGTCTGTCACCAGCAACCGCTTCATTCACTGGTGAGTATCCTGCACTGTGCATGTGAGCGTGCATGTGAGCGTGCATGTGAGCGTGCATGTGAGCGTGCACTCACGTGCTCTGTGGGGGGGGGGGGGGCAGGTCCACCTGTGGAGACTCGGTGCAGCTGGTGGAGGAGTCTCTTGACACCAACCTGCTGAACAATGCCATCAGACTGAGATTCAGCTGCTGCTCTGTTCTGCCCGGGGGGGTCAGCATCCAGGAGACCCTGAACAACGTGGTCATCCTCATCTGTACCAATCAGAGCGTCCACCGGCTGCTGCTGCCACACCCCTCGCGCATGTACCGCAGTGTGAGTACAGAGCGGCCGGCTCCCTCCTGTGCCTTCAGCTCCCCTGAGGCTGTGCTTGATGCTGTTTCCTCTTCCAGGAGCTGGTGACTGAGCTGCACATGCAGTCCATCTTCACCGACGTGGGAAAGCTCAGCCTGCAGGACCCGACTCACAGCGCCATCATCCCTGGCGCGGCGGGGCACACGGGGGGCCCCAGTGCTGTGGCGGCCTGGCTCAGCTTCCAGGGAGACGCCCACTTTGCTCTGGCTTCACCTGACGGAGGCATCACGGTGGTCACGCTGCCACCTCAGGACGCTCAGGGTAAACGCCTGTCGGTTACTGTCGGTGATCATGTGACCTGCTGCTGCGGTCTGCATCTGAGCCGTCAGTTTTATTCATAAAGCGCCAAATTACAACAAATGTCATGTCAATCACTTCAGAGAAACTTGGGATGCACCGATACCACAAACCGAGTGTAAGTTAGCCGAGTATAAGTTAGCCCTAACCCCTGAGTATAAGTTAGCCGGGTATAAGTTAGCCACCTAAGTATAAGTTACCCCTAACCCCTGAGTACAAGTTAGCCGAGTACAAGTTAGCCGAGTACAAGTTAGCCGAGTACAAGTTAGCCGAGTACAAGTTAGCCGAGTATAAGTTACCCACCCGAGTATAAGTTAACCCTAACCCTTTCCAAGTACTAATCAAGGCCATTTCAGTTCTTACAATTAAACACATTTTATGTGTCTTTAGGTCTTTATGTCTTTAAGACAGGCTTGTAGTCTGACCAACCTGTTGTTTTCATCTGGTTTCATAGATCAGTACAGCTGAGTATCATCAGCATAACAATGGAAATGTATGCCATGCTGTCTGATAATGTTACCTAATGGAAGCATGTATAAAGTAAAAAGAATTGGTCCAAGCACAGAACCCTGAGGAACTCCATGAAGAGTCTTCATTTACAAGAACAAACTGGAATCTATCAGACACCTTCAGAACCAAACTGGGTCCTGGTTCCACCCTCCTTTTCCCTGTTCACAGGCAGCGTGTCGGTGCTGGAGCTGAGGAGGAGCTCCATGATGAGGAGGATTTCAGGCTGGATGCCCTCAGCCATCCGGGGGGAGCAGAGTCCGGCTGACCTGGTGCTCAGCCTGGCTGTCAGGGAGCTGGAGGAGGACTCCTTCATCTTCGCCCTGTGTCAGGACCACCGGCTGCGCATGTGGTCGTTCAGAGTCAGTGTCACGCCGCTGCCGCCATGTTCTAACTTAATGATGTCAGAGTCTGACCCGGCTCTGGTGTACTCCCCAGGAGCAGGCGTGTCTGCTGGAGGCGGACATGTTGGAGTACATGCCGGCGTGTAAAGGCGTGAAGCGCCTGTCGGGTCAGGGTCACCGGCTGAGGCTGGCGTTCTCCTCCACCACGGGCCTCTGCCTGGGCGTGTACCTCGCCGTCCCTCAGAGAGGACAGTTCACCGTGCTGCAGCTGGTCGCCACCGACAACAACCGATACAGCCTTGACCACATTTCCTCCCTGTTCAGCACACAGGTAAGAACCGGGTCAGAGGGTCCAGATGGGTCGCTGTGTCCGACTGTGAACCAGAACCAGCTTCATGTTCTGGACTGTTCAGGTTTTATTTAAACTCTGAGACAATTCGACTCAGCTGATCCAACTCGGGCTTGTTTCTGATGTTCTGGACCTCTGTGGTTCTGTTTCATGTGGACCCGCCTGATGACCACCAGGAGGCTCTGGTGGACTTCACACTGACCTCCTCGGACGTCTGGGCTCTGTGGGTGGATGACACCAACGCCACTGTGGTGAAGCACATCAGCTTTGAACAGTAAGTGGCAGCCGCCTGTTATGTGTGAACAGAACCTGTAGGTTCAGAACCTGTAGGTTCAGAACCTGTAGGTTCAGAGCCTGTAGGTTCAGGACCTGTAGGTTCAGGACCTGTAGGTTCAGGGCCTGTAGGTTCAGGACCTGTAGGTTTGTAGGTTCAGGACCTGTAGGTTTGTAGGTTCAGGACCTGTAGGTTTGTAGGTTCAGGACCTGTAGGTTTGTAGGTTCAGGACCTGTAGGTTCAGGACCTGTAGGTTTGTAGGTTCAGGACCTGTAGGTTCAGGACCTGTAGGTTCAGAGTCTGTAGGTTCAGAGTCTGTAGGTTCAGAGCCTGTAGGTTCAGAGCCTGTAGGTTCAGGACCTGTAGGTTCAGGACCTGTAGGTTCAGGACCTGTAGGTTCAGGACCTGTAGGTTCAGAGCCTGTAGGTTCAGGACCTGTAGGTTCAGAGCCTGTAGGTTCAGGACCTGTAGGTTCAGGACCTGTAGGTTCAGGACCTGTAGGTTCAGAGCCTGTAGGTTCAGAGCCTGTAGGTTCAGAGCCTGTAGGTTCAGAGCCTGTAGGTTCAGAGCCTGTAGGTTCAGGACCTGTAGGTTCAGGACCTGTAGGTTCAGGACCTGTAGGTTCAGGACCTGTAGGTTCAGAGCCTGTAGGTTCAGGACCTGTAGGTTCAGAGCCTGTAGGTTCAGAACCTGTAGGTTCAGGACCTGTAGGTTCAGAGCCTGTAGGTTCAGAGCCTGTAGGTTCAGGACCTGTAGGTTCAGGACCTGTAGGTTCAGGACCTGTAGGTTTGTAGGTTCAGGACCTGTAGGTTCAGGACCTGTAGGTTTGTAGGTTCAGGACCTGTAGGTTCAGAGCCTGTAGGTTCAGAGCCTGTAGGTTCAGGACCTGTAGGTTCAGGACCTGTAGGTTTGTAGGTTCAGAGCCTGTAGGTTCAGAGCCTGTAGGTTCAGAGCCTGTAGGTTCAGAGCCTGTAGGTTCAGGACCTGTAGGTTCAGAGCCTGTAGGTTCAGGACCTGTAGGTTCAGGACCTGTAGGTTCAGAGCCTGTAGGTTCAGGACCTGTAGGTTCAGGACCTGTAGGTTCAGAGCCTGTAGGTTCAGGACCTGTAGGTTCAGGACCTGTAGGTTCAGAGCCTGTAGGTTCAGGACCTGTAGGTTCAGGACCTGTAGGTTCAGGACCTGTAGGTTCAGGACCTGTAGGTTCAGGGCCTGTAGGTTCAGGGCCTGTAGGTTCAGGGCCTGTAGGTTCAGGACCTGTAGGTTTGTAGGTTCAGGACCTGTAGGTTTGTAGGTTCAGAACCTGTAGGTTCAGAACCTGTAGGTTCAGAACCTGTAGGTTCAGAACCTGTAGGTTCAGAACCTGTAGGTTCAGAACCTGTAGGTTCAGAACCTGTAGGTTTGTAGGTTCAGGACCTGTAGGTTCAGAACCTGTAGGTTTGTAGGTTCAGGACCTGTAGGTTCAGGACCTGTAGGTTCAGAGCCTGTAGGTTCAGGACCTGTAGGTTCAGGACCTGTAGGTTCAGAGCCTGTAGGTTCAGGACCTGTAGGTTCAGGACCTGTAGGTTCAGGACCTGTAGGTTCAGAGCCTGTAGGTTCAGGACCTGTAGGTTCAGGACCTGTAGGTTCAGGACCTGTAGGTTCAGGACCTGTAGGTTCAGGGCCTGTAGGTTCAGGGCCTGTAGGTTCAGGGCCTGTAGGTTCAGGACCTGTAGGTTTGTAGGTTCAGGACCTGTAGGTTTGTAGGTTCAGAACCTGTAGGTTCAGAACCTGTAGGTTCAGAACCTGTAGGTTCAGAACCTGTAGGTTCAGAACCTGTAGGTTCAGAACCTGTAGGTTTGTAGGTTCAGGACCTGTAGGTTCAGAACCTGTAGGTTTGTAGGTTCAGGACCTGTAGGTTCAGGACCTGTAGGTTCAGGACCTGTAGGTTCAGGACCTGTAGGTTCAGGGCCTGTAGGTTTGTAGGTTCAGGGCCTGTAGGTTTGTAGGTTCAGGACCTGTAGGTTCAGGACCTGTAGGTTTGTAGGTTCAGGACCTGTAGGTTCAGGACCTGTAGGTTCAGGACCTGTAGGTTCAGGACCTGTAGGTTCAGGACCTGTAGGTTCAGAACCTGTAGGTTCAGAACCTGTAGGTTCAGAACCTGTAGGTTCAGAACCTGTAGGTTCAGAACCTGTAGGTTTGTAGGTTCAGGACCTGTAGGTTCAGGACCTGTAGGTTCAGGGCCTGTAGGTTTGTAGGTTCAGGACCTGTAGGTTCAGAACCTGTAGGTTTGTAGGTTCAGGACCTGTAGGTTCAGGACCTGTAGGTTCAGGACCTGTAGGTTCAGGACCTGTAGGTTCAGAACCTGTAGGTTCAGAACCTGTAGGTTCAGAACCTGTAGGTTCAGAACCTGTAGGTTTGTAGGTTCAGGACCTGTAGGTTCAGAACCTGTAGGTTTGTAGGTTCAGGACCTGTAGGTTCAGGACCTGTAGGTTCAGGACCTGTAGGTTCAGGACCTGTAGGTTCAGGACCTGTAGGTTCAGGACCTGTAGGTTCAGGACCTGTAGGTTCAGGGCCTGTAGGTTCAGGGCCTGTAGGTTCAGGGCCTGTAGGTTTGTAGGTTCAGGGCCTGTAGGTTTGTAGGTTCAGGGCCTGTAGGTTCAGGACCTGTAGGTTCAGGACCTGTAGGTTCAGGACCTGTAGGTTCAGGACCTGTAGGTTCAGGACCTGTAGGTTCAGGACCTGTAGGTTCAGGACCTGTAGGTTCAGGACCTGTAGGTTCAGGACCTGTAGGTTCAGAACCTGTAGGTTTGTAGGTTCAGGACCTGTAGGTTCAGGACCTGTAGGTTCAGGACCTGTAGGTTCAGGACCTGTAGGTTCAGGGCCTGTAGGTTCAGGGCCTGTAGGTTCAGGACCTGTAGGTTTGTAGGTTCAGGACCTGTAGGTTCAGGGCCTGTAGGTTCAGGACCTGTAGGTTTGTAGGTTCAGGACCTGTAGGTTTGTAGGTTCAGGGCCTGTAGGTTCAGGCCCTGTAGGTTCAGGACCTGTAAGTTTGTAGGTTCAGGCCCTGTAGGTTTGTAGGTTCAGGCCCTGTAGGTTTGTAGGTTCAGGCCCTGTAGGTTCAGGACCTGTAGGTTTGTAGGTTCAGGACCTGTAGGTTCAGGACCTGTAGGTTCAGGACCTGTAGGTTCAGGACCTGTAGGTTCAGGACCTGTAGGTTTGTAGGTTCAGGACCTGTAGGTTTGTAGGTTCAGGACCTGTAGGTTCAGGACCTGTAGGTTTGTAGGTTCAGGGCCTGTAGGTTCAGGACCTGTAGGTTTGTAGGTTCAGGACCTGTAGGTTCAGGACCTGTAGGTTCAGAACCTGTAGGTTCAGGACCTGTAGGTTCAGGACCTGTAGGTTCAGGACCTGTAGGTTCAGGACCTGTAGGTTCAGGACCTGTAGGTTTGTAGGTTCAGGACCTGTAGGTTTGTAGGTTCAGGACCTGTAGGTTTGTAGGTTCAGGACCTGTAGGTTTGTAGGTTCAGGGCCTGTAGGTTCAGGACCTGTAGGTTCAGGACCTGTAGGTTTGTAGGTTCAGGACCTGTAGGTTTGTAGGTTCAGGGCCTGTAGGTTCAGGCCCTGTAGGTTCAGGACCTGTAGGTTTGTAGGTTCAGGACCTGTAGGTTTGTAGGTTCAGGACCTGTAGGTTTGTAGGTTCAGGCCCTGTAGGTTCAGGACCTGTAGGTTTGTAGGTTCAGAACCTGTAGGTTCAGGGCCTGTAGGTTCAGGGCCTGTAGGTTTGTAGGTTCAGGCCCTGTAGGTTCAGGACCTGTAGGTTTGTAGGTTCAGAGCCTGTAGGTTCAGAGCCTGTAGGTTCAGAGCCTGTAGGTTCAGGACCTGTAGGTTCAGGACCTGTAGGTTCAGGACCTGTAGGTTCAGAACCTGTAGGTTCAGGTCCTGTAGGTTCAGGACCTGTAGGTTCAGGACCTGTAGGTTTGTAGGTTCAGAGCCTGTAGGTTCAGAGCCTGTAGGTTCAGAGCCTGTAGGTTCAGATCCTGTAGGTTCAGGACCTGTAGGTTCAGAGCCTGTAGGTTCAGAGCCTGTAGGTTCAGGACCTGTAGGTTTGTAGGTTCAGGACCTGTAGGTTTGTAGGTTCAGAACCTGTAGGTTCAGAACCTGTAGGTTCAGGACCTGTAGGTTCAGGACCTGTAGGTTTGTAGGTTCAGGGCCTGTAGGTTCAGGCCCTGTAGGTTCAGGACCTGTAGGTTTGTAGGTTCAGGACCTGTAGGTTTGTAGGTTCAGGACCTGTAGGTTTGTAGGTTCAGGGCCTGTAGGTTCAGGCCCTGTAGGTTCAGGACCTGTAGGTTTGTAGGTTCAGGCCCTGTAGGTTTGTAGGTTCAGGCCCTGTAGGTTCAGGACCTGTAGGTTTGTAGGTTCAGGACCTGTAGGTTCAGGACCTGTAGGTTTGTAGGTTCAGGACCTGTAGGTTTGTAGGTTCAGGACCTGTAGGTTCAGGACCTGTAGGTTCAGGACCTGTAGGTTTGTAGGTTCAGGGCCTGTAGGTTCAGGACCTGTAGGTTTGTAGGTTCAGGGCCTGTAGGTTCAGGACCTGTAGGTTTGTAGGTTCAGGACCTGTAGGTTCAGGACCTGTAGGTTTGTAGGTTCAGGACCTGTAGGTTTGTAGGTTCAGGGCCTGTAGGTTCAGGACCTGTAGGTTTGTAGGTTCAGGACCTGTAGGTTTGTAGGTTCAGGACCTGTAGGTTTGTAGGTTCAGGGCCTGTAGGTTCAGGCCCTGTAGGTTCAGGACCTGTAGGTTTGTAGGTTCAGGACCTGTAGGTTTGTAGGTTCAGGGCCTGTAGGTTCAGGCCCTGTAGGTTCAGGACCTGTAGGTTTGTAGGTTCAGGACCTGTAGGTTTGTAGGTTCAGGACCTGTAGGTTTGTAGGTTCAGGCCCTGTAGGTTCAGGACCTGTAGGTTTGTAGGTTCAGAACCTGTAGGTTCAGGGCCTGTAGGTTCAGGGCCTGTAGGTTTGTAGGTTCAGGCCCTGTAGGTTCAGGACCTGTAGGTTTGTAGGTTCAGAGCCTGTAGGTTCAGAGCCTGTAGGTTCAGAGCCTGTAGGTTCAGATCCTGTAGGTTCAGGACCTGTAGGTTCAGGACCTGTAGGTTCAGAACCTGTAGGTTCAGGTCCTGTAGGTTCAGGACCTGTAGGTTCAGGACCTGTAGGTTTGTAGGTTCAGAGCCTGTAGGTTCAGAGCCTGTAGGATCAGAGCCTGTAGGTTCAGAGCCTGTAGGTTCAGATCCTGTAGGTTCAGGACCTGTAGGTTCAGAGCCTGTAGGTTCAGAGCCTGTAGGTTCAGGACCTGTAGGTTTGTAGGTTCAGGACCTGTAGGTTTGTAGGTTCAGAACCTGTAGGTTCAGGACCTGTAGGTTCAGGACCTGTAGGTTCAGAACCTGTAGGTTCAGGACCTGTAGGTTCAGGACCTGTAGGTTCAGGACCTGTAGGTTCAGGACCTGTAGGTTCAGGACCTGTAGGTTCAGGACCTGTAGGTTTGTAGGTTCAGGACCTGTAGGTTTGTAGGTTCAGGACCTGTAGGTTTGTAGGTTCAGGACCTGTAGGTTTGTAGGTTCAGGACCTGTAGGTTCAGGACCTGTAGGTTCAGAGCCTGTAGGTTCAGGACCTGTAGGTTTAGGACCTGTAGGTTCAGGACCTGTAGGTTCAGGGCCTGTAGGTTCAGAGCCTGTAGGTTCTGATCCAGAGTCTGTGTCTTACAGCAATGCAGTGGGCCAGTGGAACCAGGTGTTTGTTCAGCCTCCACCAGAAGAAGAGGTCCCGATAGGCTTGGACCTGGACCCCAGGGTAGGACCTTTTACTCAGCAGAACCCAGAGTAGTTCTGTGCGTCGGCTGAAGATGTGAACTCTTCTTCTCTGGTTTCTGTGCAGGAAACCTACCTGGAGGTTCTGTTCTCGCCGCTGCGCTTCACAGCCTCGGCCATCATCAAAGCTCTGCAGGTGAGCCCACCTGAGCGTGTGCACGTGTGTTCCTGTGTGCGTGCACGTGTGTGTTTAAATGTGGCCTGATGTGTGTGAATGTGTGTGTGCTCTGAGCTCAGATCTTCAGGCGAGGTTCTGAGAGGATCTTCGATCCGTCCTGGGAGACGCTGAAGAAGGAGGTGACGCTGGCTGTCGAGAGCGAGGTAACGGCAGCCTGTTTGGATCAGAACGCGGTCTGTTCTGATTGCTAATTCTCTGAAGGAGGAGTTAAAGGTTTCGGTCCAATAGTTACTCCCTCCTAACATCAGGAGGTTAAAGTCAGACGGAGGAGGAAAGCTGCTTCAGGACTCTGACACTCAGCTGTGATGTGGGTCTGAAACTCCAGATGTTCAGTAAATGTTCTGCAGAAACAGCTGCAGATGCTTCATCTGATGGGATCTGATCATGTTGTTACAGGAAGGTTATCTAATATGATGATATAGAATATTACTTTATTATAAGATTTTGGAAGTGAAAGATAAAAAGGTAAATATAGTTCTGTCACCGACTGCTCATCCTCCTGTCCTCATATTTATGAATCACAGTTAGAACGACTGGAGGAAAACGATGGAGCGTCGCTATTAAGGCTGCAGCGATACGCTAATCTCACGATACACTAATCTCACGATAAAATACACTAATCTCACGATACACTAGTCTCGCGATCCGATACACTAGTCTCACGATAAGATACACTAGTCTCACGATAAGTTACACTAATCTCACGATAAGATACACTAATCTCACGATAAGATACACTAATCTCGCGATACACTAGTCTCACGATAAGATACACTAATCTCGCGATACACTAATCTCGCGATACACTAATCTCGCGATAAGATACACTAATCTCACGATAAGATACACTAATCTCACGATAAGATACACTAATCTCACGATACACTAGTCTCACGATAAAATAAAATACACTAATCTCGCGATACACTAATCTCGCGATACACTAATCTCGCGATAAGATACACTAATCTCACGATACACTAGTCTCACGATGCGATACACTAATCTCACGATACACTAGTCTCGCGATCCGATACACTAGTCTCACAATAAGATACACTAATCTCGCGATACACTAATCTCGCGATACACTAATCTCGCGATACACTAATCTCGCGATACACTAGTCTCGCGATACACTAGTCTCGCGATACACTAGTCTCGCGATACACTAGTCTCGCGATACACTAGTCTCGCGATACACTAGTCTCGCGATACACTAGTCTCACGATGCGATACACTAGTCTCGCGATACACTAATCTCGCGATACACTAATCTCGCGATACACTAGTCTCGCGATACACTAGTCTCGCGATCCGATACACTAGTCTCACAATAAGATACACTAATCTCGCGATACACTAATCTCGCGATACACTAATCTCGCGATACACTAATCTCGCGATACACTAATCTCGCGATACACTAATCTCGCGATACACTAATCTCGCGATACACTAATCTCGCGATACACTAATCTCGCGATAAGATACACTAATCTCGCGATAAGATACACTAATCTCGCGATACACTAATCTCGCGATAAGATACACTAATCTCGCGATACACTAGTCTCGCGATAAGATACACTAATCTCGCGATACACTAGTCTCACGATGCGATACACTAATCTCACGATACACTAGTCTCGCGATCCGATACACTAGTCTCACAATAAGATACACTAATCTCGCGATACACTAATCTCGCGATACACTAATCTCGCGATACACTAATCTCGCGATACACTAATCTCGCGATAAGATACACTAGTCTCACAATAAGATACACTAATCTCGCGATACACTAGTCTCACGATGCGATACACTAATCTCACGATACACTAGTCTCGCGATCCGATACACTAGTCTCACAATAAGATACACTAATCTCGCGATACACTAATCTCGCGATACACTAATCTCGCGATACACTAATCTCGCGATACACTAATCTCACGATGCGATACACTAGTCTCGCGATGCGATACACTAGTCTCACAATAAGATACACTAATCTCGCGATACACTAATCTCGCGATACACTAATCTCGCGATCCGATACACTAGTCTCACAATAAGATACACTAATCTCACGATACACTAATCTCACGATACACTAATCTCGCGATGCGATACACTAATCTCACAATAAGATACACTAATCTCGTGATACACTAATCTCACGATAAGATACACTAATCTCACGATAAGATACACAGCATTCAGCCAACGATTTTATACGATTCAATACACAGAATTTTCTGAAAGATTTTAACCGGCCAACACCACCAGACAAACGGAAACAAACAAATGTGTCTGGTGTTTATGTGGTGAATATTACATCATCAACCTGATTCTTTTACTTGCTGAATAACATAAACACAAATCCAAATTCTCTGATCACAAACCATCTTTTTAAATTTTTGAGAAGGAGCTCAAACAATAAATTACAACAATCCTACGTTCTATAAACAGAAAAGCCATCAAAACCACTGAAAACAAACTAACGCGACCACTGCTACCTTCCACTTTATCCTCCCTCCAACAGTCTTTATCAGCATTAATATAACCTCTGGGATTACAGATGTTAATTATCAGCTGTAATGAGATGAAAACGCAGCCCTGCTGGCTGTTTCTGACCACATCAGTGTGGAGGTAAAAGTGACCTGACACCCTCCTGTAGAATAACTGAGCTGCATCCTGTGGTGTGGCTGTTGTCAGGGTTCAGAACCAGTTCCAGTGACAAATGAAGGTGAAGTGAGATTAAATCGGGGACGTTTGGATAAATTAAAGGAAGAAACGTCTGTTTCCAGCATATTTTCACTTTCTCACCTGTCTGCAGATCCAGAGCAGCGTCACAGAGTTCGAGTTTTCTCAGGAGGAGTACCGTCAGCTGCAGGTGGAGTTCTGGTCCCGGTTCTACTCCTGCTGTCTGCAATACCAGGAGGCGGAGTCAGCTCCTCTGGGTCTAACCGTCAGCCCACACACCGGCATGGTGTGCCTGCTCCGGAAGGTGAGGGGAGGGTGTCTATATGATGGGGGGCGGGGCTTATGAAGGAACCGGGTGGGTTCATATAATTATCGGACAGAATTTATGGAATAATCGGGCGGTGCTGCATGGTTTTAGGGCGGGTTTGTAGAGTAACGGGATACTGTTGATGTGTTCCAGGGCTTCCTGTCCTTCTTGCTGCCCTGCTTTGCTGTGGATCACTTGTACCTGTCCTGTGACGAGTACCTGATGACCGAGGAGGAGACGCCCATCGCTGAAGGTAACGGCGCACCTTTCTCTGGTAACATGGCGTGGGGGCTCGTCTCTGACGGTGGCGGTCTGTCCTCAGATCTGGACGTGGGCCGGGACGTCCTGCAGCTCATCCAGTGTCTGCGGTTGGTCAGCGACGCCGTGTCGGCAGAGATGGCGTATGAGATGGAGAAGGCTCTGGAATACCTGCAGACGCCTGAAAGAGCCGCCGAGCTCGTCCTGGAAGACATGCTGTGCAACGACAGGTAGGTCACCTGACCAGCAGTGCGCTGTCATTACACTCTGCTGCGTGTCCTGGTGTCTTCAATTCAGCTTTATTTATAAAGCGCCAAATTACAACAAATGTCATCTCATTTCCAAGATACAGTCCGATTAGAATCTAATTCATTGTAAAACAATCGTAATCCAATCAAATCCAACTCATTAAATTCCAAATTCGTCCAATTCAAACAAAACCAATTAAAACAGTAGCCCAGCTAAGGAAACCAACAGACTGCATCTAAACTTCTCTCTGATCCTGAGCTGCACGAGGCGACTGTGGAGAGAAAAAACTCCCTTTTAACAGGAAGAAACCTCCATCAGAACCAGAACCAGGAAGAAACCTCCATCAGAACCAGAACCAGGAAGGGTCCATCTGCCTGGACCAGCTGGGGCTGAGAGGACAGGAAAGAGGGGACAACAAGCAGCGTAACACCAGGCCAGAGACACCTGCTGAGAGAGAGAAACACAAGTTAATGACAGCAATGATGTCATATGTACATGGAGAACAACACGCCGAGATACCTGAACTCCTCCACTTGAGGAAGGATCTCATCCCAACACAGAGGGCATTCCACCCCTTTCTGGCTGAGGACCATGGTCTCGGATTTGGAGGCGCTGATTCTCATCCCAGCCTCTTTCACACTTGGCTGCGAACCGCTCCAGTGAGAGCTGAAGGTCACGGCCCGACATACAGAACCACATCATCCGTAAAAAGCGGACCCGATTCTGAGGTCCCCAAACCAAACCCCCTCAACGCCCTGGCTGCACCTAGAAATTCTTGTCCCTAAGATTCAAGAAGCTTTATTTATATTGTAGCTTTCAGTGTTTCCACTGATCCTCTCTGGACCTGAGGTAGATGAATTAAACCGTCTGATGGCCACAGGCAGAAAGGACTTCCTTGGAATGAGTCTGTTGCTGAAGGGGCTTCTGTGGGGGGTAAACACCTGGTGGAGAGGGTGGGTGTTGTTGTCCAGGATGCTGTGCAGTTTCCACAGCATCCTCCTCTCAGACACCACCAAAGACCCCCAGGACGGAGCCAGCCTTCCTCATGATCTTGTTGATGACACCCCCCCCCCCCCCCCCCCCCCTCCCAGCATACAGCATTTTATTTCATTCATCAGTTCAGTGGAACTTTGTGAACATGAAGACACCTTAATTCAGGGGATAATTCAGATAAAACAAGATTGTTATCTGGTGGTAGAAACAGGGTTTGATGTCAGTTTTTCATTTTGTTGGTGGCGCTTAATGGGTTTAAAGTAAGTTTATCAAACATCTGTCACAGATTAGCTGTCACTACAGGTGTTTCATATCCCTCAGGGAAGAGAATGAGCAGCAGGGTCCAGGTGAGCCGGCATGGTGTCGGTGGAATAATCTCTGAATTGTTCTTCTGGTTTCCTGCAGAGACAATGTGATCGTGGATATTCAGAACAAACTGCAGGACGTCCGGAACCCAATGGCAGCCATGATGGTTCTGCTGAGAGAGATGGACCTGGAGATGGACTCTGAGCTGGGAGGAGACGCACCTGTCATACCTGGTAGGAACAAATCTTTTCCAGAATTATCAGGAACTGGTTTCTTTCTGTCTTTAGTCACGGTAACTATGGGAGGAACTGGTTTCTTTCTGTCTTTAGTCACGGTAACTATGGGAGGAACTGGTTTCTTTCTGTCTTTAGTCACAGTAACTATCGGAGGAACTGGTTTCTTTCTGTCTTTAGTCACGGTAACTATGGGAGGATCTGGTTTCTTTCTGTCTTTAGTCACGGTAACTATGGAGGAACTGGTTTCTTTCTGTCTTTAGTCACGGTAACTATGGGAGGAACTGGTTTCTTTCTGTCTTTAGTCACGGTAACTATGGGAGGAACTGGTTTCTTTCTGTCTTTAGTCACGGTAACTATGGGAGGATCTGGTTTCTTTCTGTCTTTAGTCACGGTAACTATGGGAGGAACTGGTTTCTTTCTGTCTTTAGTCACGGTAACTATGGGAGGATCTGGTTTCTTTCTGTCTTTAGTCACGGTAACTATGGGAGGAACTGGTTTCTTTCTGTCTTTAGTCACGGTAACTATGGGAGGAACTGGTTTCTTTCTGTCTTTAGTCACGGTAACTATGGGAGGAACTGGTTTCTTTCTGTCTTTAGTCACGGTAACTATGGGAGGAACTGGTTTCTTTCTGTCTTTAGTCACGGTAACTATGGGAGGAACTGGTTTCTTTCTGTCTTTAGTCACGGTAACTATGGGAGGAACTGGTTTCTTTCTGTCTTTAGTCACGGTAACTATGGGAGGAACTGGTTTCTTTCTGTCTTTAGTCACGGTAACTATCGGAGGAACTGGTTTCTTTCTGTCTTTAGTCACGGTAACTATTGGAGGAACTGGTTTCTTTCTGTCTTTAGTCACGGTAACTATGGGAGGAACTGGTTTCTTTCTGTCTTTAGTCACAGTAACTATGGGAGGAACTGGTTTCTTTCTGTCTTTAGTCACGGTAACTATGGGAGGAACTGGTTTCTTTCTGTCTTTAGTCACGGTAACTATGGGAGGAACTGGTTTCTTTCTGTCTTTAGTCACGGTAACTATCGTAGGAACTGGTTTCTTTCTGTCTTTAGTCACGGTAACTATCGGAGGAACTGGTTTCTTTCTGTCTTTAGTCACGGTAACTATCGGAGGAACTGGTTTCTTTCTGTCTTTAGTCACGGTAACTGTCGGAGGAACTGGTTTCTTTCGTTCTTTAGTCACGGTAACTATCGGAGGAACTGGTTTCTTTCGTTCTTTAGTCACGGTAACTATGGGAGGAACTGGTTTCTTTCGTTCTTTAGTCACGGTAACTTTGGGAGGAACTGGTTTCTTTCTGTCTTTAGTCACGGTAACTATGGGAGGAACTGGTTTCTTTCTGTCTTTAGTCACGGTAACTATGGGAGGAACTGGTTTCTTTCTGTCTTTAGTCACGGTAACTATGGGAGGAACTGGTTTCTTTCTGTCTTTAGTCACGGTAACTATGGGAGGAACTGGTTTCTTTCTGTCTTTAGTCACGGTAACTATGGGAGGAACTGGTTTCTTTCTGTCTTTAGTCACGGTAACTATGGGAGGAACTGGTTTCTTTCTGTCTTTAGTCACGGTAACTATGGGAGGAACTGGTTTCTTTCTGTCTTTAGTCACGGTAACTATGGGAGGAACTGGTTTCTTTCTGTCTTTAGTCACGGTAACTATCGTAGGAACTGGTTTCTTTCTGTCTTTAGTCACGGTAACTATCGGAGGAACTGGTTTCTTTCTGTCTTTAGTCACGGTAACTATCGGAGGAACTGGTTTCTTTCTGTCTTTAGTCACGGTAACTGTCGGAGGAACTGGTTTCTTTCGTTCTTTAGTCACGGTAACTATCGGAGGAACTGGTTTCTTTCGTTCTTTAGTCACGGTAACTATGGGAGGAACTGGTTTCTTTCGTTCTTTAGTCACGGTAACTTTGGGAGGAACTGGTTTCTTTCTGTCTTTAGTCACGGTAACTATGGGAGGAACTGGTTTCTTTCTGTCTTTAGTCACGGTAACTATGGGAGGAACTGGTTTCTTTCTGTCTTTAGTCACGGTAACTATGGGAGGAACTGGTTTCTTTCTGTCTTTAGTCACGGTAACTATGGGAGGAACTGGTTTCTTTCTGTCTTTAGTCACGGTAACTATGGGAGGAACTGGTTTCTTTCTGTCTTTAGTCACGGTAACTATGGGAGGAACTGGTTTCTTTCTGTCTTTAGTCACGGTAACTATGGGAGGAACTGGTTTCTTTCTGTCTTTAGTCACGGTAACTATGGGAGGAACTGGTTTCTTTCTGTCTTTAGTCACGGTAACTATGGGAGGAACTGGTTTCTTTCTGTCTTTAGTCACGGTAACTATGGGAGGAACTGGTTTCTTTCTGTCTTTAGTCACGGTAACTATGGGAGGAACTGGTTTCTGTCTGTCTTTAGTCACGGTAACTATGGGAGGAACTGGTTTCTTTCTGTCTTTAGTCACGGTAACTATCGGAGGAACTGGTTTCTTTCTGTCTTTAGTCACGGTAACTATCGGAGGAACTGGTTTCTGTCTGTCTTTAGTCACGGTAACTATGGGAGGAACTGGTTTCTTTCTGTCTTTAGTCACGGTAACTATGGGAGGAACTGGTTTCTTTCTGTCTTTAGTCACGGTAACTATGGGAGGAACTGGTTTCATTCTGTCTTTAGTCACGGTAACTATGGGAGGAACTGGTTTCTTTCTGTCTTTAGTCACGGTAACTATCGGAGGAACTGGTTTCTTTCTGTCTTTAGTCACGGTAACTATCGGAGGAACTGGTTTCTGTCTGTCTTTAGTCACGGTAACTATGGGAGGAACTGGTTTCTTTCTGTCTTTAGTCACGGTAACTATGGGAGGAACTGGTTTCTTTCTGTCTTTAGTCACGGTAACTATGGGAGGAACTGGTTTCTTTCGGTCTTTAGTCACGGTAACTATCGGAGGAACTGGTTTCATTCTGTCTTTAGTCACGGTAACTATGGGAGGAACTGGTTTCTTTCTGTCTTTAGTCACGGTAACTATCGGAGGAACTGGTTTCTTTCTGTCTTTAGTCACGGTAACTATCGGAGGAACTGGTTTCTTTCTGTCTTTAGTCACGGTAACTATGGGAGGAACTGGTTTCTTTCTGTCTTTAGTCACGGTAACTATCGGAGGAACTGGTTTCTTTCTGTCTTTAGTCACGGTAACTATTGGAGGAACTGGTTTCTTTCTGTCTTTAGTCACGGTAACTATGGGAGGAACTGGTTTCTTTCTGTCTTTAGTCACGGTAACTATGGGAGGAACTGGTTTCTTTCTGTCTTTAGTCACGGTAACTATGGGAGGAACTGGTTTCTTTCTGTCTTTAGTCACGGTAACTATGGGAGGAACTGGTTTCTTTCTGTCTTTAGTCACGGTAACTATGGGAGGAACTGGTTTCTTTCTGTCTTTAGTCACGGTAACTATCGTAGGAACTGGTTTCTTTCTGTCTTTAGTCACGGTAACTATGGGAGGAACTGGTTTCTTTCTGTCTTTAGTCACGGTAACTGTCGGAGGAACTGGTTTCTTTCTGTCTTTAGTCACGGTAACTGTCGGAGGAACTGGTTTCTTTCGTTCTTTAGTCACGGTAACTATCGGAGGAACTGGTTTCTTTCGTTCTTTAGTCACGGTAACTATGGGAGGAACTGGTTTCTTTCGTTCTTTAGTCACGGTAACTTTGGGAGGAACTGGTTTCTTTCTGTCTTTAGTCACGGTAACTATGGGAGGAACTGGTTTCTTTCTGTCTTTAGTCACGGTAACTATGGGAGGAACTGGTTTCTTTCTGTCTTTAGTCACGGTAACTATGGGAGGAACTGGTTTCTTTCTGTCTTTAGTCACGGTAACTATGGGAGGAACTGGTTTCTTTCTGTCTTTAGTCACGGTAACTATGGGAGGAACTGGTTTCTTTCTGTCTTTAGTCACGGTAACTATGGGAGGAACTGGTTTCTTTCTGTCTTTAGTCACGGTAACTATGGGAGGAACTGGTTTCTTTCTGTCTTTAGTCACGGTAACTATGGGAGGAACTGGTTTCTTTCTGTCTTTAGTCACGGTAACTATGGGAGGAACTGGTTTCTTTCTGTCTTTAGTCACGGTAACTATGGGAGGAACTGGTTTCTTTCTGTCTTTAGTCACGGTAACTATCGGAGGAACTGGTTTCTTTCTGTCTTTAGTCACGGTATCTATCGGAGGAACTGGTTTCTTTCTGTCTTTAGTCAAGGTAACTATGGGAGGATCTGGTTTCTTTCTGTCTTTAGTCACGGTAACTATGGGAGGAACTGGTTTCTTTCTGTCTTTAGTCACGGTAACTATCGGAGGAACTGGTTTCTTTCTGTCTTTAGTCACGGTAACTATCGGAGGAACTGGTTTCTGTCTGTCTTTAGTCACGGTAACTATGGGAGGAACTGGTTTCTTTCTGTCTTTAGTCACGGTAACTATGGGAGGAACTGGTTTCTTTCTGTCTTTAGTCACGGTAACTATGGGAGGAACTGGTTTCTTTCGGTCTTTAGTCACGGTAACTATCGGAGGAACTGGTTTCATTCTGTCTTTAGTCACGGTAACTATGGGAGGAACTGGTTTCTTTCTGTCTTTAGTCACGGTAACTATGGGAGGAACTGGTTTCTTTCTGTCTTTAGTCACGGTAACTATCGGAGGAACTGGTTTCTTTCTGTCTTTAGTCACGGTAACTATGGGAGGAACTGGTTTCTTTCGGTCTTTAGTCACGGTAACTATCGGAGGAACTGGTTTCTTTCTGTCTTTAGTCACGGTAACTATCAGAAAAACTGGTTTCTTTCTGTCTTTAGTCACGGTAACTATGGGAGGAACTGGTTTCTTTCTGTCTTTAGTCACGGTAACTATCGGAGGAACTGGTTTCATTCTGTCTTTAGTCACGGTAACTATCGGAGGAACTGGTTTCTTTCTGTCTTTAGTCACGGTAACTATCGGAGGAACTGGTTTCATTCTGTCTTTAGCCACGGTAACTATGGGAGGAACTGGTTTCTTTCTGTCTTTAGTCACGGTAACTATGGGAGGAACTGGTTTCTTTCTGTCTTTAGTCACGGTAACTATGGGAGGAACTGGTTTCTTTCTGTCTTTAGTCACGGTAACTATCGTAGGAACTGGTTTCTTTCTGTCTTTAGTCACGGTAACTATCGGAGGAACTGGTTTCTTTCTGTCTTTAGTCACGGTAACTATCGGGAGGAACTGGTTTCTTTCTGTCTTTAGTCACGGTAACTATGGGAGGAACTGGTTTCTTTCTGTCTTTAGTCACGGTAACTATCGGAGGAACTGGTTTCATTCTGTCTTTAGTCACGGTAACTATGGGAGGAACTGGTTTCTTTCTGTCTTTAGTCACGGTAACTATGGGAGGAACTGGTTTCTTTCTGTCTTTAGTCACGGTAACTATGGGAGGAACTGGTTTCTTTCTGTCTTTAGTCACGGTAACTATGGGAGGAACTGGTTTCTTTCTGTCTTTAGTCACGGTAACTATGGGAGGAACTGGTTTCTTTCTGTCTTTAGTCACGGTAACTATCGGAGGAACTGGTTTCATTCTGTCTTTAGTCACGGTAACTATGGGAGGAACTGGTTTCTTTCTGTCTTTAGTCACGGTAACTATGGGAGGAACTGGTTTCTTTCTGTCTTTAGTCACGGTAACTATGGGAGGAACTGGTTTCTTTCTGTCTTTAGTCACGGTAACTATGGGAGGAACTGGTTTCTTTCTGTCTTTAGTCACGGTAACTATCGTAGGAACTGGTTTCTTTCTGTCTTTAGTCACGGTAACTATGGGAGGAACTGGTTTCTTTCTGTCTTTAGTCACGGTAACTATGGGAGGAACTGGTTTCTTTCTGTCTTTAGTCACGGTAACTATCGGAGGAACTGGTTTCTTTCTGTCTTTAGTCACGGTAACTATGGGAGGATCTGGTTTCTTTCTGTCTTTAGTCACGGTAACTATGGGAGGAACTGGTTTCTTTCTGTCTTTAGTCACGGTAACTATGGGAGGAACTGGTTTCTTTCTGTCTTTAGTCACGGTAACTATGGGAGGATCTGGTTTCTTTCTGTCTTTAGTCACGGTAACTATGGGAGGAACTGGTTTCTTTCTGTCTTTAGTCACGGTAACTATGGGAGGAACTGGTTTCTTTCTGTCTTTAGTCACGGTAACTATGGGAGGAACTGGTTTCTTTCTGTCTTTAGTCACGGTAACTATGGGAGGAACTGGTTTCTTTCTGTCTTTAGTCACGGTAACTATGGGAGGAACTGGTTTCTTTCTGTCTTTAGTCACGGTAACTATGGGAGGAACTGGTTTCTTTCTGTCTTTAGTCACGGTAACTATGGGAGGAACTGGTTTCTTTCTGTCTTTAGTCACGGTAACTATGGGAGGAACTGGTTTCTTTCTGTCTTTAGTCACGGTAACTATGGGAGGAACTGGTATCTTTCTGTCTTTAGTCACGGTAACTATGGGAGGAACTGGTTTCTTTCTGTCTTTAGTCACGGTAACTATCGGAGGAACTGGTTTCTTTCTGTCTTTAGTCACGGTAACTATCGGAGAAACTGGTTTCTTTCTGTCTTTAGTCACGGTAACTATTGGAGGAACTGGTTTCTTTCTGTCTTTAGTCACGGTAACTATGGGAGGAACTGGTTTCTTTCTGTCTTTAGTCACGGTAACTATGGGAGGAACTGGTTTCTTTCTGTCTTAAGTCACGGTAACTATGGGAGGAACTGGTTTCTTTCTGTCTTTAGTCACGGTAACTATGGGAGGAACTGGTTTCTTTCTGTCTTTAGTCACGGTAACTATCGGAGGAACTGGTTTCTTTCTGTCTTTAGTCACGGTAACTATCGGAGGAACTGGTTTCTTTCTGTCTTTAGTCACGGTAACTATGGGAGGAACTGGTTTCTTTCTGTCTTTAGTCACGGTAACTATCGTAGGAACTGGTTTCTTTCTGTCTTTAGTCACGGTAACTATGGGAGGAACTGGTTTCTTTCTGTCTTTAGTCACGGTAACTATCGTAGGAACTGGTTTCTTTCTGTCTTTAGTCACGGTAACTATGGGAGGAACTGGTTTCTTTCGGTCTTTAGTCACGGTAACTATGGGAGGAACTGGTTTCTTTCTGTCTTTAGTCACGGTAACTATGGGAGGATCTGGTTTCTTTCTGTCTTTAGTCACGGTAACTATGGGAGGAACTGGTTTCTTTCTGTCTTTAGTCACGGTAACTATGGGAGGAACTGGTTTCTTTCTGTCTTTAGTCACGGTAACTATCGTAGGAACTGGTTTCTTTCTGTCTTTAGTCACGGTAACTATCGGAGGAACTGGTTTCTTTCTGTCTTTAGTCACGGTAACTATCGGGAGGAACTGGTTTCTTTCTGTCTTTAGTCACGGTAACTATGGGAGGAACTGGTTTCTTTCTGTCTTTAGTCACGGTAACTATCGGAGGAACTGGTTTCATTCTGTCTTTAGTCACGGTAACTATGGGAGGAACTGGTTTCTTTCTGTCTTTAGTCACGGTAACTATGGGAGGAACTGGTTTCTTTCTGTCTTTAGTCACGGTAACTATGGGAGGAACTGGTTTCTTTCTGTCTTTAGTCACGGTAACTATGGGAGGAACTGGTTTCTTTCTGTCTTTAGTCACGGTAACTATGGGAGGAACTGGTTTCTTTCTGTCTTTAGTCACGGTAACTATCGGAGGAACTGGTTTCATTCTGTCTTTAGTCACGGTAACTATCGGAGGAACTGGTTTCTTTCTGTCTTTAGTCACGGTAACTATCGGAGGAACTGGTTTCATTCTGTCTTTAGCCACGGTAACTATGGGAGGAACTGGTTTCTTTCTGTCTTTAGTCACGGTAACTATGGGAGGAACTGGTTTCTTTCTGTCTTTAGTCACGGTAACTATGGGAGGAACTGGTTTCTTTCTGTCTTTAGTCACGGTAACTATCGTAGGAACTGGTTTCTTTCTGTCTTTAGTCACGGTAACTATCGGAGGAACTGGTTTCTTTCTGTCTTTAGTCACGGTAACTATCGGGAGGAACTGGTTTCTTTCTGTCTTTAGTCACGGTAACTATGGGAGGAACTGGTTTCTTTCTGTCTTTAGTCACGGTAACTATCGGAGGAACTGGTTTCTTTCTGTCTTTAGTCACGGTAACTATCGGAGGAACTGGTTTCTTTCTGTCTTTAGTCACGGTAACTATCGGGAGGAACTGGTTTCTTTCTGTCTTTAGTCACGGTAACTATGGGAGGAACTGGTTTCTTTCTGTCTTTAGTCACGGTAACTATCGGAGGAACTGGTTTCTTTCTGTCTTTAGTCACGGTAACTATGGGAGGATCTGGTTTCTTTCTGTCTTTAGTCACGGTAACTATGGGAGGAACTGGTTTCTTTCTGTCTTTAGTCACGGTAACTATGGGAGGAACTGGTTTCTTTCTGTCTTTAGTCACGGTAACTATGGGAGGATCTGGTTTCTTTCTGTCTTTAGTCACGGTAACTATGGGAGGAACTGGTTTCTTTCTGTCTTTAGTCACGGTAACTATGGGAGGAACTGGTTTCTTTCTGTCTTTAGTCACGGTAACTATGGGAGGAACTGGTTTCTTTCTGTCTTTAGTCACGGTAACTATGGGAGGAACTGGTTTCTTTCTGTCTTTAGTCACGGTAACTATGGGAGGAACTGGTTTCTTTCTGTCTTTAGTCACGGTAACTATGGGAGGAACTGGTTTCTTTCTGTCTTTAGTCACGGTAACTATGGGAGGAACTGGTTTCTTTCTGTCTTTAGTCACGGTAACTATGGGAGGAACTGGTTTCTTTCTGTCTTTAGTCACGGTAACTATGGGAGGAACTGGTATCTTTCTGTCTTTAGTCACGGTAACTATGGGAGGAACTGGTTTCTTTCTGTCTTTAGTCACGGTAACTATCGGAGGAACTGGTTTCTTTCTGTCTTTAGTCACGGTAACTATCGGAGAAACTGGTTTCTTTCTGTCTTTAGTCACGGTAACTATTGGAGGAACTGGTTTCTTTCTGTCTTTAGTCACGGTAACTATGGGAGGAACTGGTTTCTTTCTGTCTTTAGTCACGGTAACTATGGGAGGAACTGGTTTCTTTCTGTCTTAAGTCACGGTAACTATGGGAGGAACTGGTTTCTTTCTGTCTTTAGTCACGGTAACTATGGGAGGAACTGGTTTCTTTCTGTCTTTAGTCACGGTAACTATCGGAGGAACTGGTTTCTTTCTGTCTTTAGTCACGGTAACTATCGGAGGAACTGGTTTCTTTCTGTCTTTAGTCACGGTAACTATGGGAGGAACTGGTTTCTTTCTGTCTTTAGTCACGGTAACTATCGTAGGAACTGGTTTCTTTCTGTCTTTAGTCACGGTAACTATGGGAGGAACTGGTTTCTTTCTGTCTTTAGTCACGGTAACTATCGTAGGAACTGGTTTCTTTCTGTCTTTAGTCACGGTAACTATGGGAGGAACTGGTTTCTTTCGGTCTTTAGTCACGGTAACTATGGGAGGAACTGGTTTCTTTCTGTCTTTAGTCACGGTAACTATGGGAGGATCTGGTTTCTTTCTGTCTTTAGTCACGGTAACTATCGGAGGAACTGGTTTCTTTCTGTCTTTAGTCACGGTAACTATGGGAGGAACTGGTTTCTTTCTGTCTTTAGTCACGGTAACTATGGGAGGATCTGGTTTCTTTCTGTCTTTAGTCACGGTAACTATCGGAGGAACTGGTTTCTTTCTGTCTTTAGTCACGGTAACTATGGGAGGAACTGGTTTCTTTCTGTCTTTAGTCACGGTAACTATCGGAGGAACTGGTTTCTTTCTGTCTTTAGTCACGGTAACTATGGGAGGAACTGGTTTCTTTCTGTCTTTAGTCACGGTAACTATGGGAGGAACTGGTTTCTTTCTGTCTTTAGTCACGGTAACTATGGGAGGAACTGGTTTCTTTCTGTCTTTAGTCACGGTAACTATCGGAGGAACTGGTTTCTTTCTGTCTTTAGTCACGGTAACTATGGGAGGAACTGGTTTCTTTCTGTCTTTAGTCACGGTAACTATCGGAGGAACTGGTTTCTTTCTGTCTTTAGTCACGGTAACTATGGGAGGAACTGGTTTCATTCTGTCTTTAGTCACGGTAACTATCGGAGGAACTGGTTTCTTTCTGTCTTTAGTCACGGTAACTATCGGAGGAACTGGTTTCTTTCTGTCTTTAGTCACGGTAACTATGGGAGGAACTGGTTTCTTTCTGTCTTTAGTCACGGTAACTATCGGAGGAACTGGTTTCTTTCTGTCTTTAGTCACGGTAACTATCGGAGGAACTGGTTTCTTTCTGTCTTTAGTCACGGTAACTATGGGAGGAACTGGTTTCTTTCTGTCTTTAGTCACGGTAACTATCGTAGGAACTGGTTTCTTTCTGTCTTTAGTCACGGTAACTGTCGGAGGATCTGGTTTCTTTCTGTCTTTAGTCACGGTAACTATGGGAGGAACTGGTTTCTTTCTGTCTTTAGTCACGGTAACTATGGGAGGAACTGGTTTCTTTCTGTCTTTAGTCACGGTAACTATGGGAGGAACTGGTTTCTTTCTGTCTTTAGTCACGGTAACTATGGGAGGAACTGGTTTCTTTCTGTCTTTAGTCACGGTAACTATGGGAGGAACTGGTTTCTTTCTGTCTTTAGTCACGGTAACTATGGGAGGAACTGGTTTCTTTCTGTCTTTAGTCACGGTAACTATCGTAGGAACTGGTTTCTTTCTGTCTTTAGTCACGGTAACTATCGGAGGAACTGGTTTCTTTCTGTCTTTAGTCACGGTAACTATCGGAGGAACTGGTTTCTTTCTGTCTTTAGTCACGGTAACTATGGGAGGAACTGGTTTCTTTCTGTCTTTAGTCACGGTAACTATGGGAGGAACTGGTTTCTTTCTGTCTTTAGTCACGGTAACTATCGGAGGAACTGGTTTCTTTCGTTCTTTAGTCACGGTAACTATCGGAGGAACTGGTTTCTTTCTGTCTTTAGTCACGGTAACTATGGGAGGAACTGGTTTCTTTCTGTCTTTAGTCACGGTAACTATGGGAGGAACTGGTTTCTTTCTGTCTTTAGTCACGGTAACTATCGGAGGAACTGGTTTCTTTCGTTCTTTAGTCACGGTAACTATGGGAGGAACTGGTTTCTTTCTGTCTTTAGTCACGGTAACTATGGGAGGATCTGGTTTCTTTCTGTCTTTAGTCACGGTAACTATGGGAGGAACTGGTTTCTTTCTGTCTTTAGTCACGGTTACTATCGGAGGAACTGGTTTCTTTCGGTCTTTAGTCACGGTAACTATGGGAGGAACTGGTTTCTTTCTGTCTTTAGTCACGGTTACTATCGGAGGAACTGGTTTCTTTCTGTCTTTAGTCACGGTAACTATCGGAGGAACTGGTTTCTTTCGGTCTTTAGTCACGGTAACTATGGGAGGAACTGGTTTCTTTCTGTCTTTAGTCACGGTTACTATCGGAGGAACTGGTTTCTTTCTGTCTTTAGTTAACTTTTAGTTAAATAACTCCTGAAAAAAGACGTTTAAATCCAAACTAAACCTTAGAGGAAGGGTTAATGTGTGGGAGATTCAGCTGGAGGTTTGTACCGACTTTACTGTAACTTTAGGCTTTTCTGTCTGTCTCAGTTTTACTTCTGCAGGGTTAGTTTAATGAAAATAAACTATTTTCTTTTTCATTCTGTTCTGTTGGAAAATAATAAATATTGCTGCTGCAGTTTATTTGTTCAGAACTCCAAATGAGCAGACTCTGATCCATATTGGGGACCATTGAAATATGTAGAACATTTCCAAACCTTCCATAGTTTTCTGAACTTCAGGACTGAGCAGAACCCTGTGAGAACCTCACCATGTGCTGGATGTTCTGTGTCCTGCAGGTCAGAGCCTGAGCGTGAGGATCAGCCTGTCTCAGCTGTACGGTAGCAGCGCCGCCGTGTCCGCCGTTTGCCAGGCAGTCTGTCACATGGCCATGACCCGAGCCCGGTTCTGCAGGGACCTGCTGATCCTGCAGAAACTCTACCTGCGCTTTGGAGACAATGTACGTTCCTGTTTCTGTCTCCTAATGACTACCAGTTTCACAGTAATCAGCAGGGCTTTGTTCGGTTTAATTCACCTGTTCACACAACCATCGACCGGATCCACTGCTGCAGGTGAGCTGCTCCCAGGTGTGACAGGAAGCAGAGATCTCAGCACAGGGGCGACACAAACCAGGGCCCACCTTACAGAACGAGGCTTTAATGCAATTAAATGAAATTACGTATTTTACTTCATTGATCAGATTAAATTACAGATGTTTTTTAATAGAAACTCTGATTTTATTTTGAAAACTAACACTCATCTGGGGATGACATGGCGAGCTCACTTGGCTCTTGATTGTCTTGAAACTTGATTGTCTTGAAACTCTGTGTGTGTCCAGGTGTTTCTGGGTGGGGGGGCCCAGCTGCTGCAGCTCCAGCAGGATCTGATCCCTCGGACCTCCCACCTCCTCTCCTCCTATCACCTCCTCAGACATGTCAGTCAGAGCCTCACCTCCTCCGTCCCTGTGGACACCATGTGAGTAACACCATGAGTACCGGTGCTCAGCTGACAGTGAGTGTGAAACCTGAGTGTTGGCATCATGTTCCTGTGTGTGTTTCAGAGACATGAACCTGCAGCACCTCACACACCTGGAGTTGTCGGACACACCTGCTGTCTGCTCCCGACCAGGTGAGACACCTCCCACAGGTAAAGGGGCGTAGCTTTAACAGCTCCATCAGTCACTCTTCGGTCACTTTAATCAGCCTGAGTCACAGTGTTGTGGAAACTCTGAGAAACTGGACAATGGAACACATCTCAGTTCCAAAAGAGTTGGGACGCTGTGTGAGGATAAATAAAGACAGAAGCAGTGATTTAGAGAATCTGACTCACCTGAAGTCTCTGAGGAGACCAGCGGCTGGACCTCTGGGGCGAGGAATGTTGTCCCAGTCCTGTCTGATAGAGGATTGCTGGGTTTTCTTTGTCCATCCATCATCTGCTTCTCTGGGGGCAGCAGCTTTAACAGAGAGACCCAGGCCTCCCTGTCCCTGTTCCTCCAGCTCCTCCAGGGGACCCCGAGGCGTTCCCAGGCCATAGTCTGTCCAACATGTCCTGGGTCTTCACTCGTGAACAAAACCCCGACCCAGCAGCTGGACTCTTCTTTGCTGTTGGAATAGATGCAGGATGTGATTTAACTTTGTCCTGCTGAAATATGAAAGGTCTTCCCTGAAGAAGACCTGGTCTGGATGGGCAGGCTGCTCTCAGCCTGTATGAAAACGTACGAAAAGTTATGCTCAGAGTTTCGTGCATAATCCCACGAATCATCAACACCTGCCCAAAGCCTGAAGTCAGGGCTGACATTTATTCATGGAGGAACGTAAACATCTTAAAATGGTTTCGACATTATAAAACATTGTTGAAAGCGAGAAATTTACTTTTTTTTTTACAATCTTCCTTCAGGGAATGTTTGCAAGCTTCAGTTTGTTCGTTATTAACCTGTGAAGGTTATTTTTGTTTGGATCGTTGCTATGGTGGTTGCTAAGGACGCTGCTATCGCTGCAGCTTCCTTAAACGTCACGTTAATCACCACAGGCTGCTTTTAATTGGCTTTAGTTCCGGCTTCGCTGCTGAAACACGTTAAAAAGGAAATACACTCAGGCAGCAGAGAAATAAGTTTGTTTTGGGTAAACAACACCTGAAAGATCACCGACATCTCCTGCATCGAATCAGAGCGCAGAGGCCTATGGAGAGAGCCGGAATAATTCTATTTACAGGAGAATGTGTTCAAGGACAGCTGATATATAAACAAACAGAATAAAGAGAGGTTAAAGATAGGTTTTATTTGTCATATAAAAACAAAACAAAAACTAAACTGTGTTTCACACATCCACCGTTTGGAGATCAGTGCAGTTAATTTCAGCAATAAATGAGGAAACATGGACAAATAAATCAAAACAGGTAAAAAAGGTCGGGGATAAAAGAGAATAAAATGATCATTAAACAGATACAGACGCTGGTAGCAGTTCTGTTCTGAGCTAAACTAACAGTTTGGACAGGGTGGAGCCAATAAAATGAGACCCAGGCCGGCTGAATTTACTGCAAGATGTTAAGAAACACTGGAAGTGTTCGGAAATCCTTCATCACCTTCACATCATCCTAATAAACTACATTTATAAAGCTGTGAATAAAAAAGTTAAAACTGTAGATCCAGATAGATTTTGGCACTACAATATACTGAAGTCTTGGTCATCCAGGACCATCCTGTCAGCCGGGGGAAGGGATACAGAAGGGATAATTAGGTCTTTATTAACACATCTATTATTAACATATTAGCTCATTAGAAATATGTGAAACTCTCTGTAAATTATGGGGAAAACCGGGTCTAAACCGGTCCAAATGTAAAAGTCTGACTGTATTAAGCAGCCGTCAGTAACCACTAACTGCCCCTTAAACATGTTGGATTATTTCATCCAGCTTGGTCTTAATAAGGATTGAGAAGCTAGATGAACATTAAACTCTGGTGTGGGACAGAAGGGAAGACATCGTTGGAAAGGTCTTCACTCAGGGAGTAACGTGTGTCAGAATGGAAACTGTGGGCAGCTCCTGCTCCTCAGAGGTGACCTTTGAACCTTGAACCTGGGACACTTTGAAGGCTTACAGAGCAGCAACTAAATGGGCTTCAGACCAGATTTAAACAGTTTTAGAGCTCTGGACCTATACTACAATCACCTGAGGGACACCTGTAGGGGGCGCCACTAAGTAGGGTCAAAACCCAGAAAAATGTGATTTAACCTCTTTAACTATAAGCAAGATCAGATCTGACCAAACAGATGTGCTTCAACCCCAACACCTGTCATAAGTCTGAAGGTTTCCTGCCACAGTTTCACATATTAGAGGAAATGCATTCGAACTATAAAACATGGCGCTGCCCGCCACTGTGGAGGCAGTTTAGTACAAATTGTAGTTTTTATATCGTGCTTCCGGGTTGGGGTCAGGGTTAGGGTTCATTGGATAAAGCACGAAAATCTGTACCTAACTTTTTGTCCGTTTCCATACGAACCCTTTCCTGAGAATACGTTGGGATGGGAGCAGATGTGGCTCTAAAACAGTTTTATACCGTTCAGCACTGATGGAGCCTTTCCAGATGTGCAGGTTTCCAGAGGCTCCTACGGTGTTACCTGAGCTGTGTTACCTGAGCTGTGTTACCTGAGCCGTGTTACCTGAGCCGTGTTACCTGAGCCGTGTTACCTGAGCCGTGTTACCTGAGCTGTGTTACCTGAGCTGTGTTACCTGAGCTGTGTTACCTGAGCCGTGTTACCTGAGCTGTGTTACCTGAGCTGTGTTACCTGAGCTGTGTTACCTGAGCTGTGTTACCTGAGCTGTGTTACCTGAGCCGTGTTACCTGAGCTGTGTTACCTGAGCTGTGTTACCTGAGCTGTGTTACCTGAGCCGTGTTACCTGAGCTGTGTTACCTGAGCTGTGTTACCTGAGCTGTGTTACCTGAGCTGTGTTACCTGAGCCGTGTTACCTGAGCCGTGTTACCTGAGCCGTGTTACCTGAGCCGTGTTACCTGAGCCGTGTTACCTGAGCCGTGTTACCTGAGCCGTGTTACCTGAGCCGTGTTACCTGAGCCGTGTTACCTGAGCCGTGTTACCTGAGCTGTGTTACCTGAGCCGTGTTACCTGAGCCGTGTTACCTGAGCTGTGTTACCTGAGCTGTGTTACCTGAGCTGTGTTACCTGAGCCGTGTTACCTGAGCCGTGTTACCTGAGCCGTGTTACCTGAGCCGTGTTACCTGAGCCGTGTTACCTGAGCCGTGTTACCTGAGCCGTGTTACCTGAGCCGTGTTACCTGAGCCGTGTTACCTGAGCCGTGTTACCTGAGCCGTGTTACCTGAGCCGTGTTACCTGAGCCGTGTTACCTGAGCCGTGTTACCTGAGCTGTGTTACCTGAGCCGTGTTACCTGAGCTGTGTTACCTGAGCTGTGTTACCTGAGCTGTGTTACCTGAGCTGTGTTACCTGAGCCGTGTTACCTGAGCCGTGTTACCTGAGCTGTGTTACCTGAGCTGTGTTACCTGAGCTGTGTTACCTGAGCCGTGTTACCTGAGCCGTGTTACCTGAGCCGTGTTACCTGAGCCGTGTTACCTGAGCCGTGTTACCTGAGCCGTGTTACCTGAGCCGTGTTACCTGAGCCGTGTTACCTGAGCCGTGTTACCTGAGCTGTGTTACCTGAGCCGTGTTACCTGAGCCGTGTTACCTGAGCCGTGTTACCTGAGCTGTGTTACCTGAGCTGTGTTACCTGAGCCGTGTTACCTGAGCCGTGTTACCTGAGCTGTGTTACCTGAGCTGTGTTACCTGAGCCGTGTTACCTGAGCCGTGTTACCTGAGCCGTGTTACCTGAGCCGTGTTACCTGAGCCGTGTTACCTGAGCCGTGTTACCTGAGCCGTGTTACCTGAGCCGTGTTACCTGAGCCGTGTTACCTGAGCCGTGTTACCTGAGCCGTGTTACCTGAGCCGTGTTACCTGAGCCGTGTTACCTGAGCCGTGTTACCTGAGCCGTGTTACCTGAGCCGTGTTACCTGAGCCGTGTTACCTGAGCCGTGTTACCTGAGCCGTGTTACCTGAGCCGTGTTACCTGAGCCGTGTTACCTGAGCCGTGTTACCTGAGCCGTGTTACCTGAGCCGTGTTACCTGAGCCGTGTTACCTGAGCCGTGTTACCTGAGCCGTGTTACCTGAGCCGTGTTACCTGAGCCGTGTTACCTGAGCCGTGTTACCTGAGCCGTGTTACCTGAGCCGTGTTACCTGAGCCGTGTTACCTGAGCCGTGTTACCTGAGCCGTGTTACCTGAGCCGTGTTACCTGAGCCGTGTTACCTGAGCCGTGTTACCTGAGCCGTGTTACCTGAGCCGTGTTACCTGAGCCGTGTTACCTGAGCCGTGTTACCTGAGCCGTGCTACCTGAGCCGTGCTACCTGAGCCGTGCTACCTGAGCCGTGCTACCTGAGCCGTGTTACCTGAGCCGTGTTACCTGAGCCGTGTTACCTGAGCCGTGTTACCTGAGCCGTGTTACCTGAGCCGTGTTACCTGAGCCGTGTTACCTGAGCCGTGTTACCTGAGCCGTGTTACCTGAGCCGTGTTACCTGAGCCGTGTTACCTGAGCCCTGCTACCTGAGCCGTGCTACCTGAGCCGTGCTACCTGAGCCGTGCTACCTGAGCCGTGCTACCTGAGCCGTGCTACCTGAGCCGTGCTACCTGAGCCGTGTTACCTGAGCCGTGTTACCTGAGCCGTGTTACCTGAGCCGTGTTACCTGAGCCGTGTTACCTGAGCCGTGTTACCTGGCAGGTATTCCTGGAAGTGCTCCTGAGCCCAGGCAGGGATTTCATGCACAGAATCTGTTTTTAATGCAGAGCTGCCTGAAGGTCACAGACATCCAGGACTGATGTTCAGCCAGAGACGTTCCCAGAGTCTCCAAATCGTTGATATGTTTGACACATTTTTCTGAAATTGCTGAATCTCTGCCTAGCTTTACTTTTGAGCACCTGTGGGTATAAAAAAGAGCACCTTAAAGAGGCAGTGCATTACTGACCTGTTGCTAATTAACCTCATCAGTTCCAGCATGTTCCTCCAGCTGTTTTTTAGCACTTTTCCTCCTGTTCCAATATTTTTGAGACGCGTCGCAGCCATCAGATTAAAGAGGAGCTGATATTTGTACTGAAACAGTAAAATGTCTCTTTTCAGTTCTGAATAACATGTCAGTTTAGGAGGCTTAGCGTCCCAACTCTTCTGGAATTTGGTTGTTGGTTGGAAACTGTTTTCTCTCTGAGTGACATGAGCTCTGAGCTCCTCTGTGAAACCATGGAGGAGGAAAGAGGTTTCTCTTTTGAACGGCCAATCAGAGGTCAGGTTAGCCACCTGACCGGGGCATGGGGGTCATTTATAGTGCTGGTGGTGATTGTTCTGAGTTAACCTGTCGTTCTCTGCAGTGCTGAGTCCTCAGACGGTGGTGGAGCTCTTCTATCAGACGGCCGGCAGGAGGATCATCATCTCCCAGATGTTTTCTCAGCAGCAGAGCGACTCTCAGCTGCTCTGGAGTCACATGATCTCCAACGTGGTTCAGCTGCTGGCTCAGCTGCTGTATCCTTTAAGTCTCTGGCTGAGAGAGGAGGGCCTAAGATACAGGATTCACCTCTGGTGCTACACACCTGTACAGGTAGAACTGCACACCTGTACAGGTAGAACTGCCCTCTGTGGTTAGGGTTAGGGTCCTACTCTGTCCACTCATGAAGAAGCACTTCAGTAGAACAGCCAATCACAGCGCCCCACCTGTCCACACACAGAACCCTATGGCTGGGGTCAGGGGTTATGACCTCAGCCACTTGTGACCACTTCCTGCCTCCATCTGTAAGTCCTGTTTGTCTTAACTGTTCTGGCCCAGTTGGCCCAGTAACCCAGGTTTCCAGTTCCCCGAGGTTCTGATGAGCAACTGTCAGTATACTCAGCTGCAGGTGAGTCCGACACGGGCAGGAAGTTCTTTCATGCTCAGAACTGGGAGCCATGACCACTCACACCTGTCTCACACCTGTCTCTGTCTTACACATATGTTTCTCACCTATGTCTCTCACCTGTCTCACACCCGTCTTACACCTATGTTTCTCACCTGTCTCTGTCTTACACCTATGTTTCACACCTGTCTCACACCTGTCTCTGTCTTACACCTGGTTCACCTGTCTTACACCTTTGTCTCTCACCTGTCTCACACCTGTGTTTCACCTGTCACACCTGTCTTACACCTGTCTCACACCTGTCTGTCTTACACCTGGTTCACCTGTCTTACACCTTTGTCTCTCACCTGTCTTACACCTGTGTTTCACCCGTCTTACACCTTTGTCTCTCACC
>NW_027325359.1:37230349-37300349 GCF_036924035.1 Leuresthes tenuis | reverse complement strand
GACACACACAGAGACACACACAGAGACACACACAGAGACACACACAGAGACACACACACACACACACAGAGACACACACAGAGACACACACACAGAGACACACACACACACACACACAAAAACAGACACACACAGACACACACACACCATGTTCCCAGGTGTGTGTGTGTGCGCTGCTCTTGACTCTGTGCACGTGTGTGTGCGCTGCTCTTGACTCTGTGCACGTGTGTGTGCGCTGCTCTTGACTCTGTGCACGTGTTGCGCCCTCAGCTGGGACCGTCATGTTCGAGTTCGGGATGCGTCTCGGTCGGGAGGTCCGGACCCGGCTCGGCCTCCAGAAACAGGTCAACTGTTACCTGGCTGCTCTCAACTGTCTGCGCCTCATCAGGCCCGAGTACGCCTGGATCGTCCAGCCTGCCTGCGGCACCACGGTACGTGCACACACACGTGCACACACACGTGCACGGAGCTAACCGGTACTCATTAACCATGTGTGTCTCCTGAAGTACGAGCGACCCGGAGCATCTCCGAAGAGGAACTCTGACGGCGAGTTTTCTGCTGAGCTCAGTGAGTCTGAGAGGTCGTCACCTGTTGATGATGTCACCTGTTGATGGTGTCACCTGTTGATGATGTCAGAGAAGCTGCTGACTCTGAGCTGCTTCTGTTTCCAGCTGCCGGCAGACGTCAGGTCGACATCCTGGAGCTGAACGACCTGGAGAAGGAATACTTCCTGTCCCGAGCCCGCCTCACACTCGCTCAGCACCACCCACCGTCCGCCACCATCGCAGGTACACGTGCGCTCTCACTGATTTAACAAGTTTCAGTTAAGTTTCAGTGTTATTGCTCATGCATTCAGCAGATGCTTCTATCCAGAGTCACATGTGATATAACAGTGCAGCTAACAAAGCTAACAATAAGATAACAAAGCTAACAATAAGATAACAGAGCAGCTAACAAAGCTAACAATAAGATAACAAAGCTAACAATAAGATAACAGAGCAGCTAACAAAGCTAACAATAAGATAACAAAGCTAACAATAAGATAACAGAGCAGCTAACAAAGCTAACAATAAGATAACAAAGCTAACAATAAGATAACAGAGCAGCTAACAAAGCTAACAATAAGATAACAAAGCTAACAATAAGATAACAGAGCAGCTAACAAAGCTAACAATAAGATAACAAAGCTAACAATAAGATAACAGAGCAGCTAACAAAGCTAACAATAAGATAACAAAGCTAACAATAAGATAACAGAGCAGCTAACAAAGCTAACAATAAGATAACAAAGCTAACAATAAGATAACAGAGCAGCTAACAAAGCTAACAATAAGATAACAAAGCTAACAATAAGATAACAAAGCTAACAATAAGATAACAGCGCAGCTAACAAAGCTAACAATAAGATAACAGAGCAGCTAACAAAGCTAACAATAAGATAACAAAGCTAACAATAAGATAACAAAGCTAACAATAAGATAACAGCGCAGCTAACAAAGCTAACAATAAGATAACAGAGCAGCTAACAAAGCTAACAATAAGATAACAGAGCAGCTAACAAAGCTAACAATAAGCTAACAGCTAACAATAAGATAACAGAGCAGCTAACAATAAGCTAACAGCTAACAATAAGCTGCAGGGAAGGAAAGCCACCAGCCAGGCTCTGTCACAGGTGACGGGGGGGAGCTGGAGTGCAGGTATGAAGGGAGGTACAGGGTCAGTGCTGGGATAGGAGATGCTCTCTGAGCAGCTGGGGCTTCAGGAGGTTGTTGAAGACAGACTGGGACGCCCCTGTTCTGGTAGCGCTCGGTAGGTCATTCCGCCATCGTGGGACGACACATGAACAGAGTTTGGATCGTCTTAGGCGGGGTGTAGGAGCTGCTGCCATGTTGGTTTTGAGGGGAAAACTGTGGGGCTCACCACAAGCTCCCCGTCTCCAAACCTCGTGGAACCTCCCTTTACTGCTTCCCCTTCTGAGCCTGTGGACGAGGTGGATTTAAAACTTTAAAAACAGTGTGTGGGTGAGATTCATGCACTCTCAGGAGATCTGGGCTGCAGCAAGTTGGGCCTCGCCTCACACAGTGCCACCTTTGGCTCATTCTGTGCACGGATTGGCTCGTTGCTGATGTGTCTGCTTTCCAATCCGGGGGTCGGGACACCAAACGATGTAAGAGGACTGGACGGGTTCTGAGTAGCAGGAGCGAGGGTCTCACCCTGTTACTGATTGGCTGGCAGAGGAGCTATAGGAGTACGAACTTCTGATGTTAGCACAGCTGGATGTTAGCTAGAAAGCTAATAGCTGCTGTTCCATAGCCCAGTTATCAGCATCAGGAGGAATGTTCACATCATGCAGAAATGTGCAATCTGTTGGTTTCCTTAGCTAGGATATTATTTTTTGAATTGGCTCCATATGAATTAATTGGATTATGATTACAATGAATTGAACTCCAATTGGGTTGAATTGGACTATATTACTTAAGTGCCTTGAGATGACAATTGTTGTAATCTGGCGCTATATAAATAAAATTTAATTGAATTGAATTGAAGCCAATGCTAATTTAATGCTAGGCTAATTTAGCTTGCTGCTATTGTTTTTGCCAGTTTGGAGATAAGTTAATATTAGCTTTATTGCTAATGCTAATACTTGCTAACTTACTGCTAATTTAGAACTAGATTAATATTAGCTTTATTGCTGGTGCTAATAAATGCTAGCTTATTAGGGCCCAAGCTGTTGTAATCTGGCGCTATATAAATAAAATTGAATTGAATTGAAATAACTGAGGCTAAAAGCCGGTTCATTATGTACATTTTTCTCTTTTAAATAGTTATTATTGTGAAAGTGTTTTTCATCTGATTAATGTCAGCTTTCATATCCATCCAGAGCCAACATGTGGTTCTGATAATAGTCGGTTCTGTCGGTTCTGAAGATATTTCTGACCAACGTCTGATCGTTTTGGTAAACTCCAGGTGGAGAATAAACTGTTTATAATACTCTGTGTGTGTTTTTACAGGAAGTGCGTCGGCGCCGGAGCTCGTTACCCTGCTGGTCCAAACCGGACTCTTTGACTCTGCTCTGTCTCTTTGTCAAACCTTCAGACTGAACCTGAGTCCGGTCTACGAGGGTCTGACCTTCAAGTGAGTTCCACGCTGTTTGTTTGTTTGTTGTTTACCTCGGTTTGTTTACCTCTGTTTGTTTGTTTACCTCGCTGTTTGTTTGTTGTTTACCTGTTTGTTTGTTCTTTACCTCTGTTTGTTTACCTCTCTGTTTGTTTGTTTACCTGTTTGTTTGTTCTTTACCTCTGTTTGTTTACCTCGCTGTTTGTTTGTTGTTTACCTCTGTTTGTTTACCTCTCTGTTTGTTTGTTTACCTCGCTGTTTGTTTGTTCTTTACCTCTGTTTGTTTACCTCGCTGTTTGTTTGTTTACCTCGCTGTTTGTTTGTTGTTTACCGGTTTGTTTGTTCTTTACCTCTGTTTGTTTACCTCGCTGTTTGTTTGTTGTTTACCTCTGTTTGTTTGCTGTTTACCTCTGTTTGTTTACCTCTGTTTGTTTGTTTACCTCGCTGTTTGTTTGTTGTTTACCTGTTTGTTTGTTCTTTACCTCTGTTTGTTTACCTCGCTGTTTGTTTGTTTAGCTCGCTGTTTGTTTGTTTATCTCGCTGTTTGTTTGTTGTTTACCTCGGTTTGTTTACCTTGCTGTTTGTTTCTTCTTTACCTGTTTGTTTACCTCGCTGTTTGTTTGTTGTTTACCTCTGTTTGTTTACCTTGCTGTTTGTTTATAGTTTACCTGTTTGTTTACCTTGCTGTTTGTTTTTTGTTTACCTCTGTTTGTTTGTAGTTTATCTCTGTTTGTTTGTAGTTTACCTCTGTTTGTTTGTTGTTTACCTCGCTGTTTGTTTGTTGTTTACCTCTTTGTTTACCTCGCTGTTTGTTTGTTGTTTAATTGCTGTTTGTTTGTTGTTTACCTGTTTGTTGTTTACCTTTCTATCTGTGTTCAGGTGCATCAAGCTGCAGTTTGGGGGGGAGGAGTCTCAGAATGAAGCCTGGAGCTGGTTGGCTGCAAATCAGCTATCAGTCGTCAACACTAAAGAGTCCAGGTGTGATCATATCTGCAACCACTGATCAATATTCAAGCTGTAACCAATCAGAAACCCGTTCTGACCACGCACACGTTTCTTCTTCCAATCACAGCGCTGCAGACGAGGCGTGGCGGCTGCTCGCATCCTACCTGGACAGGTATCCTTCCACCAATGGGCAGCATCATCACCACGTCATCCACAAGCTGCTGTCACATGGCGTCCCGCTGCCGGATTGGCTGCTGCAGTCCTACAAGGTGAGAGGGGGCAGGGCCATACAGTGCAGTGCATTATGGGACGGCACCGCCATGTTCTGAGGCCCCAGAAGTTTCATGAACAGGTAAACGGACATGAGGTGAGCTGGTTGTTTACACTTGTTGTTGCTCTTCGCAGCGTGTGGACGCTCCGTCTCTGCTCCGCCTCCTCCTGAACTTTGACCTCCTGGAAGCGGCGGCTGAGCTCGTGTTGGAATACGTTGACGCCGTTCTGGGCCGAGGTCACCAGTACTTTGGGATCGAGGTACGCCTGCAAGCATCGCTGCAATATTCCCGCAGCAGCGGTGTTGGTAACGTGTGGTCGTTGTGTTTCAGAGGCCGCTGTCGGCCACGTCTCCGCCCACCTGGCTGCCGTACACCTCCATCGATCAGCTGCTGCACGCGCTGAGCGAGACGCAAACCCACAGCAGCGTGAGTTACTTTATCTCCCGGCAGCTTTGGTCACCTGTGGCATGCCTCCGTCTCATCAATGAAACGTGTTTTTTTTTCAGCTTCACAACAAAGTTCGGGACAAACTGGACGAGTATCACAAAGCCGTGCAACACATGACCAAACGGCGGCTCACCGTGCAACGACGAGTCGCCATCTGATCGATACCCTGATTGGTTCTGTTTTCTAGTTGTTTTTCACGTGTAAATCTACTGAATAAAAGTGTTTTCTAACGTTTGGTCCATCATTCACTCACTCACACCACCTGAATTCAATGAAATGGGACAGTTGCTCCCACCGTAGTCGGGCTTATTGTGGAGGTTCTGACTCCTTCTTGTATAATTCAGTTTTATTTATACAACCAAATTACAACAAGGCACTTCAAAGGTACAGCCCAGTCCAATTTGGATCAATTTAATTGAAATACAAGCCTAATCTAACTAATTAAATTCCAATCTGTGGTAATAGGCAGTAAAATAATACTAATGTGGGCCGCTGTGCTGGGATCAGCTACTCGGTCTCCTCCAGAGTCGGCTCAGACTGACTCAGATTCAGGGGGAGCAGTGAGGCTTTCTCACAGGTCGTGGAACAGCTCTTTACCCTCAGAGTAACTGAGGGATTATGGGAGTTAGACCATCAGACCAGGCGTTTGTGGACTTGGAGAAGGTTTAAGACCCTGTTCCCTGAGGGATTCTGTGGGGGCTGCAGGAGTACGGGTCAGCTTTAAGACTATCCGGGCAGACAGAGACTGCAGACAGAGCGCTAACAGTAAAGGAGGAGGATCACAGAGCAGGTTAACAACAGATGGTGGAATCCTGGACCTGGCTGCAGGAACAGCTCTAACAGCTCTCTGCTCAGCTTTAAGACTATCCGGGCAGACAGAGACTGCAGACAGAGCGCTAACAGTAAAGGAGGAGGATCACAGAGCTGGTTAACAACAGATGGTGGAATCCTGGACCTGGCTGCAGGAACAACTCTAACAGCTCTCTGCTCAGCTTTAAGACTATCCGGGCAGACAGAGACTGCAGACAGAGCGCTAACAGTAAAGGAGGAGGATCACAGAGCAGGTTAACAACAGATGGTGGAATCCTGGACCTGGCTGCAGGAACAACTCTAACAGCTCTCTGCTCAGCTTTAAGACTATCCGGGCAGACAGAGACTGCAGACAGAGCGCTAACAGTAAAGGAGGAGGATCACAGAGCTGGTTAACAACAGATGGTGGAATCCTGGACCTGGCTGCAGGAACAACTCTAACAGCTCTCTGCTCAGCTTTAAGACTATCCGGGCAGACAGAGACTGCAGACAGAGCGCTAACAGTAAAGGAGGAGGATCACAGAGCTGGTTAACAACAGATGGTGGAATCCTGGAGCGTCTCTGCAGCCCAGATGTTGAACTGCTGGCTGTGAGTTTCTGTCCATGTTGTCTGCTGAGAGTTCACCTGAGTTACCTGCTGACGCTGTGTGTGACATCATCAGCTGAGCTGTTGCTAAGCAACAGCCCAACCCACTGATAGAGACCTCTGAAGGTTCCTACCTTCCTCTGTGCTTTATCAGCTGGTTTATATTTTATTTTATTATCTGTAACAGCAGCTGATCTTTAATAATAATAAATCCTGCAGGGATATAATTTACCTTCAGGGATAAATAAAGTTTTATTAAACTGAGCTGAATTTCTGGGCCCGTTTCATTCCTAAAAATGTTAAAATAAATATAATCAAACGACAGTAATAGCAGGAGTCTTCTCTTCAGGTGTGTGCCACGCCTCAATAAACCTGATTATCTCTCTTTTAACCACGTTCAGTAACACCTCTGCATATTTTACAGGTTTCATTAACCCATAAAACAGCAAAATATTTACATACCAGAATAAATACCTTTTAACTCCTTTATTTTTTGTACTAATGGGCCCGGTCCGGCAGCGCGTTCAGAACCTTTAAACCCCGCCCAAAGCACTCAGTGTGGCCTCTTATAAAAAAAAGCAGAGTCTGACTGTTGCTCCTCCTGTTTCTGTGCATTCATGAAGTTATATATTATATCTGTTGTTCTCATGATGTAAAGATTAAATTTAGTTTAAGTTCAATAGTTAAATAAAAGTCCTTCCTGCTACATTAAACTGAGAACAGGAGTTTGTTTCCAGTGTTTTAATCCACGGCTCCATTCAGCTGAACCACTGAGTCTCACCAAACACCTTCCTGTAGCCACATGATCGGATCCATCAGATGAAGAACCTGCAGCTGGTTCTGGAGAACATTTACTGAACATCTGGAGTTTCAGACCCACATTACAGCCGAGTGTCAGAGTGCTGAAGCAGCTTTCCTCCTTAAAGGGGAAGTTCGTTTAGTTAAACCTGGACCTGGGCATGAAATCCGTTCATCTACTCACTGAGAACAGTTTGGTGAAAGTCGGCGTCCTTCGGAAGATATTTAGATAACTGGAGCTCCATATAACGGAGTGAACGGGGCTTAGAGGATGCAGCCTCTAAATAAGGCATTATCTGTCTTTATTTCACCAATACTTTAAGAAGAATGAATGAATGAACGTGTGCTATAGCTCTGTTAGCTCATAGCTGCTGTTAGCTCATAGCTCTGTTAGCTCAGAGCTGCTGTTATGTGGCTACTTGCAGCTATGAGCTAACAGCAGCTATGAGCTAACAGCAGCTATGAGCTAACAGAGCTATGAGCTAACAGCAGCTATGAGCTAACAGAGCTATGAGCTAACAGCAGCTATGAGCTAACAGCAGCTATGAGCTAACAGAGCTATGAGCTAACAGAGCTATGAGCTAACAGAGCTATGAGCTAACAGCAGCTATGAGCTAACAGCAGCTATGAGCTAACAGAGCTATAGCACACGTTCATTCATTCATTCTTCTTAAAGTATTGGTGAAATAAAGACAGATAATGCCTTATTTAGAGGCTGCATCCTCTAAGCCCCGTTCACTCCGTTATATGGATCTCCAGTTATCTAAATATCTTCTGAAGGACGCCGACTTTCACCAAACTGTTCTCAGTGAGTAGATGAACGTATTTCATGCCAGAAATAAGGTTTAAAAACACCACTTTAATAACGGTACTTTTCTGGTCAGGCTGAAAAAGCAGCTGCCGCTTTCACCCATTCATTCCTACAGTTCTCAGCACCCACTCACATTCATTCACTCATCATTTCATCTGTGGGGTTCAGTGTTTTGACCCTTCAACATGTTCAAACCGCCCTGAGCTATAGCCCCGCCCACTTTAACCCTGTGCTGTTTTACTATTGGCCCAGAGGTACCGGGGGGGGGGCTCTCTGCCTGGTGAGGACCAGATTTAACACACAACCTGCTGAGCTGTAGGTTCTGGTTCTGGAACCATCCGAACGCTGGTTCTGTGGCGCTGATCCTGGACCCAAACAGTGACCCTTTTTTTTAGGCTCAACCATTTGGAACCACGTTTCCATGGTGACAGCCAGTTCAGTGTCGGGGTGTAATTACATGTGTGTGTGTGTGACTCATGAACGTGCACATTCCAAAGTGCACGTGACATTCAAAGACTCATTATCAGAGAATTCAACTCATAAAGTTCAAAATGCATCAGTTTACTGCCCCCCCGCCCGCTTTTGGTTGGCCCAGAGACCCTCAACCTGCAGCCAATCAGCTCGCAGCAGCCTGTGACATCACCAGAGGGAGGAGGCGTACAAATGAACCCAGACTTTATTGAGTCAGACCTACTGTACGTCGTACAAAAGGTTACATGGAATGTTTGCTCAGTAATACTGATCTGTACCATATAAGGAATGCAGTCTGTGACATCACCAGAACCAGTTCACCTGCTCAGGTGGAGTCCTATCTCCTGTCTGACTGGTCGGCTCCGGGAGCTCGCGGTGAGTCACGCCCCCTGTAATCCACGCACGGCGCCGCCCACCCACGCTCAGGGGAGTCACGCCGTGCTCTTGGTGGGCAGCTCCGTGCTGTTGTGTCTCGTTTTGCGCGCCGTGCCATCATCTCGTGGCCGCGCCTTCTGCAGGCTGGACATGGCGGCGGTGCGCTCAATGTCAATGAGGGCGTACGGCTCCGTGCGCCGCGTCGGCGTGGAGGGCGGCAGCGGGGAGGTGGGGGTGCGGGGCGTGTGGGGATTGCTGCCGTCGGAGGCGCCCTTGTTCCCGGCGGCGCTCTCCATCTCCACCTCGATGTAGTTGAGGGTTTTGGGCGGCTCCGGGTGGCCCGGCAGCGGCGGCCTGCGGAAGTCAAAGTTGAAGATGGTGGGGCCGTCGGTGCGGCGGCGGGCCGTGTCAGGCCGGTGCGCACTGAGCGGCGCCGTCACGTTCTCAGTGTTGACATAGTTGTGCGAGGGCTCGAGGGTGGCGGACAGCGGGTGGGAGTAGGAGTGGTGCAGCAGCCCGTGGGGGGGTTGGTGGTTGTAGCCGTTGAGCGACGGCGTCTTCAGGCCGCCGCACTCCTCCTCCTCCGAGCTCGGCTTCCGCGCCTCCCACACCGGCGGCAGCGCCGGCAGGTTCTCGTAGTCCAGCAGGGCGGTGCGGCGCTGAGCCGAGTTGTTGACATTCTGCAGGTCGGGGGTGAGGGGGGGCGGCCGGTGGCGGCGCGGGGCGGCGGGGAGGTTGGAGGAGGAGCCGTTGGAGTGTGGGGGGGCAGGCTCTGCCGGGCCGTTAGTCTCTCGAGGCGCCTCCTCCGTCAGCTCCTGCTGCCGCTTCTCCTTCTCCATCAGCTGCCTCTGAACGGGGGTGGGGCCCAGAACGAAGCGCACGCCCTGAGGCTCCAGCAGCACCTGTGGCTCCGGCTGGGGGGGCGGAGCCTTGGGGTCGGCGCAGGCCCGGGGAGGGGGCGGTGGGGTGGGGGGACACTGAACCTGGGGGGAGGTAGGGCTCTCCAGAGGGGTGGTGGCAGTCAGCGGGCTGGGCTGGTCCTCCAGGAGCCCCGTGGTGTTCACGTAGGTGTGCACCTGCACGTGCACACGCACACACACACACACAGCGTCAGCATCAGCTGTTTACATGCGGGGGAATCTGTTCATGAGACTGTGGGGGTCTTACCGCCTCGTCGGCCACCAGCAGCGGGTGCGTGGACTCCTCTCCGACAGACGGCAGGCGGGTGCTGGCCACAGAGGGGTGACGGGTGGAGGGGTGAGACGGCGCCTCCCCCACAGACGGCGCCCTGCTCACACCGTTTGGCACCGCAGGTACAGAGTATCCGAGGGCTGCAGACACAAAGCACAGAGATGTAAGAGTCATGTGACCTTAAAAACATGGCGGTTCTGTCCGGGTCAGAGGTCGAACCAGAAGGTTCTGAGGTGTTCGAACCCGGTCAGCTTCAGGACCTGAAACCAGGTTCTGACCCTACTGGACCAGGTGTGATTCAGTTCAGACAGGCTCAAACTAAAACTCTGGAGGTTCATTCAAGCTGCTGTTCATTTTAAAGTCCACACGAACAAAAAGGTTCTGTTTCTTCCTCAGCCAAGCTATTACGCCGACATGGATCCCTGCAGAGCTCTGATGAACCGTCCGCTATACCCCGTCAGAACCGTCCGCTATACCCCGTCAGAACCGTCCGCTATACCCCTTCCCGTCATGAACCGTCCGCTATACCCCATCAGAACCGTTCGCTATACCCCATCAGAACCGTTCGCTATACCCCATCAGAACCGTCCGCTATACCCCGCCAGAACCGTCTGCTATACCCCGTCCCGCCATGACCCGTCCGCTATACCCCATCAGAACCGTCCGCTATACCCCGCCAGAACCGTCTGCTATACCCCGTCCCGCCATGACCCGTCCGCTATACCCCGTCAGAACCGTCCGCTATACCCCGCCAGAACCGTTCGCTATACCCCGCCAAGAACCGTCTGCTATACCCCATCAGAACCGTTCGCTATACCCCGCCAGAACCGTCTGCTATACCCCGTCCCGCCATGAACCGTCCGCTATACCCCGTCAGAACCGTCCGCTATACCCCGCCAGAACCGTTCGCTATACCCCGCCAAGAACCGTCTGCTATACCCCATCAGAACCGTTCGCTATACCCTGCCAGAACCGTCTGCTATACCCCGTCCCGCCATGAACCGTCCGCTATACCCCGTCAGAACCGTCCGCTATACCCCGCCAGAACCGTTCGCTATACCCCGCCAAGAACCGTCTGCTATACCCCGCCAGAACCGTTCGCTATACCCCGCCAAGAACCGTCTGCTATACCCCGCCAAGAACCGTCTGCTATACCCCGTCAGAACCGTCTGCTATACCCCGTCAGAACCGTCCGCTATACCCCGTCCCGCCATGAACCGTCCGCTATACCCCGTCCCGCCATGAACCGTCCGCTATACCCCGCCAAGAACCGTCTGCTATACCCTGTCCCGCCATGAACCGTCCGCTATACCCCATCAGAACCGTCCGCTATACCCCGTCAGAACCGTCTGCTATACCCCGTCCCACCATGAACCGTCCGCTATACCCCGTCCCGCCATGAACCGTCCGCTATACCCTGCCAAGAACCGTCTGCTATACCCCGTCAGAACCGTCTGCTATACCCCGCCATGAACCGTCTGCTATACCCCGTCCCGCCATGAACCGTCCGCTATACCCCTTCCCGCCATGAACCGTCCGCTATACCCCTTCCCGCCAAGAACCGTCTGCTATACCCCGTCAGAACCGTCTGCTATACCCCGTCAGAACCGTCCGCTATACCCCGTCCCGCCATGAACCGTCCGCTATACCCCGTCCCGCCATGAACCGTCCGCTATACCCCTTCCCGCCAAGAACCGTCTGCTATACCCCGTCAGAACCGTCTGCTATACCCCGTCAGAACCGTCCGCTATACCCCGTCCCGCCATGAACCGTCCGCTATACCCCGTCCCGCCATGAACCGTCCGCTATACCCCGCCAAGAACCGTCTGCTATACCCTGTCCCGCCATGAACCGTCCGCTATACCCCATCAGAACCGTCCGCTATACCCCGTCAGAACCGTCCGCTATACCCCGTCAGAACCGTCTGCTATACCCCGTCCCGCCATGAACCGTCCGCTATACCCCATCAGAACCGTCCGCTTTACCCCGTCAGAACCGTTCGCTATACCCCGCCAGAACCGTCCGCTATACCCCGTCAGAACCGTTCGCTATACCCCGCCAGAACCGTCTGTAATACCCCGCCAAGAACCGTTCGCTATACCCCGCCAGAACCGTCTGCTATACCCCGTCAGAACCGTCTGCTATACCCCGTCCCGCCATGAACCGTCCGCTATACCCCGTCCCGCCATGAACCGTCCGCTATACCCCGCCAAGAACCGTCTGCTATACCCCGTCCCGCCATGAACCGTCCGCTATACCCCTTCCCGCCATGAACCGTCCGCTATACCCCGTCCCGCCATGAACTGTCCGCTATACCCCTTCCCGCCAAGAACCGTCTGCTATACCCCGTCAGAACCGTCTGCTATACCCCGTCAGAACCGTCCGCTATACCCCGTCCCGCCATGAACCGTCCGCTATACCCCGTCCCGCCATGAACCGTCCGCTATACCCCGCCAAGAACCGTCTGCTATACCCTGTCCCGCCATGAACCGTCCGCTATACCCCATCAGAACCGTCCGCTATACCCCGTCAGAACCGTCCGCTATACCCCGTCAGAACCGTCTGCTATACCCCGTCCCGCCATGAACCGTCCGCTATACCCCATCAGAACCGTCCGCTATACCCCGTCAGAACCGTTCGCTATACCCCGCCAGAACCGTCTGTAATACCCCGCCAAGAACCGTTCGCTATACCCCGCCAGAACCGTCTGCTATACCCCGTCAGAACCGTCTGCTATACCCCGTCAGAACCGTCCGCTATACCCCGTCCCGCCATGAACCGTCTGCTATACCCTGTCCCGCCATGAACCGTCCGCTATACCCCATCAGAACCGTCCGCTATACCCCGTCAGAACCGTTCGCTATACCCCGCCAGAACCGTCCGCTATACCCCACCAGAACCGTCTGCTATACCCCGTCCCGTCATGAACCGTCCGCTATACCCCATCAGAACCTTCTGCTATACCCCGTCCCGTCATGAACCATCTGCTATACCCCGTCCCGTCATGAACCGTCCGCTATACTCCGCCAGAACCGTCTGCTATACCCCGTCCCGTCATGAACCGTCCGCTATACCCCACCAGAACCGTCTGCTATACCCCGTCCCGTCATGAACCGTCCGCTATACCCCATCAGAACCTTCTGCTATACCCCGTCCCGTCATGAACCATCTGCTATACCCCTTCCCGTCATGAACCGTCCACTATACTCCGCCAGAACCGTCCGCTATACCCCACCAGAACCGTCTGCTATACCCCGTCCCGTCATGAACCGTCCGCTATACCCCATCAGAACCTTCTGCTATACCCCGTCCCGTCATGAACCATCTGCTATACCCCGTCCCGTCATGAACCGTCCGCTATACTCCGCCAGAACCGTCTGCTATACCCCGTCCCGTCATGAACCGTCCGCTATACCCCACCAGAACCGTCTGCTATACCCCGTCCCGTCATGAACCGTCCGCTATACCCCATCAGAACCGTCTGCTATACCCCGTCCCGTCATGAACCGTCTGCTATACCCCCGTCCCGTCATGAACCGTCTGCTATACCCCGTCCCGTCATGAACCGTCTGCTATACCCCGTCCCGTCATGAACCATCCGCTGTACCCCGCCAGAACCGTCCCCCATTTCCCGGTTTTCACGGTTTGTGAAACTCAGTCAGAACCTGTTGGACCACTTTTCAAGTAGTAATCTGTAATTAAGTTAATGACTTGAAGTGTGTTAGCGTTCAATTCATGAAGCTGAAATGCTGTAAAAACGGTCCGAGCGATGCACTGGTGTGAATGTGTTTGGGTCTAAACCTGTTAAAACGGTCTGTACCTGAGTTGGAACCAAGCTCGATATAAAAACTGAACTTAGAACTAACCGACTTCATACGGACACGGCTGTTTTTTCCTTCCTGATTCATTCATAGACTGCTGTACCAAGTGTGTGTGCGACTGAGTGGACGTGCCTGCAGGAGTGAGCGCCGCCTGCTGGTTGGGGTCCAGCACCGCCTCCTCCACCACACTGATACTGTGGCTGTGCATCACCTCCTGCAGCATGTTGAAGATCTCCTCGGCTCGGGAACATTTGAAGGCAAAGATACCTGCAGACACAGCAATGTACACACCTGAGACAAGAGAACAACATCAGGGCGCAGCCCCTGAGGCAGAGAGGGTCACGGTGCTGCTGCATCTACATCTGTTTGTCTGTGGTGACTCAGCTTTTCTTAACAGAAGTTTTAAATGGGTCCATTTCAGTTTTTTATTCTCTTTTACTGCTCATTTTTTCTCATTCAATTTGTGCAAGTTTGTTGTTAAAGTTGTTGAAGAGAATTAAAAATGTATCTGCGTGGAACTGATTGCTTTCAGGGATGCAGGCATTGATCAGTTCCTCGGTAACACACAGCTGGCTGAAGGGGGGACACTTCAAAAGTAACCATGGAAACAGCAACACATGCACAGTGGGACAGCACCACACAGCTATCAATGTGTTCTGATTAGTCTTATCACCGCATTGGAGGCGGGGCCCTAACACTTACCCCTCTTAACCCCGAGCACCTCGATGTCCTGACAGCATGCACAAGAGCAGACAGTGCACGTTAACAGGCTGCAGTGCACGTTAACAGGCTGCAGTGCACGTTAACAGGCTGCAGTGCACGTTAACAGGCTGCAGTGCACGTTAACAGGCTGCAGTGCACGTTAACAGGCTGCAGTGCACGTTAACAGGCTGCAGAGCTCCTCACATCTCACCTGAGCTCTGCTTTCATCAGCTGGGGTGTGTTTTTACTTCCCCGTGGGAACCAGAACCTGACAGGACACCAACTTGTGGAGACCTGCCCCATGGTTTAATGCCCACATGTCGTCAGTCAGGTGACTGACACGCCATGATACATTAAAACTGTGTGAGTGTACCTTGTCCCGTCTGGCAGCGGCGCCCACTCTCAAAGGAGAACAGGTTGGAGTCATAGCCGTAGCGCCGCAGGCACAGGTAAGGCCACCTGACGTCGTCCCGGCGATGGGTGTGGAGGACGAGCTCGGCATCAGTCAGCTCCATCACACCTGAGCCCAGCTCGTTCCCGTCATCGTCCACGTTGATGACCTGACAGCACAGAGACAGGAAGTGTTCGTCGGGGTTTCACCAATAATAACATTTGTCATCAGAAGTCGCACAGCAGCTGAAAGATCAGCTCTGGTCCCAGTAGAAATCCCTCCGTTAGCTCTCCTATAGCCGCAAGTAGCCACATAACAGAGCTATGAGCTAACAGAGCTATGAGCTAACAGCAGCTATGAGCTAACAGCAGCTATGAGCTAACAGAGCTATGAGCTAACAGCAGCTATGAGCTAACAGAGCTATGAGCTAACAGCAGCTATGAGCTAACAGAGCTATGAGCTAACAGCAGCTATGAGCTAACAGAGCTATGAGCTAACAGCAGCTATGAGCTAACAGCAGCTATGAGCTAACAGAGCTATGAGCTAACAGAGCTATGAGCTAACAGCAGCTATGAGCTAACAGCAGCTATGAGCTAACAGAGCTATGAGCTAACAGCAGCTATGAGCTAACAGAGCTATGAGCTAACAGCAGCTATGAGCTAACAGCAGCTATGAGCTAACAGCAGCTATGAGCTAACAGAGCTATGAGCTAACAGCAGCTATGAGCTAACAGAGCTATGAGCTAACAGAGCTATGAGCTAACAGCAGCTATGAGCTAACAGCAGCTATGAGCTAACAGAGCTATGAGCTAACAGCAGCTATGAGCTAACAGCAGCTATGAGCTAACAGAGCTATGAGCTAACAGCAGCTATGAGCTAACAGAGCTATGAGCTAACAGAGCTATGAGCTAACAGCAGCTATGAGCTAACAGCAGCTATGAGCTAACAGAGCTATGAGCTAACAGCAGCTATGAGATAACAGAGCTATGAGCTAACAGAGCTATGAGCTAACAGAGCTATGAGCTAACAGAGCTATGAGCTAACAGCAGCTATGAGCTAACAGAGCTATGAGCTAACAGCAGCTATGAGCTAACAGCAGCTATGAGCTAACAGCAGCTATGAACTAACAGCAGCTATGAGCTAACAGCAGCTATGAGCTAACAGCAGCTATGAGCTAACAGAGCTATGAGCTAACAGCAGCTATGAGCTAACAGCAGCTATGAGCTAACAGCAGCTATGAGCTAACAGAGCTATAGCACACGTTCATTCATTCATTCTTCTTAAAGTATCGTGAAATAAAGACAGATGATGCCTTAAATAGATATTTAGAGGCTGTATTTTCTATGCCCTGCTCTCTCCCGTTATATGGATATACATCGATCACGAGTTTTATAAACATCTTCTAGGTTTAAAAATACCAGAGTTCCCCTTTAATGCAGGGAGGTGCCTGTCGTTCTGCTGGTCGTGTCTCTGAGCTGATACCAAACCTTCTGACCTTTCCATCAGCCCATATCATCAGAGATGGTGGAAATGTGTTGGTTACTGGTTTAATCTTTCCATGTTTCATTGGACCAAACTAAAGCTCCAGCATCGTCTCCTTGGTGATTCGTCTCTGAGTCTCACTTCCATCCACAGTCTGGCTGCTTCTCTTCAGCCGCTCTGAGCTGCTTTTCTCCTCTTCAGGTGTTACTGATGCTTTACTTTGGCTTCTCTGGATGGAAATCCCATTTCCTTCAGCTGGTTTCTTACAGTTCTCTCACAAACTTTGACTCCTGCTTCTTTAGTTGGACATTTTCTATTTTCTGTCCTGGAACCCTGACTGGGAACAACCAACATGCTTTGCCAGCCTGAGCTGAGGTACCTTCTTGGAGGACTTTTAGAATCCTTTCCACTGACATCTCTCTGGTTTCCTGTCAGTCAGCAGCTGGAACAGCTGGTTAAACCCTACAGGAACTCTCATTTACATATTTACACCTGTGCAGGTGTTCCTGTTAGTTTGTAATATATATTCATGACTTATATTCTTTAGAATAAGAGAGCTGAACATGGTGAGAGTTGTTATGCAGACTGAGCTCTTAAACCCGTTTAACATTAATTATTTCTGTGATACGTGACCCCTGAAGGCCCGCCCCCGTCTCAGCTGAGGACCAATCACAGCAAGAAGTGGTGAACTCACCTTGAATTTACTCTGATGATTATCTGGAACTGACTCTTTGTCTGGACAGCTTAGACAGCTACCCATGGCTTCTTCAGAGCACCATGTGACGTCTGCGGACACACAGCAGCTCATTAGAACAGGGCGGCCACAGTGATGTCACACAGGTGGCGCTGTGCAGGTGCACTCACCTAAATCCTGCCTCCAGTAGCTCTGCTTCCATCCTCAGAGCCTGACGGACTCTCATTCTTCAGTGGGTCTGAAGTCCGGTCCAGAACAACAACAACTGTGCAGAGACACAGACAGGGATCAGTTCACACCTGAGGGCTCACCTGCTTCCCTCAGCAGTTACCAGAATAGTTCCAGCTGGATCTAACTGGACCAGCATCCCAGTAAGATATAAGATTTGTGGTTTTAAACTCAAACATGTGAGGAAGGGCTGACTGATGAGTTTCCTCCTTTACTTCCTGAACTTTAACAACATTCACTGCACACCTGCTTCTGCTCCTGAACAATCGTTCAGAAACGGCCGACCGACGGCAAACTGCTGAAACTGACCTGCCTCCTGGTTTGCTGACAAAGCAGAAAATACACGGTGAAATATTGGATTTGTGTGGCTGACATCAGAGAGTTTCTAACAACACACCGATTCCACTTTGTGGTTTAGGGCAGTTTCTTTTAAAAGAAAATGGGGTTTCTCTTTACCTTCCTCTGGGCTTCCGTAGCTCAAGTGCTGCATGACATAAGAGGGGGGTGAACGGTGTCGGGGTCAGAGGGGGGTGAACGGTGTCGGGGTCAGAGGGGGGTGAACGGTGTCGGGGTCAGAGGGGGGTGAGCGGTGTTGGGTTAGAGGGGGGTGAACGGTGTCGGGGTCAGAGGGGGGTGAGCGGTGTTGGGTTAGAGGGGGGTGAGCGGTGTCGGGGTTAGAGGGGGGTGAACGGTGTCGGGGTCAGAGGGGGGTGAGCGGTGTTGGGTTAGAGGGGGGTGAGCGGCGTCGGGGTTAGAGGGGGGTGAACGGTGTCGGGGTCAGAGGGGGGTGAGCGGTGTTGGGTTAGAGGGGGGTGAACGGTGTCGGGGTCAGAGGGGGGCGAACGGTGTCGGGGTCAGAGGGGGGTGAGCGGTGTTGGGTTAGAGGGGGGTGAGCGGTGTTGGGGTTAGAGGGGGGTGAACGGTGTCGGGGTCAGAGGGGGGTGAACGGTGTTGGGTTAGAGGGGGGTGAACGGTGTCGGGGTCAGAGGGGGGTGAACGGTGTCGGGGTCAGAGGGGGGTGAGCGGTGTTGGGGTTAGAGGGGGGTGAGCGGTGTTGGGGTTAGAGGGGGGTGAGCGGTGTTGGGGTTAGAGGGGGGTGAGCGGTGTTGGGTCAGAGGGGGGTGAGCGGTGTCGGGGTCAGAGGGGGGTGAGCGGTGTCGGGGTTAGAGGGGGGTGAACGGTGTCGGGGTTAGAGGGGGGTGAACGGTGTCGGGGTCAGAGGGGGGTGAGCGGTGTCGGGGTCAGAGGGGGGTGAACGGTGTTGGGTTAGAGGGGGGGTGAACGGTGTCGGGGTTAGAGGGGGGTGAACGGTGTTGGGTTAGAGGGGGGTGAACGGTGTTGGGTTAGAGGGGGGTGAACGGTGTCGGGGTCAGAGGGGGGCGAACGGTGTCGGGGTCAGAGGGGGGCGAACGGTGTCGGGGTCAGAGGGGGGCGAACGGTGTCGGGGTCAGAGGGGGGCGAGCGGTGTCGGGGTTAGAGGGGGGTGAACGGTGTTGGGTTAGAGGGGGGTGAACGGTGTCGGGGTCAGAGGGGGGCGAGCGGTGTCGGGGTCAGAGGGGGGCGAACGGTGTCGGGGTCAGAGGGGGGCGAACGGTGTCGGGGTCAGAGGGGGGCGAACGGTGTCGGGGTCAGAGGGGGGCGAACGGTGTCGGGGTCAGAGGGGGGTGAACGGTGTCGGGGTTAGAGGGGGGTGAACGGTGTTGGGTTAGAGGGGGGCGAACGGTGTCGGGGTCAGAGGGGGGCGAGCGGTGTCGGGGTCAGAGGGGGGTGAGCGGTGTCGGGGTCAGAGGGGGGCGAACGGTGTCGGGGTCAGAGGGGGGTGAACGGTGTCGGGGTCAGAGGGGGGCGAACGGTGTCGGGGTCAGAGGGGGGTGAGCGGTGTCGGGGTCAGAGGGGGGTGAGCGGTGTCGGGGTCAGAGGGGGGCGAGCGGTGTCGGGGTCAGAGGGGGGCGAACGGTGTCGGGGTCAGAGGGGGGCGAACGGTGTCGGGGTCAGAGGGGGGCGAACGGTGTCGGGGTCAGAGGGGGGCGAACGGTGTCGGGGTCAGAGGGGGGTGAACGGTGTTGGGGTTAGAGGGGGGCGAGCGGTGTCGGGGTTAGAGGGGGGTGAACGGTGTCGGGGTTAGAGGGGGGTGAACGGTGTCGGGGTCAGAGGGGGGTGAGCGGTGTCGGGGTCAGAGGGGGGTGAACGGTGTTGGGTTAGAGGGGGGTGAACGGTGTCGGGGTTAGAGGGGGGTGAACGGTGTTGGGTTAGAGGGGGGGTGAACGGTGTCGGGGTCAGAGGGGGGTGAGCGGTGTCGGGGTCAGAGGGGGGCGAACGGTGTCGGGGTCAGAGGGGGGCGAACGGTGTCGGGGTCAGAGGGGGGTGAGCGGTGTCGGGGTTAGAGGGGGGTGAACGGTGTCGGGGTCAGAGGGGGGCGAACGGTGTCGGGGTCAGAGGGGGGTGAGCGGTGTCGGGGTTAGAGGGGGGTGAACGGTGTCGGGGTTAGAGGGGGGTGAACGGTGTCGGGGTCAGAGGGGGGTGAACGGTGTCGGGGTCAGAGGGGGGTGAGCGGTGTCGGGGTTAGAGGGGGGTGAACGGTGTCGGGGTCAGAGGGGGGCGAACGGTGTCGGGGTCAGAGGGGGGTGAGCGGTGTCGGGGTTAGAGGGGGGTGAACGGTGTCGGGGTTAGAGGGGGGTGAACGGTGTCGGGGTCAGAGGGGGGTGAACGGTGTCGGGGTCAGAGGGGGGTGAGCGGTGTTGGGGTTAGAGGGGGGTGAGCGGTGTTGGGGTTAGAGGGGGGCGAACGGTGTCGGGGTCAGAGGGGGGTGAACGGTGTCGGGGTCAGAGGGGGGTGAGCGGTGTCGGGGTCAGAGGGGGGTGAGCGGTGTCGGGGTTAGAGGGGGGTGAACGGTGTCGGGGTCAGAGGGGGGTGAACGGTGTCGGGGTCAGAGGGGGGGTGAGCGGTGTCGGGGTTAGAGGGGGGCGAACGGTGTTGGGGTCAGAGGGGGGTGAGCTGTGTCGGGGTTAGAGGGGGGTGAGCGGTGTTGGGGTTAGAGGGGGGTGAGCGGTGTTGGGGTTAGAGGGGGGTGAACGGTGTCGGGGTTAGAGGGGGGTGAGCGGTGTTGGGGTTAGAGGGGGGCGAGCGGTGTTGGGGTTAGAGGGGGGTGAACGGTGTTGGGGTTAGAGGGGGGTGAACGGTGTTGGGGTTAGAGGGGGGCGAGCGGTGTTGGGGTTAGAGGGGGGTGAACGGTGTTGGGGTTAGAGGGGGGTGAACGGTGTTGGGGTTAGAGGGGGGTGAACGGTGTTGGGGTCAGAGGGGGGTGAGCGGTGTCGGGGTTAGAGGGGGGTGAACGGTGTCGGGGTTAGAGGGGGGCGAACGGTGTTGGGGTCAGAGGGGGGCGAACGGTGTCGGGGTCAGAGGGGGGTGAACGGTGTCGGGGTCAGAGGGGGGTGAACGGTGTCGGGGTTAGAGGGGGGTGAACGGTGTCGGGGTCAGAGGGGGGCGAACGGTGTCGGGGTTAGAGGGGGGTGAACGGTGTCGGGGTCAGAGGGGGGTGAACGGTGTTGGGGTCAGAGGGGGGTGAACGGTGTCGGGGTCAGAGGGGGGTGAACGGTGTCGGGGTCAGAGGGGGGTGAACGGTGTCGGGGTCAGAGGGGGGTGAACGGTGTCGGGGTCAGAGGGGGGTGAACGGTGTCGGGGTCAGAGGGGGGTGAACGGTGTCGGGGTCAGAGGGGGGTGAACGGTGTCGGGGTCAGAGGGGGGTGAACGGTGTCGGGGTCAGAGGGGGGTGAACGGTGTCGGGGTCAGAGGGGGGTGAACGGTGTTGGGGTCAGAGGGGGGTGAACGGTGTTGGGGTTAGAGGGGGGTGAGCGGTGTTGGGGTTAGAGGGGGGTGAGCGGTGTTGGGGTCAGAGGGGGGTGAGCGGTGTTGGGGTCAGAGGGGGGTGAACGGTGTTGGGGTCAGAGGGGGGTGAACGTGTCGGGGTTAGAGGGGGGCGAACGGTGTCGGGGTTAGAGGGGGGTGAGCGGTGTTGGGGTCAGAGGGGGGTGAGCGGTGTTGGGGTCAGAGGGGGGTGAACGGTGTTGGGGTCAGAGGGGGGTGAACGGTGTCGGGGTTAGAGGGGGGTGAACGGTGTCGGGGTTAGAGGGGGGTGAACGGCGTTGGGGTTAGAGGGGGGTGAACGGCGTCGGGGTCAGAGGGGGGTGAACGGTGTCGGGGTCAGAGGGGGGTGAACGGTGTCGGGGTTAGAGGGGGGTGAACGGTGTCGGGGTCAGAGGGGGGTGAACGGTGTCGGGGTTAGAGGGGGGTGAACGGTGTCGGGGTTAGAGGGGGGTGAACGGTGTTGGGGTCAGAGGGGGGTGAACGGTGTCGGGGTTAGAGGGGGGTGAACGGTGTCGGGGTTAGAGGGGGGTGAACGGTGTTGGGGTTAGAGGGGGGTGAACGGTGTCGGGGTTAGAGGGGGGTGAACGGTGTTGGGGTTAGAGGGGGGTGAACGGTGTCGGGGTTAGAGGGGGGTGAACGGTGTTGGGGTTAGAGGGGGGTGAACGGTGTCGGGGTTAGAGGGGGGTGAACGGTGTTGGGGTTAGAGGGGGGTGAGCGGTGTTGGGGTTAGAGGGGGGTGAGCGGTGTTGGGGTTAGAGGGGGGTGAACGGTGTTGGGGTTAGAGGGGGGTGAGCGGTGTTGGGGTTAGAGGGGGGTGAGCGGTGTTGGGGTTAGAGGGGGGCGAATGGTGTTGGGGTTAGAGGGGGGCGAACGGTGTCGGGGTTAGAGGGGGGCGAATGGTGTTGGGGTTAGAGGGGGGTGAGCGGTGTTGGGGTTAGAGGGGGGTGAGCGGTGTTGGGGTTAGAGGGGGGTGAACGGTGTCGGGGTTAGAGGGGGGTGAACGGTGTTGGGGTTAGAGGGGGGTGAGCGGTGTTGGGGTTAGAGGGGGGTGAGCGGTGTTGGGGTTAGAGGGGGGTGAACGGTGTTGGGGTTAGAGGGGGGCGAGCGGTGTCGGGGTCAGAGGGGGGCGAAAGGTGTTGGGGTTAGAGGGGGGCGAACGGTGTCGGGGTCAGAGGGGGGTGAACGGTGTTGGGGTTAGAGGGGGCGAGCGGTGTCGGGGTCAGAGGGGGGTGAGCGGTGTCGGGGTCAGAGGGGGGTGAGCGGTGTCGGGGTTAGAGGGGGCGAGCGGTGTCGGGGTCAGAGGGGGGCGAATGGTGTTGGGGTTAGAGGGGGGCGAACGGTGTCGGGGTCAGAGGGGGGTGAACGGTGTTGGGGTTAGAGGGGGCGAGCGGTGTTGGGTCAGAGGGAGGTGAGCGGTGTCGGGGTCAGAGGGGGGTGAACGGTGTTGGGGTTAGAGGGGGCGAGCGGTGTCGGGGTCAGAGGGGGGTGAACGGTGTTGGGGTTAGAGGGGGGCGAACGGTGTTGGGGTTAGAGGGGGGTGAGCGGTGTTGGGTTAGAGGGGGGTGAGCGGTGTTGGGGTCAGAGGGGGGTGAGCGGTGTTGGGTCAGAGGGAGGTGAACGGTGTTGGGTTAGAGGGGGGTGAACGGTGTTGGGGTTAGAGGGGGGTGAGCGGTGTTGGGTCAGAGGGAGGTGAACGGTGTTGGGTCAGAGGGAGGTGAGCGGTGTCGGGGTCAGAGGGGGGTGAGCGGTGTTGGGTCAGAGGGAGGTGAACGGTGTTGGGGTCAGAGGGGGGTGAACGGTGTTGGGTTAGAGGGGGGTGAACGGTGTTGGGTCAGAGGGAGGTGAGCGGTGTCGGGGTCAGAGGGGGGTGAGCGGTGTTGGGTCAGAGGGAGGTGAACGGTGTTGGGTCAGAGGGAGGTGAGCGGTGTCGGGGTCAGAGGGGGGTGAACGGTGTTGGGGTTAGAGGGGGCGAGCGGTGTCGGGGTCAGAGGGGGGTGAACGGTGTTGGGGTTAGAGGGGGGCGAACGGTGTTGGGGTTAGAGGGGGTGAGCGGTGTTGGGTCAGAGGGGGGTGAACGGTGTTGGGTTAGAGGGGGGTGAGCGGTGTTGGGGTTAGAGGGGGGGGACGGTGTTCAGTAGCTAACGCTGGAACAAGCCTTTTCACATTGAGGGCTTCAAGAAGAGGAAGGACCTCAAACCACATTACAGACAGCTGGAGAAAACAATTAAACGATAGAAAACATTTAAAACACTTTTACCACTTCCTGCGCTACGTGAATTCGGTTGGAAAACATGTAGCACCAAGAAGTCTTTACCAGAAAAAAATAACATGACACACTTTCTAAAAATATTGGTCAAAAAGAAAGCAATTACTGGTAAATTGCTGCCAAAGGATATTTTTCTGTATTTAAATGTGAGCCACAGCAACAATCAGGTCTTCTTCCTGAGTAAACTCACCTGGAAACTCTAAATAACTGAGCTTCAGCTGAGCTGTGAGGGAGGATTTCTTTAAGAATGACGCTCGGCGACTCTGAGGCTCGTCCAACAGCACAGCTGGGACCCAAACAAGTAGTAACCAAAATATTAAACCAGTTCTGTAACCAGTGAGACAACCAACGAGCTCCACCACCCCTCAGGTTCATGTACTCAGGTGTGGTTCGAACCAGCTGAGATCAGGAATCCACCATCAGGAAAGCTTATTTAGTGCTTTAGCAGAGCAGCAGGAACAAGGCACTGCAGAACAGAGTGAAAGAAACAGGAAGTTTAAAGCGTTCCAACCAATAAAAGAAAGCGTTTTAAAGACAGGTGAACATGTTCAGAGTGGGGGGGGCTGGTCCACAGTCTGACGGATAAACAGCTGGAGAGATCCACTGAAACCGGCTCAGTATGAAAGCTAACTCGGCCCAAACTCGGCCCAAACTCGGCCCAAACTCGGCCCAAACTCGGCCCAAACTCGGCCCAAACTCGGCCCAAACTCGGCCCAAACTCGGCCCAAACTCGGCCCAAACTCGGCCCAAACTCAGCCCAAACTCAGCTCAAACTCAGCTCAAACTCAGCTCAAACTCAGCTCAAACTCAGCTCAAACTCAGCTCAAGCTCGGCTCCAGCTCGGCTCAAACTCGGCCCAAACTCGGCCCAAACTCGGCTCAAACTCGGCTCAAACTCGGCTCAAACTCGGCTCAAACTCGGCTCAAACTCGGCTCAAACTCGGCTCAAACTCGGCTCAAACTCGGCTCAAACTCGGCTCAAACTCAGCCCAAACTCAGCCCAAACTCAGCTCAAACTCAGCCCAAACTCAGCCCAAACTCAGCTCAAACTCAGCTCAAACTCAGCTCAAACTCAGCCCAAACTCAGCTCAAACTCAGCTCAAACTCAGCCCAAACTCAGCCCAAACTCAGCCCAAACTCGGCCCAAACTCAGCCCAAACTCGGCTCAAACTCGGCTCAAACTCAGCTCAAACTCAGCTCAAATTTAGCTCAAACTCAGCTCAAACTCGGCCCAAACTCGGCCCAAACTCGGCCCAAACTCGGCTCAAACTCGGCTCAAACTCGGCTCAAACTCAGCTCCAGCTTAGCTCAAACTCGGCTCAAACTCGGCTCAAACTCAGCTCCAGCTTAGCTCAAACTTAGCTCAAACTTAGCTCAAACTCAGCTCAAACTTAGCTCCAGCTTATTCTGGGACTGCAGAGTTAAACAAATATTCTTCTCTGAAGGTCATCTGTCATTTTGACAGTTTCTTCATGAAGCCCAATAACGATGATGGTGTAAGAGGTGAAAAAAGAGGGACTGATGCAGGACAAAGTTATCGGTCCTCAGCAGCTACAGAGCGAGCAGGCAGGGAGGTCAGGAGGGAGGTCAGAGGTCAGGAGGGAGCAGGAGTTCTCCTGGCTGGAAAAATGTTCTGCAACATGTAAAATAAGAGCATCGGATCAGTCTGAAGGTGCTCGAACATCAGAAACCAGCATTAACTGCGTTAAAAAGGTACGCCGAACATCTGCCCTGATGTGCGATGCATGGTGTATATTCTCTGCTCAGCTTGTTCAGACCGAATATTAATTAAAAATTAAATGAATATGTGTCATTATTATATATTTAAAATTAAAGCAACGGGTAAAAATAGATTTTTATGACCCCATCAGTCAAAATGACGGACAACCAGAAAGTCTAGTGCATAGTAACTCTAACTCTAACCCTACAGAGACACTGACACACATAAAATATTACTCTAATAATAGATAAGATCACATCAGGTCAAAGGTTAGACTTTCTGGACATGTCCTCCATCTTTATCTAAAACCTGTGATACAGCAGGTGAATAGAAGTGTGAACTGAGAGTCCTGGTGTAAATACTGAGGTGTGGTGGAGGTGAGAAGCATTGAAGGAAGAAGAAGAAGAAGAAGAAGAAGAAGAAGAAGAAGAGGACGAACCGACCTGAGGTCAGGGGTCGGTTAAAGCTGGTAAAAGGTCGTCACCCGGTCACATCAATGCTCTGAACTCTGAGGTTTTAAAGCTAAACAGGAGGTGTCTTTCCTGACAAATGAGTCATAAACAGCTTGAACTTTGGTTTAATATTTAAGCCGCTTTACATGCTTTTGTAGCATCTTTGGTTCTGACCCGGCGTTTAGATGTCTGCAGAGACTCCAGAGTTTCTTCCTGACTAACCTGTAACCTTTAAAGTGTCCTGATCAACAGTTCTGCAGCTTTCTGAAGCCTTTAAAGTGTCCTGATCAATAGTTCTGAAGCTTTCTGAAACCTTTAAAGTGTCCTGATCAATAGTTCTGCAGCTTTCTGAAACCTTTAAAGTGTCCTGATCAATAGTTCTGCAGCTTTCTGAAACCTTTAAAGTGTCCTGATCAATAGTTCTGCAGCTTTCTGAAACCTTTAAAGTGTCCTGATCAACAGTTCTGCAGCTTTCTGAAACCTTTAAAGTGTCCTGATCAATAGTTCTGCAGCTTTCTGAAACCTTTAAAGTGTCCTGATCAATAGTTCTGCAGCTTTCTGTAACCTTTAAAGTGTCCTGATCAATAGTTCTGCAGCTTTCTGAAACCTTTAAAGTGTCCTGATCAATAGTTCTGCAGCTTTCTGAAACCTTTAAAGTGTCCTGATCAATAGTTCTGCAGCTTTCTGAAACCTTTAAAGTGTCCTGATCAATAGTTCTGCAGCTTTCTGAAACCTTTAAAGTGTCCTGATCAATAGTTCTGCAGCTTTCTGAAACCTTTAAAGTGTCCTGATCAATAGTTCTGCAGCTTTCTGTAACCTTTAAAGTGTCCTGATCAACAGTTCTGCAGCTTTCTGTAACCTTTAAAGTGTCCTGATCAACAGTTCTGCAGCTTTCTGTAACCTTTAAAGTGTCCTGATCAATAGTTCTGCAGCTTTCTGAAACCTTTAAAGTGTCCTGATCAATAGTTCTGCAGCTTTCTGAAGCCTTTAAAGTGTCCTGATCAACAGTTCTGCAGCTTTCTGTAACCTTTAAAGTGTCCTGATCAATAGTTCTGCAGCTTTCTGAAACCTTTAAAGTGTCCTGATCAACAGTTCTGCAGCTTTCTGAAACCTTTAAAGTGTCCTGATCAATAGTTCTGCAGCTTTCTGTAACCTTTAAAGTGTCCTGATCAACAGTTCTGCAGCTTTCTGTAACCTTTAAAGTGTCCTGATCAATAGTTCTGCAGCTTCCTGGAACCTTTAAAGTGTCCTGATCAATAGTTCTGCAGCTTTCTGTAACCTTTAAAGTGTCCTGATCAACAGTTCTGCAGCTTTCTGAAACCTTTAAAGTGTCCTGATCAACAGTTCTGCAGCTTTCTGAAGCCTTTAAAGTGTCCTGATCAATAGTTCTGCAGCTTTCTGTAACCTTTAAAGTGTCCTGATCAACAGTTCTGCAGCTTTCTGTAACCTTTAAAGTGTCCTGATCAATAGTTCTGCAGCTTTCTGTAACCTTTAAAGTGTCCTGATCAACAGTTCTGCAGCTTTCTGAAACCTTTAAAGTGTCCTGATCAACAGTTCTGCAGCTTTCTGTAACCTTTAAAGTGTCCTGATCAACAGTTCTGCAGCTTTCTGTAACCTTTAAAGTGTCCTGATCAATAGTTCTGCAGCTTTCTGAAACCTTTAAAGTGTCCTGATCAATAGTTCTGCAGCTTTCTGAAGCCTTTAAAGTGTCCTGATCAACAGTTCTGCAGCTTTCTGTAACCTTTAAAGTGTCCTGATCAATAGTTCTGCAGCTTTCTGAAACCTTTAAAGTGTCCTGATCAATAGTTCTGCAGCTTTCTGAAACCTTTAAAGTGTCCTGATCAATAGTTCTGCAGCTTTCTGTAACCTTTAAAGTGTCCTGATCAATAGTTCTGCAGCTTTCTGAAACCTTTAAAGTGTCCTGATCAACAGTTCTGCAGCTTTCTGAAACCTTTAAAGTGTCCTGATCAACAGTTCTGCAGCTTTCTGTAACCTTTAAAGTGTCCTGATCAATAGTTCTGCAGCTTTCTGAAACCTTTAAAGTGTCCTGATCAATAGTTCTGCAGCTTTCTGAAACCTTTAAAGTGTCCTGATCAACAGTTCTGCAGCTTTCTGAAACCTTTAAAGTGTCCTGATCAACAGTTCTGCAGCTTTCTGAAACCTTTAAAGTGTCCTGATCAACAGTTCTGCAGCTTTCTGAAACCTTTAAAGTGTCCTGATCAACAGTTCTGCAGCTTTCTGTAACCTTTAAAGTGTCCTGATCAATAGTTCTGCAGCTTTCTGTAACCTTTAAAGTGTCCTGATCAACAGTTCTGCAGCTTTAAACCTTTAAAGTGTCCTGATCAATAGTTCTGCAGCTTTCTGAAGCCTTTAAAGAGTCCTGATCAACAGTTCTGCAGCTTTAAACCTTTAAAGTGTCCTGATCAATAGTTCTGCAGCTTTCTGAAACCTTTAAAGTGTCCTGATCAATAGTTCTGCAGCTTTCTGAAACCTTTAAAGTGTCCTGATCAATAGTTCTGCAGCTTTCTGAAACCTTTAAAGTGTCCTGATCAACAGTTCTGCAGCTTTCTGAAACCTTTAAAGTGTCCTGATCAATAGTTCTGCAGCTTTCTGTAACCTTTAAAGTGTCCTGATCAACAGTTCTGCAGCTTTCTGTAGCCTTTAAAGTGTCCTGATCAATAGTTCTGCAGCTTTCTGAAACCTTTAAAGTGTCCTGATCAACAGTTCTGCAGCTTTCTGTAACCTTTAAAGTGTCCTGATCAACAGTTCTACAGCTTTCTGAAACCTTTAAAGTGTCCTGATCAACAGTTCTGCAGCTTTCTGAAGCCTTTAAAGTGTCCTGATCAATAGTTCTGCAGCTTTCTGAAACCTTTAAAGTGTCCTGATCAACAGTTCTGCAGCTTTCTGAAACCTTTAAAGTGTCCTGATCAATAGTTCTGCAGCTTTCTGAAACCTTTAAAGTGTCCTGATCAACAGTTCTGCAGCTTTCTGAAACCTTTAAAGTGTCCTGATCAATAGTTCTGCAGCTTTCTGTAACCTTTAAAGTGTCCTGATCAACAGTTCTGCAGCTTTCTGAAACCTTTAAAGTGTCCTGATCAATAGTTCTGCAGCTTTCTGAAACCTTTAAAGTGTCCTGATCAACAGTTCTGCAGCTTTCTGTAGCCTTTAAAGTGTCCTGATCAACAGTTCTGCAGCTTTCTGTAACCTTTAAAGTGTCCTGATCAACAGTTCTGCAGCTTTCTGTAGCCTTTAAAGTGTCCTGATCAATAGTTCTGCAGCTTTCTGAAACCTTTAAAGTGTCCTGATCAACAGTTCTGCAGCTTTCTGAAACCTTTAAAGTGTCCTGATCAACAGTTCTGCAGCTTTCTGAAACCTTTAAAGTGTCCTGATCAACAGTTCTGCAGCTTTCTGAAACCTTTAAAGTGTCCTGATCAATAGTTCTGCAGCTTTCTGAAACCTTTAAAGTGTCCTGATCAATAGTTCTGCAGCTTTCTGAAACCTTTAAAGTGTCCTGATCAACAGTTCTGCAGCTTTCTGTAACCTTTAAAGTGTCCTGATCAATAGTTCTGCAGCTTTCTGAAACCTTTAAAGTGTCCTGATCAATAGTTCTGCAGCTTTCTGTAACCTTTAAAGTGTCCTGATCAATAGTTCTGCAGCTTTCTGTAACCTTTAAAGTGTCCTGATCAACAGTTCTGCAGCTTTCTGTAACCTTTAAAGTGTCCTGATCAATAGTTCTGCAGCTTTCTGAAACCTTTAAAGTGTCCTGATCAACAGTTCTGCAGCTTTCTGAAGCCTTTAAAGAGTCCTGATCAACAGTTCTGCAGCTTTAAACCTTTAAAGTGTCCTGATCAATAGTTCTGCAGCTTTCTGAAACCTTTAAAGTGTCCTGATCAATAGTTCTGCAGCTTTCTGAAACCTTTAAAGTGTCCTGATCAATAGTTCTGCAGCTTTCTGAAACCTTTAAAGTGTCCTGATCAACAGTTCTGCAGCTTTCTGTAGCCTTTAAAGTGTCCTGATCAACAGTTCTGCAGCTTTCTGAAACCTTTAAAGTGTCCTGATCAATAGTACTGCAGCTTTCTGTAACCTTTAAAGTGTCCTGATCAATAGTTCTGCAGCTTTCTGAAACCTTTAAAGTGTCCTGATCAACAGTTCTGCAGCTTTCTGAAGCCTTTAAAGTGTCCTGATCAACAGTTCTGCAGCTTTCTGTAACCTTTAAAGTGTCCTGATCAATAGTACTGCAGCTTTCTGTAACCTTTAAAGTGTCCTGATCAATAGTTCTGCAGCTTTCTGAAACCTTTAAAGTGTCCTGATCAACAGTTCTGCAGCTTTCTGTAACCTTTAAAGTGTCCTGATCAACAGTTCTGCAGCTTTCTGTAACCTTTAAAGTGTCCTGATCAACAGTTCTGCAGCTTTCTGAAACCTTTAAAGTGTCCTGATCAATAGTTCTGCAGCTTTCTGAAACCTTTAAAGTGTCCTGATCAACAGTTCTGCAGCTTTCTGAAGCCTTTAAAGTGTCCTGATCAACAGTTCTGCAGCTTTAAACCTTTAAAGTGTCCTGATCAATAGTTCTGCAGCTTTCTGAAACCTTTAAAGTGTCCTGATCAACAGTTCTGCAGCTTTAAACCTTTAAAGTGTCCTGATCAACAGTTCTGCAGCTTTCTGAAACCTTTAAAGAGTCCTGATCAACAGTTCTGCAGCTTTAAACCTTTAAAGTGTCCTGATCAATAGTTCTGCAGCTTTCTGAAACCTTTAAAGTGTCCTGATCAATAGTTCTGCAGCTTTCTGAAACCTTTAAAGTGTCCTGATCAACAGTTCTGCAGCTTTCTGTAACCTTTAAAGTGTCCTGATCAACAGTTCTGCAGCTTTCTGTAACCTTTAAAGTGTCCTGATCAATAGTTCTGCAGCTTTCTGAAATCTTTAAAGTGTCCTGATCAACAGTTCTGCAGCTTTCTGTAACCTTTAAAGTGTCCTGATCAATAGTTCTGCAGCTTTCTGAAACCTTTAAAGTGTCCTGATCAATAGTTCTGCAGCTTTCTGAAACCTTTAAAGTGTCCTGATCAATAGTTCTGCAGCTTTCTGAAACCTTTAAAGTGTCCTGATCAACAGTTCTGCAGCTTTCTGAAACCTTTAAAGTGTCCTGATCAACAGTTCTGCAGCTTTCTGAAACCTTTAAAGTGTCCTGATCAGCAGTTCTGCAGCTTTAAACCTTTAAAGTGTCCTGATCAACAGTTCTGCAGCTTTATGAAACCTTTAAAGTGTCCTGATCAATAGTTCTGCAGCTTTAAACCTTTAAAGTGTCCTGATCAACAGTTCTGCAGCTTTCTGAAACCTTTAAAGTGTCCTGATCAATAGTTCTGCAGCTTTCTGACACCTTTAAAGTGTCCTGATCAATAGTTCTGCAGCTTTCTGAGACCTTTAAAGTGTCCTGATCAATAGTTCTGCAGCTTTCTGAAACCTTTAAAGTGTCCTGATCAACAGTTCTGCAGCTTTCTGAAACCTTTAAAGTGTCCTGATCAATAGTTCTGCAGCTTTCTGTAACCTTTAAAGTGTCCTGATCAATAGTTCTGCAGCTTTCTGTAACCTTTAAAGTGTCCTGATCAATAGTTCTGCAGCTTTCTGTAACCTTTAAAGTGTCCTGATCAACAGTTCTGCAGCTTTCTGAAACCTTTAAAGTGTCCTGATCAATAGTTCTGCAGCTTTCTGAAACCTTTAAAGTGTCCTGATCAATAGTTCTGCAGCTTTCTGTAACCTTTAAAGTGTCCTGATCAATAGTTCTGCAGCTTTCTGAAACCTTTAAAGTGTCCTGATCAATAGTTCTGCAGCTTTCTGTAACCTTTAAAGTGTCCTGATCAATAGTTCTGCAGCTTTCTGAAACCTTTAAAGTGTCCTGATCAACAGTTCTGCAGCTTTCTGTAACCTTTAAAGTGTCCTGATCAATAGTTCTGCAGCTTTCTGTAACCTTTAAAGTGTCCTGATCAATAGTTCTGCAGCTTTCTGAAACCTTTAAAGTGTCCTGATCAATAGTTCTGCAGCTTTCTGAAACCTTTAAAGTGTCCTGATCAATAGTTCTGCAGCTTTCTGAAACCTTTAAAGTGTCCTGATCAATAGTTCTGCAGCTTTCTGTAACCTTTAAAGTGTCCTGATCAATAGTTCTGCAGCTTTCTGAAACCTTTAAAGTGTCCTGATCAACAGTTCTGCAGCTTTCTGAAACCTTTAAAGTGTCCTGATCAACAGTTCTGCAGCTTTCTGTAACCTTTAAAGTGTCCTGATCAATAGTTCTGCAGCTTTCTGTAACCTTTAAAGTCTCCTGATCAACAGTTCTGCAGCTTTCTGTAACCTTTAAAGTGTCCTGATCAATAGTTCTGCAGCTTTCTGTAACCTTTAAAGTGTCCTGATCAATAGTTCTGCAGCTTTCTGAAACCTTTAAAGTGTCCTGATCAACAGTTCTGCAGCTTTCTGTAACCTTTAAAGTGTCCTGATCAATAGTTCTGCAGCTTTCTGTAACCTTTAAAGTGTCCTGATCAATAGTTCTGCAGCTTTCTGTAACCTTTAAAGTGTCCTGATCAACAGTTCTGCAGCTTTCTGAAACCTTTAGTGTCCTGATCAATAGTTCTGCAGCTTTCTGACACCTTTAAAGTGTCCTGATCAATAGTTCTGCAGCTTTCTGTAACCTTTAAAGTGTCCTGATCAATAGTTCTGCAGCTTTCTGAAACCTTTAAAGTGTCCTGATCAACAGTTCTACAGCTTTCTGTAACCTTTAAAGTGTCCTGATCAACAGTTCTGCAGCTTTCTGAAACCTTTAAAGTGTCCTGATCAACAGTTCTGCAGCTTTCTGTAACCTTTAGTGTCCTGATCAATAGTTCTGCAGCTTTCTGACACCTTTAAAGTGTCCTGATCAACAGTTCTGCAGCTTTCTGTAACCTTTAAAGTGTCCTGATCAATAGTTCTGCAGCTTTCTGAAACCTTTAAAGTGTCCTGATCAATAGTTCTGCAGCTTTCTGTAACCTTTAGTGTCCTGATCAATAGTTCTGCAGCTTTCTGACACCTTTAAAGTGTCCTGATCAACAGTTCTGCAGCTTTCTGTAACCTTTAAAGTGTCCTGATCAATAGTTCTACAGCTTTCTGAAACCTTTAAAGTGTCCTGATCAACAGTTCTGCAGCTTTCTGTAACCTTTAAAGTGTCCTGATCAATAGTTCTGCAGCTTTCTGAAACCTTTAAAGTGTCCTGATCAACAGTTCTACAGCTTTCTGAAACCTTTAAAGTGTCCTGATCAACAGTTCTACAGCTTTCTGAAACCTTTAAAGTGTCCTGATCAACAGTTCTACAGCTTTCTGAAGCCTTTAAAGTGTCCTGATCAACAGTTCTACAGCTTTCTGAAACCTTTAAAGTGTCCTGATCAACAGTTCTGCAGCTTTCTGTAACCTTTAAAGTGTCCTGATCAATAGTTCTGCAGCTTTCTGAAACCTTTAAAGTGTCCTGATCAACAGTTCTGCAGCTTTCTGTAACCTTTAAAGTGTCCTGATCAATAGTTCTGCAGCTTTCTGTAACCTTTAAAGTGTCCTGATCAACAGTTCTGCAGCTTTCTGAAACCTTTAAAGTGTCCTGATCAACAGTTCTGCAGCTTTCTGAAACCTTTAAAGTGTCCTGATCAACAGTTCTGCAGCTTTCTGAAACCTTTAAAGTGTCCTGATCAATAGTTCTGACCTTTCTGTAACCTTTAAAGTGTCCTGATCAATAGTTCTGCAGCTTTCTGAAACCTTTAAAGTGTCCTGATCAATAGTTCTGCAGCTTTCTGAAACCTTTAAAGTGTCCTGATCAACAGTTCTGCAGCTTTCTGAAACCTTTAAAGTGTCCTGATCAACAGTTCTGCAGCTTTCTGAAACCTTTAAAGTGTCCTGATCAATAGTTCTGCAGCTTTCTGAAACCTTTAAAGTGTCCTGATCAATAGTTCTGCAGCTTTCTGAAACCTTTAAAGTGTCCTGATCAATAGTTCTGCAGCTTTCTGTAACCTTTAAAGTGTCCTGATCAACAGTTCTGCAGCTTTATGAAACCTTTAAAGTGTCCTGATCAATAGTTCTGCAGCTTTCTGTAACCTTTAAAGTGCCCTGATCAACAGTTCTGCAGCTTTCTGTAACCTTTAAAGTGTCCTGATCAACAGTTCTGCAGCTTTCTGAAACCTTTAAAGTGTCCTGATCAATAGTTCTGCAGCTTTCTGAAACCTTTAAAGTGTCCTGATCAATAGTTCTGCAGCTTTCTGTAACCTTTAAAGTGTCCTGATCAACAGTTCTGCAGCTTTATGAAACCTTTAAAGTGTCCTGATCAATAGTTCTGCAGCTTTCTGTAACCTTTAAAGTGCCCTGATCAACAGTTCTGCAGCTTTCTGTAACCTTTAAAGTGTCCTGATCAACAGTTCTGCAGCTTTCTGAAACCTTTAAAGTGTCCTGATCAACAGTTCTGCAGCTTTCTGAAACCTTTAAAGTGTCCTGATCAACAGTTCTGCAGCTTTCTGAAACCTTTAAAGTGTCCTGATCAACAGTTCTGCAGCTTTCTGAAACCTTTAAAGTGTCCTGATCAACAGTTCTGCAGCTTTCTGTAACCTTTAAAGTGTCCTGATCAATAGTTCTGCAGCTTTCTGTAACCTTTAAAGTGTCCTGATCAATAGTTCTGCTGCTTTCTGAAACCTTTAAAGTGTCCTGATCAACAGTTCTGCAGCTTTCTGTAACCTTTAAAGTGTCCTGATCAATAGTTCTGCAGCTTTAAACCTTTAAAGTGTCCTGATCAACAGTTCTGCAGCTTTAAACCTTTAAAGTGTCCTGATCAACAGTTCTGCAGCTTTCTGAAACCTTTAAAGTGTCCTGATCAACAGTTCTACAGCTTTCTGAAGCCTTTAAAGTGTCCTGATCAATAGTTCTGCAGCTTTCTGTAACCTTTAAAGTGTCCTGATCAACAGTTCTGCAGCTTTCTGAAACCTTTAAAGTGTCCTGATCAATAGTTCTGCAGCTTTCTGTAACCTTTAAAGTGTCCTGATCAATAGTTCTGCAGCTTTCTGTAACCTTTAAAGTGTCCTGATCAATAGTTCTGCAGCTTTCTGAAACCTTTAAAGTGTCCTGATCAATAGTTCTGCAGCTTTCAGAAACCTTTAAAGTGTCCTGATCAATAGTTCTGCAGCTTTCTGAAACCTTTAAAGTGTCCTGATCAATAGTTCTGCAGCTTTCTGAAACCTTTAAAGTGTCCTGATCAACAGTTCTGCAGCTTTCTGAAACCTTTAAAGTGTCCTGATCAACAGTTCTGCAGCTTTCTGAAACCTTTAAAGTGTCCTGATCAACAGTTCTGCAGCTTTCAGAAACCTTTAAAGTGTCCTGATCAACAGTTCTGCAGCTTTCTGAAACCTTTAAAGTGTCCTGATCAACAGTTCTGCAGCTTTAAACCTTTAAAGTGTCCTGATCAACAGTTCTGCAGCTTTCTGTAACCTTTAAAGTGTCCTGATCAATAGTTCTGCAGCTTTCTGAAACCTTTAAAGTGTCCTGATCAACAGTTCTGCAGCTTTCTGTAACCTTTAAAGTGTCCTGATCAATAGTTCTGCAGCTTTCAGAAACCTTTAAAGTGTCCTGATCAATAGTTCTGCAGCTTTCTGAAACCTTTAAAGTGTCCTGATCAATAGTTCTGCAGCTTTCTGAAACCTTTAAAGTGTCCTGATCAACAGTTCTGCAGCTTTCTGAAACCTTTAAAGTGTCCTGATCAACAGTTCTGCAGCTTTCTGTAACCTTTAAAGTGTCCTGATCAATAGTTCTGCAGCTTTCTGAAACCTTTAAAGTGTCCTGATCAACAGTTCTGCAGCTTTCTGTAACCTTTAAAGTGTCCTGATCAATAGTTCTGCAGCTTTCTGTAACCTTTAAAGTGTCCTGATCAACAGTTCTGCAGCTTTCTGAAACCTTTAAAGTGTCCTGATCAACAGTTCTGCAGCTTTCTGAAACCTTTAAAGTGTCCTGATCAATAGTTCTGCAGCTTTCTGAAACCTTTAAAGTGTCCTGATCAACAGTTCTGCAGCTTTCTGAAACCTTTAAAGTGTCCTGATCAATAGTTCTGCAGCTTTCTGTAACCTTTAAAGTGTCCTGATCAATAGTTCTGCAGCTTTCTGTAACCTTTAAAGTGTCCTGATCAACAGTTCTGCAGCTTTCTGAAACCTTTAAAGTGTCCTGATCAATAGTTCTGCAGCTTTCTGAAACCTTTAAAGTGTCCTGATCAACAGTTCTGCAGCTTTCTGTAACCTTTAAAGTGTCCTGATCAATAGTTCTGCAGCTTTCTGAAACCTTTAAAGTGTCCTGATCAACAGTTCTGCAGCTTTCTGTAACCTTTAAAGTGTCCTGATCAACAGTTCTGCAGCTTTCTGAAACCTTTAAAGTGTCCTGATCAACAGTTCTGCAGCTTTCTGAAACCTTTAAAGTGTCCTGATCAACAGTTCTGCAGCTTTCTGTAACCTTTAAAGTGTCCTGATCAATAGTTCTGCAGCTTTCTGTAACCTTTAAAGTGTCCTGATCAACAGTTCTGCAGCTTTCTGAAACCTTTAAAGTGTCCTGATCAACAGTTCTGCAGCTTTCTGAAACCTTTAAAGTGTCCTGATCAATAGTTCTTCAGCTTTCTGAAACCTTTAAAGTGTCCTGATCAATAGTTCTGCAGCTTTCTGTAACCTTTAAAGTGTCCTGATCAATAGTTCTGCAGCTTTCTGTAACCTTTAAAGTGTCCTGATCAATAGTTCTGCAGCTTTCTGAAACCTTTAAAGTGTCCTGATCAATAGTTCTGCAGCTTTCTGAAGCTCTTTCACAGTTTTTCTTTAGACATTTCCTGCTTTTTCCCTCATCTTCAGTCCTTGTTCCTGAGCATTTTCAGTGTTTTTTCTTTGTTCAGCCACTTAACTCTGACCTTTGAACCCTTCAGGCAGAAAAAAGGCTCCTAACTCAAGGGATGAACCAGTGTTGTGTCGACACAGAACAGACAACTTAGCAAAGAAGCCATTTTAAACTGGATCTTTAGGCACTTTGTCACAAAGACACATTTGTTCCCATTTCTTTAGCTGCATCTATGAAAAACAGCAAAGAAAACACAGTTTGACAGACAGAAAATAGGATTTCTGCAGCAACAAGGTGATTCCCAAAGAGCTATTAGCTGAAAACTTGGCATATCTCAGCATGGTGTGCAGTGTGTCCTTAAAACATTTGAGGAAACTGGACAAGTGGAGGACAAAAGAAGAAGTGTCAGGCCTAAAAAACTATCTCCAGCAGATGAACAGGATCTGAAAGTGATGTCCTTAAGAAAGAGGAAAAAATCCAGCTGTGACCTGACAGGACCTGAGAGATGCATCTGGACCTTCAGCTGATCCATCTACTGTTGGCCCAAGCCTCATCAGAAATGGTCTCCATGGAAGGGTGGCTGTCAAGAAGCCGTTCTTAAGGAAGGGAAACAGGGAGAAAAGGCTGAGCTGTGCCAAATGACACAAGAAGTGGACTGAAAATCAGTGGCAACAGGTCTTATGGAGGGATGAATCCTCCCCAGAGCCCGGACCTCAACATTATTGAAGCAGTGTGGGATCATCTGACAGAGAACGGAACAAAAGGCAGCCCACATCCAAAGAAGAGCTTTGGGATGTCCTTCAAGAAGCCTGGAGAACTATTCCTGAAGACTCCTTAAAGAAATGACAGAAAGCTCGTCTCAGAGGGTTCAGGCTGTGTTGGAGGATAAAGGAGCTCAGACCAGAGATTCACTTTAAAGCTGCTGAGAACTGATAAAAACTCTGTTTCTGCCTCAGATTCTGGGTTTATGTTCAGGTTTTATCATGTTTCAGTGAATCTCTGCAGCTGCTTCCTGGAATAATATAAAGAAAGTCTGCTCCACAGAACTGTATTTTACTTTAAACCTGGAAATTATAACCCTTCTAAACTGGGAACAACAACAGTCGGGTTTTCACTATCACTTTCCTCAGCGCCTCCACACAAACTGCGTGGTCCCAGCTCGGCTGTTCACTAACCTAACTAACGCATTAGTTCACTAATCACGCAGCGCGAGCCTCTCATACAACCAGCTTCTGCTAACTACCTCCCGGAGGTCTGCGTCGCTCCGGATGAGCAGCAGCTCAAGTCTGAAACTTCTCGTTGAAATGGCAGCTGGTTAGCAGCGAGCTAAGCTTCAATAAGCTAACACTGATTTCAGTTAATTAGCTCGGAGGCTACATTCAGCGCCCCGACACCAGCGACTTCCACCCGCCAGCTGCCCTCCAGAGCTGCCGGCCCCCCAGGACAAACTCACCGGGCTCCGGTAGCGTGGCGACTTCTAGCTTCCAAACTCCTGGGTCACCCACACGGCCGAGGGCAGCTCGAACTGGTCCGCAGACGACGGTGGGCAGCTAGCATTAGCCGCTGCTACAGCAGCAGCAGCAGATCCTCCATCTTTCCTCTGCGCTGCTGGAGCGCCAAAAAAAAAAAAACAATCACAACTTCTTCCAGGCGGCCTTAAAGCTCCTGTTCACACGATTTAAGCCACAGAAAACGGTTACAATCCATCGGTAATCCTGAAAGGTTCGCTGCGGGGTTCGAGGTTCCGTCCGAACGCACTTTTACGAGCTGAAAACCAAGTTTTGGGCGCTCGGAGTGTCTCCCCGCTCCTAGTTGTCTGTCGGACTAAATCACAGCGAGTTGGCTCAACTTCCGACACTTCAGCAGCCTCCAATGTGGAGCACAGCCGACCGACGGCGCATGCGCGGCCATCAGGTCCGGGACAGCCAGGGCCTCTCCCCGCGAGCCGCTGACATGCACAAGACAACACAAAAACAACACACAACAACCCTAAAACAGCTTATTAGAGCAGAGTAACAACTTATAACAACACACAGCAACTTATAAAACCTTATAATAAAAGAAAAACAACACAAAGGAACACACAACAGCTTATTAGAACAGAGTAACTACTTATAACAACACTGAAACAACTTATAAAACCTTATAATAAAAGAAAAACAACACAAAGGAACACACAACAACTTATTAGAACAGAGTAACAACACAAAAACAACACACAACATCTTATAACAACACAAAAACAACTTATAAAACCTTATAATAAAAGAAAAACAACACAAAAACAACACACAACAACTTATAACAACACAAAAACAACTTATAAAACCTTATAATAAAAGAAAAACAACACAAAACAACACACAACAACTTATAACAACACAAAAACAACTTATAAAACCTTATAATAAAAGAAAAACAACACAAAAACAACACACAACAACTTATAACAACACAAAAACAACTTATAAAACCTTATAATAAAAGAAAAACAACACAAAGGAACACACAACAACTTATTAGAACAGAGTAACAACACAAAAACAACACACAACAACCCTAAAACAGCTTATTAGAGCAGAGTAACATCTTATAACAACACTGAAACAACTTATAACACCTTATAATAAAAGAAAAACAACACACAACAACACACAACAACTTATAACAACACAAAAACAACACACAACAACCCTAAAACAGCTTATTAGAGCAGAGTAACTACTTATAACAACACTGAAACAACTTATAAAACCTTATAATAAAAGAAAAACAACACAAAGGAACACACAACAGCTTATTAGAACAGAATAACAACACAAAAACAACTTATAAAACCTTATAATAAAAGAAAAACAACACAAAACAACACACAACAGCTTATTAGAACAGAGTAACAACACAAAACAACACACAACTTATAACAACACAAAAACAACTTATAAAACCTTATAATAAAAGAAAAACAACACAAAACAACACACAACAACTTATTAGAACAGAGTAACAACACACAACAACTTATAACCACACTGAAACAACTTATAAAACCTTATAATAAAAGAAAAACAACACAAAGGAACACACAACAACTTATTAGAACAGAGTAGCAACACAAAAACAACACACAACATCTTATAACAACACTGAAACAACTTATAAAATCTTATAATAAAAGAAAAACAACACACAACAACACTGAAACAACTTATTAGAACAGAGTAGCAACACAAAAACAACACACAACATCTTATAACAACACAAAAACATCTTATAACAAGACAAAAACAACTTATAAAACCGTATAATAAAAGAAAAACAACACAAAGGAACACACAACAACTTATTGGAACAGAGTAACAACACACAACAACTTATTAGAACAGAGTAACAACACACAACAACTTATAACAACACTGAAACAACTTATAAAACCTTATAATAAAAGAAAAACAACACAAAGGAACACACAACAACTTATTAGAACAGAGTAGCAACACAAAAACAACTTATAACACCTTATAATAAAAGAAAAACAACACAAAAACAACACACAACAACTTATTAGAACAGAGTAGCAACACAAAAACAACACACAACATCTTATAACAACACTGAAACAACTTATAAAACCTTATAATAAAAGAAAAACAACACAAAGGAACACACAACAACTTATTAGAACAGAGTAGCAACACACAACAACTTATTAGAACAGAGTAACAACACAAAAACAACACACAACAACTTATAACAACACTGAAACAACTTATAAAATCTTATAATAAAAGAAAAACAACACAAAGGAACACACAACAACTTATTAGAACAGAGTAGCAACACAAAAACAACACACAACATCTTATAACAACACAAAAACAACTTATAAAACCTTATAATAAAAGAAAAACAACACAAAGGAACACACAACAACTTATTAGAACAGAGTAGCAACACAAAAACAACACACAACATCTTATAACAACACAAAAACAACTTATAAAACCTTATAATAAAAGAAAAACAACACAAAACAACACACAACAACTTATTAGAACAGAGTAGCAACACAAAAACAACTTATAACACCTTATAATAAAAGAAAAACAACACAAAAACAACACACAACAACTTATTAGAACAGAGTAGCAACACAAAAACAACACACAACATCTTATAACAACACTGAAACAACTTATAAAACCTTATAATAAAAGAAAAACAACACAAAGGAACACACAACAACTTATTAGAACAGAGTAGCAACACACAACAACTTATTAGAACAGAGTAACAACACAAAAACAACACAAAAACAACTTATAAAACCTTATAATAAAAGAAAAACAACACAAAAACAACACACAACAACTTATAACAACACTGAAACAACTTATAAAATCTTATAATAAAAGAAAAACAACACAAAGGAACACACAACAACTTATTAGAACAGAGTAACAACACAAAAACAACACACAACATCTTATAACAACACTGAAACAACTTATTAGAACAGAGTAGCAACACAAAAACAACACACAACATCTTATAACAACACAAAAACAACTTATAAAACCTTATAATAAAAGAAAAACAACACAAAGGAACACACAACAACTTATTAGAACAGAGTAGCAACACAAAAACAACACACAACATCTTATAACAACACAAAAACAACTTATAAAACCTTATAATAAAAGAAAAACAACACAAAACAACACACAACAACTTATAACAACACAAAAACAACTTATAAAACCTTATAATAAAAGAAAAACAACACAAAGGAACACACAACAACTTATTAGAACAGAGTAACAACACAAAAACAACACACAACAACTTATAACAACACAAAAACAACTTATAAAACCTTATAATAAAAGAAAAACAACACAAAACAACACACAACAACTTATTAGAACAGAGTAGCAACACAAAAACAACTTATAACAACACTGAAACAACTTATAACAACACAAAAACAACACACAACATCTTATAACAACACAAAAACAACTTATAAAACCTTATAATAAAAGAAAAACAACACAAAAACAACACACAACAACTTATTAGAACAGAGTAGCAACACAAAAACAACACACAACATCTTATAACAACACAAAAACAACTTATAAAACCTTATAATAAAAGAAAAACAACACAAAACAACACACAACAACTTATTAGAACAGAGTAACAACACAAAAACAACTTATAACAACACTGAAACAACTTATAAAACCTTATAATAAAAGAAAAACAACACAAAACAACACACAACAACTTATTAGAACAGAGTAACAACACAAAAACAACTTATAACAACACTGAAACAACTTATAAAACCTTATAATAAAAGAAAAACAACACAAAACAACACACAACAACTTATTAGAACAGAGTAACAACACAAAAACAACTTATAACAACACTGAAACAACTTATAAAACCTTATAATAAAAGAAAAACAACACAAAACAACACACAACAACTTATAACAACACTGAAACAACTTATAAAACCTTATAATAAAAGAAAAACAACACAAAAACAACACACAACAACTTATTAGAACAGAGTAACAACACAAAAACAACACACAACATCTTATAACAACACTGAAACAACTTATAAAACCTTATAATAAAAGAAAAACAACACAAAGGAACACACAACAACTTATTAGAACAGAGTAGCAACACACAACAACTTATTAGAACAGAGTAACAACACAAAAACAACACACAACAACTTATAACAACACTGAAACAACTTATAAAATCTTATAATAAAAGAAAAACAACACAAAGGAACACACAACAACTTATTAGAACAGAGTAGCAACACAAAAACAACACACAACATCTTATAACAACACAAAAACAACTTATAAAACCTTATAATAAAAGAAAAACAACACAAAGGAACACACAACAACTTATTAGAACAGAGTAGCAACACAAAAACAACACACAACATCTTATAACAACACAAAAACAACTTATAAAACCTTATAATAAAAGAAAAACAACACAAAACAACACACAACAACTTATAACAACACAAAAACAACTTATAAAACCTTATAATAAAAGAAAAACAACACAAAGGAACACACAACAACTTATTAGAACAGAGTAACAACACAAAAACAACACACAACAACTTATAACAACACAAAAACAACTTATAAAACCTTATAATAAAAGAAAAACAACACAAAACAACACACAACAACTTATTAGAACAGAGTAGCAACACAAAAACAACTTATAACAACACTGAAACAACTTATAACAACACAAAAACAACACACAACATCTTATAACAACACAAAAACAACTTATAAAACCTTATAATAAAAGAAAAACAACACAAAAACAACACACAACAACTTATTAGAACAGAGTAGCAACACAAAAACAACACACAACATCTTATAACAACACAAAAACAACTTATAAAACCTTATAATAAAAGAAAAACAACACAAAACAACACACAACAACTTATTAGAACAGAGTAACAACACAAAAACAACTTATAACAACACTGAAACAACTTATAAAACCTTATAATAAAAGAAAAACAACACAAAACAACACACAACAACTTATTAGAACAGAGTAACAACACACAACATCTTATAACAACACTGAAACAACTTATAAAACCTTATAATAAAAGAAAAACAACACAAAGGAACACACAGCAACTTATAACAACACACAACAACTTATTAGAACAGAGTAGCAACACAAAAACAACTTATAACAACACTGAAACAACTTATAACAACACAAAAACAACTTATAAAACCTTATAATAAAAGAAAAACAACACAAAAACAACACACAACAACTTATTAGAACAGAGTAACAACACAAAAACAACACACAACATCTTATAACAACACTGAAACAACTTATAAAACCTTATAATAAAAGAAAAACAACACAAAAACAACACACAACAACTTATTAGAACAGAGTAACAACACAAAAAAAACACACAACATCTTATAACAACACTGAAACAACTTATAAAACCTTATAATAAAAGAAAAACAACACAAAAACAACACACAACAACTTATTAGAACAGAGTAACAACACAAAAAAAACACACAACATCTTATAACAACACTGAAACAACTTATAAAACCTTATAATAAAAGAAAAACAACACAAAGGAACACACAGCAACTTATAACAACACACAACAACTTATTAGAACAGAGTAGCAACACAAAAACAACTTATAACAACACTGAAACATCTTATAACAACACAAAAACAACTTATAAAACCTTATAATAAAAGAAAAACAACACAAAAACAACACACAACAACTTATTAGAACAGAGTAGCAACACAAAAACAACACACAACATCTTATAACAACACAAAAACAACTTATAAAACCTTATAATAAAAGAAAAACAACACAAAACAACACACAACAACTTATAACAACACAAAAACAACTTATAAAACCTTATAATAAAAGAAAAACAACACAAAAACAACACACAACAACTTATAACAACACAAAAACAACTTATAAAACCTTATAATAAAAGAAAAACAACACAAAGGAACACACAACAACTTATTAGAACAGAGTAACAACACAAAAACAACACACAACAACCCTAAAACAGCTTATTAGAGCAGAGTAACATCTTATAACAACACTGAAACAACTTATAACACCTTATAATAAAAGAAAAACAACACACAACAACACACAACAACTTATAACAACACAAAAACAACACACAACAACCCTAAAACAGCTTATTAGAGCAGAGTAGCAACACAAAAACAACACACAACAACCCTAAAACAGCTTATTAGAGCAGAGTAACTACTTATAACAACACTGAAACAACTTATAAAACCTTATAATAAAAGAAAAACAACACAAAGGAACACACAACAGCTTATTAGAACAGAATAACAACACAAAAACAACTTATAAAACCTTATAATAAAAGAAAAACAACACAAAACAACACACAACAGCTTATTAGAACAGAGTAACAACACAAAACAACACACAACTTATAACAACACAAAAACAACTTATAAAACCTTATAATAAAAGAAAAACAACACAAAACAACACACAACAACTTATTAGAACAGAGTAACAACACAAAAACAACACACAACATCTTATAACAACACTGAAACAACTTATAAAATCTTATAATAAAAGAAAAACAACACAAAAACAACACACAACAACTTATTAGAACAGAGTAGCAACACAAAAACAACACACAACATCTTATAACAACACAAAAACATCTTATAACAAGACAAAAACAACTTATAAAACCGTATAATAAAAGAAAAACAACACAAAGGAACACACAACAACTTATTGGAACAGAGTAACAACACACAACAACTTATTAGAACAGAGTAACAACACACAACAACTTATAACAACACTGAAACAACTTAAAAAACCTTATAATAAAAGAAAAACAACACAAAGGAACACACAACAACTTATTAGAACAGAGTAGCAACACAAAAACAACTTATAACACCTTATAATAAAAGAAAAACAACACAAAAACAACACACAACAACTTATTAGAACAGAGTAGCAACACAAAAACAACACACAACATCTTATAACAACACTGAAACAACTTATAAAACCTTATAATAAAAGAAAAACAACACAAAGGAACACACAACAACTTATTAGAACAGAGTAACAACACACAACAACTTATTAGAACAGAGTAACAACACAAAAACAACACAAAAACAACTTATAAAACCTTATAATAAAAGAAAAACAACACAAAAACAACACACAACATCTTATAACAACACTGAAACAACTTATAAAATCTTATAATAAAAGAAAAACAACACAAAAACAACACACAACAACTTATTAGAACAGAGTAGCAACACAAAAACAACACACAACATCTTATAACAACACAAAAACAACTTATAAAATCTTATAATAAAAGAAAAACAACACAAAAACAACACACAACAACTTATTAGAACAGAGTAACAACACACAACAACTTATAACAACACTGAAACAACTTATAAAACCTTATAATAAAAGAAAAACAACACAAAGGAACACACAACAACTTATTAGAACAGAGTAGCAACACAAAAACAACACACAACATCTTATAACAACACAAAAACAACTTATAAAACCTTATAATAAAAGAAAAACAACACAAAACAACACACAACAACTTATAACAACACAAAAACAACTTATAAAACCTTATAATAAAAGAAAAACAACACAAAGGAACACACAACAACTTATTAGAACAGAGTAACAACACAAAAACAACACACAACAACTTATAACAACACAAAAACAACTTATAAAACCTTATAATAAAAGAAAAACAACACAAAACAACACACAACAACTTATTAGAACAGAGTAACAACACAAAAACAACTTATAACAACACTGAAACAACTTATAAAACCTTATAATAAAAGAAAAACAACACAAAAACAACACACAACATCTTATAACAACACAAAAACAACTTATAAAACCTTATAATAAAAGAAAAACAACACAAAAACAACACACAACAACTTATTAGAACAGAGTAACAACACAAAAACAACTTATAACAACACTGAAACAACTTATAAAACCTTATAATAAAAGAAAAACAACACAAAGGAACACACAGCAACTTATAACAACACACAACAACTTATTAGAACAGAGTAGCAACACAAAAACAACTTATAACAACACTGAAACAACTTATAACAACACAAAAACAACTTATAAAACCTTATAATAAAAGAAAAACAACACAAAAACAACACACAACAACTTATTAGAACAGAGTAGCAACACAAAAACAACACACAACATCTTATAACAACACAAAAACAACTTATAAAACCTTATAATAAAAGAAAATCAACACAAAACAACACACAACAACTTATTAGAACAGAGTAGCAACACAAAAACAACACACAACATCTTATAACAACACAAAAACAACTTATAAAACCTTATAATAAAAGAAAAACAACACAAAAACAACACACAACATCTTATAACAACACAAAAACAACTTATAAAACCTTATAATAAAAGAAAAACAACACAAAAACAACACACAACAACTTATTAGAACAGAGTAACAACACACAACATCTTATAACAACACAAAAACAACTTATAAAACCTTATAATAAAAGAAAAACAACACAAAACAACACACAACAACTTATAACAACACTAAAACAACTTATAAAACCTTATAATAAAAGAAAAACAACACAAAGGAACACACAACAACTTATTAGAACAGAGTAACAACACAAAAACAACACACAGCAACTTATAACAACACAAAAACAACTTATAACAACACTGAAACAACTTATAAAACCTTATAATAACAGAGTAACAACACAAAAACAACACAACATCTTATAACAGTAACACACAGTGAGAGAGAACACCACACAGAAACTCAACACAAACAACACAACATGGTGAGCTGCCACGCTGCAACACTAAACTACACATACCAACACAAAACTACACACATCACAAGAAATACACAAAAAAACACACAACAAAAATAATTAAGACAACAAAAAGCTTCATACAGCAATATGAAAGCAAAACACAACAACATACAACACAAAACACTCAACAACAGAGAAAAAACAACACACATTAGGGTAATACTAGCATGATGTTGACATTATGTTAGCATCATGTTAGTGTGATGTTAGCATGATGGTAGCATGATGGTAGCATGATGTTAGTGTGATGTTAGCATGATGTTAGCATGATGTTAGCATGATGTTGACATTATGTTAGCATCATGTTAGTGTGATGTTAGCATGATGGTAGCTTGATGTTAGTGTGATGTTAGCATGATGTTGACATTATGTTAGCATCATGTTAGTGTGATGTTAGCATGATGGTAGCATGATGGTAGCATGATGTTAGTGTGATGTTAGCATGATGGTAGCATGATGGTAGCATGATGTTAGTGTGATGTTGACATTATGTTAGCATCATGTTAGTGTGATGTTAGCATGATGGTAGCATGATGGTAGCATGATGTTAGTGTGATGTTAGCATGATGGTAGCATGATGGTAGCATGATGTTAGTGTGATGTTAGCATGATGGTAGCATGATGGTAGCATGATGTTGGCATGATGTTAGCATGATGTTGACATTATGTTAGCGTCATGTTAGTGTGATGTTTGCATGATGTTGATTTAATGTTAGCATGATGGTAGCATGATGTTAGTATGATGGTAGCATGATGTTAGCATGATGTTAGCATGATGTTAGCATGATGTTGACATTATGTTAGCATCATGTTAGTGTGATGTTTGCATGATGTTGATGTAATGTTAGCATGATGTTAGCATGATGTTAGTGTGATGTTAGCATGATGTTGACATTATGTTAGCATGATGGTAGCATGATGTTAGTGCAAAATTGGTGTAATGTTAGTATGACGTTAGCATCATGTTAGTGTGATGTTAGCATGATGTTGGCATGACTTTAATGTGACTATCACGTGTTGTTAGGGTAATGTTTGTGTGATGATTTTAGCATGATGTAAGTGTGATGATAGAACCAGCTGCCAGTTTGGCTTCAGGAAGCAGACACCCTCTCTACCTTTAAGATCAGGCTTAAAACTTTCCTTTCTGATAAATCTCACAGGGCGGCTCAGGTGATCCTGAAACATCCCATAGTTATACAGCTATAGGCAATCTTTAAATTGGTATTATATGAACTGGACTTATTTGGATTTGATTGAATTAGGTTTTATTGGATTTGTATTAAAACTGGCCTGCATTGGTTTGTATTTTTAAAGTGACTTGATGTAGCATTTGCTGGGATTTGGTGCTATATTAATATAATTTAACTGAGAGTTTAAAGTCTTAGTAAAACAGAAATAAATCTGTCTTCTGAGTTTTTCCATCATTGAAAATGTGCCAAACATGATTAACACAATCATCTAGAAAATTAAATGAGTTTCCATTAGAAAATGAGCAGCGCTGTGTACTCTGAGAGGCTCAAATAGAACCAAACTGCTCAGATGTGAAATCCTGAACCCACTCTGAATATATCTCATTTTTCAGTTGCCTTCCAGCTGTTGAATAAATTACCAACATTGTTAAAATGTGAAACTTAAATTCTCATGACAGGAATGTCCTACCAAGGAGACATATAGGTGCAGCGTGAATCTGCACCACCTGTAAAACTATGAAAATAAGGCTGGTGTTGGTGGTAATTCTGTAATCTCAACTAAATCAATCTATAGACTGTAGTTTCACCTGAAAGTTTGAGTTCCCGGAGTCGGACTGATTCTCCAAGCTGATGTGTTGCCAGATCTGTGGTGGTGCTGCATTTCAACTTCACTCTTCACACATTCTTATTCTCATTGTTGCTTTAAGAAAACAGTTTAGGAGTTTAAGTAGTGCAAGTTCTAACATCTGAGGAAGAGGCATTTCAGCTGATAGCAACCAAGCAGTCAGCGCTAACACAGCTACATGGCCTGACTGGCTCCTGAGAGGCTAACGCCTTACAGCTGATCTATTTATGAAATAACCAGGGTTAGGGATGGGCTAAGCATTTACTGACTTCATATACCCACTGTATGGGCCCCAGTGCATCATTAAGCTCTGAGTTCAGACCAGCCCTTACAATCCTGAACAAAACGTCACGTTTCAAGTGTCCATTATCTCCAATTTACACACACAACATGCTTCTATGCAAATCTCAGAATTAGCATCAGTCTGACTTTACTTGATCTTTGTGTATTTGTGCTTCTCAGAGTTAAAGATGCTTCCTTGGTAGGATGGATCCTTCAAAGTCAGGTCATGCTAAGGCTAGGAAAGAGTCTTTCCTTGTTGGTAAACATCTCAGCAGCTGTCCAACCATCAGTTTCACCCCCCCACACACACAATAGAATGATGAATGATGAATGAATGAATGAAAAACTGACTAAACTCAATCACTGTTACCTGGCTACCAACAACCATTTATACTCCTCTGTTCTTTGATGGAACACATTACAATGCTTACAAATTTATAATGAAGATAAAAACGTTAAATTTACCTGTATATCGCACCAATTTCAATCTGCATCTCAGTCATGTGCAAAGGATTGTGGGTATTTAGATCACTCTAATTAATTTTATAGAACGAGGACAGCATCTTAGACTGAGAATTCACCAAAACTTAGTTTTGAACACCTAAATGTAAAGATAAAGGCAAGTTAAATAAAAGTGTTACTTTTGGTTTTGGTCATTTTATTGGAGTCTAAGAACTTGTTGGTGTGTTCTTATGCTTTGGAGGCCTCTAGCTGAAAAAGTGTAGGTCTGTTAGTTCAGGGAGTTATTTGCCAGGGAGGATGGTGATCTTCCTGAATGTTGATGAAATAATGATGCAGGTAGACTAAAAACTGTGGCTACTAAAGCCCATGAGGAGAAAAACATCTTTAGACACGTTTAGCTTCCTTTAGTTGAATTAATTACTGTGAATATAGTCATTTGGAAAGATTACAACATATATCAGTTGGAGCAGCAGGTTTCTTTTGTACATGTTAAGCACCTGGATTAAAAGTAGGGTTAGAAAGTTTGTATCTGACAACAACCTGTTGCTCAGTGTGTTTCTGCAGTTTTACTGCTGTTCGCTGCAGACACTCAGCCACTGTGTCCTGTGGTGTGCTACAGTGTTGTGGAGTTTCTGAGCTCATGCTGAAACATTCCTGCTTAGTGAGTCTGGGCCTTGCTGCAGCAGGCTCACATTGATTCTGGTTGAATAATCACACAAATCAGGTATCTGTGTAGTGTGTTTAATGAGCTGCTTACAGACAGGTATAGCTTCTGGCACAGTTACAGCTACCTGTACATGTACAGATACAGAATCAGCAAGTGAAGTACTGACTATCCATCAGAGCTAAACTCTTCAGAGACTGTCTCTTAGTGTTTACTCCAGCAGCTGAACTGATTAACAGACACAGAATACAAAATGTACAACAAGAGACACGCAATTTCAGTTCACAATTTACATAAATTATCATAAAATTTCTCTGTGAAATATCTGCAGATTAATATATGAACACTAATAGAAAAATATATTGCTGTGTTTATGGGTGGAGCTCAACGGTCTCTGAGCAGGCAGTAGAATCACAGCGTTTCTGTGGGAAAGGATCAATAAGTTTGCTTATCAGGTCTGATGATGGGAAGAGATGAGCTGCAGTGTTATTGATGTCTGACTCACCTCTATTACAGATGGAGTTCACATTCTCAGGACGGGTTGGAGGAGATTCTCCTGCTCGTTGCGCAGCTTCCGGGCTCTCAAGACATCCCGAACGCACAGATGCAGGTACAGATACTGACCCTGGTGGGAGAGGAGGAGCACGTTAGAAACCGCAGAGGACCTGAGTAAAGACAAACCCCAACAGGACTGAGGTGAAACAAACCCCAACAGGACTGAGGTGAAACAAACCCCAACAGGACCTGAGTAAAGACAAACCCCAACAGGACCTGAGTAAAGACAAACCCCAACAGGACCTGAGTAAAGACAAACCCCAACAGGACTGGGGACAACTTTAGAGACACCAATTAAGCTAACATGCATGTCTTAAAGGTAGTACTCGGAGAGAACCCACCTGTACAAGGGGAGAACATGCAAACTCAACACAGAACGGCCCCAGCCAGTGCTGACCACCAGCAGCCCCCAATTTATACATACAGAGCCAATTCACAGAAGGTAGACTAGCTAAGGAAACCAACAGATTGCACTGAAACTTTGCTTTGATCCAATCTCCCATCCTAAGCATGCACAATAATAAGTTATTTTTCAGTCAAAAATAGACTGATATCAACCAACAAATCTGTGCTGCTATCAATTTTTAGAATAAATAGAAACACTCAGGCAAAGATTGTTGGGGAGGAACAACACACAAATGCAGTATTTGTCTGATCTATTTTATATTTTAGACCTTTTTTGTTTATTTCTCATCTCTCAACTTAACGGACGGCCGTGGCTCAGTGGTGAGAGTCGTCCAATAACGGTTATCTCAAAAAGGTTGGTGAACTGACAGCTGGAGGGGTGGCAGTTCACCTCCTTGTCATGGCTGAGGTGCCCTTGAGCAAGGCACCATACCCCCATGCTCCCTGAGAATGGCTGCCCAACACTCCAGTGTATGGCATCTGTCTCTATGAATGTCAACAGGTGCCAACCTGAATGAGCTTATGTTTATGCATTTAGCAAACACTTTTATCCAAAGCAACTTATACTGGTAGGCAGTTAGGGTAAGGGGGTCTTTCCTAAGGACCCCTACTGGAGGCAGGTAGCTTTCATGCAGGGGATTTGAACCCAGGTCAACCACATGAAAGGTGGCAATCCTAACACTACACTATCCAGTCCCTAGGGTTAAAAGCAGAGGACAAATTTCTGGGTGAAATGAGGTTTTAAAACCTTAAACATGGCTGCCTGCCTTGTTAATTGTATAAATATCCGTTGAAAGGTTTCTAAACCTGCTGGTGAATGATGTCACAAACGCACTGGTTCCCATGATGCCGCAGTCCTACCTCAGTCTGTACCATGTGCGATCGGTGGAGTCGCAGATCAAAGACGCCACCGTAGATGTCCACCGTGTCCCTGCTGTCCAGCTGCTGCAGCACTCGATCCAGGACGATGAAGGTCCCTGTGCGACCCACACCAGCACTGACACGCATACCAAAAACACACATTAGTCTGGGTCCAACTGCCTTGTTGCAGGATTGGAGTCTGAGAGTCATTTCCCCCAAACAGAGAACAGAGAAGAAGCTCATGTCTTAGACCTTGAAAGATCAGCCTAGTGAAGATTCAGAAGGTCATAACTTTGCAGTGTTGGAGTGAAGCTGCCCTTTAACCACAGAACTGTCTGTACCTGCAGTGCACTACGGTGGGACCAGAGCCAGGGCTCCGGTTGACGTAGTCCCGGACAGTTCGGACAAACTGGATGAGGGACTGCGTGGTCTCTGGGACGCCGTGGTCAGGCCACACCGTGTAGTGAAACTGGCGAACCAGGCGGCTGAAACCAAGCTGCTCCTCCTGAACCAACAGGAACAGGAAAACTGATCTGAGAATAGTAGCTAACACCAACTGAATACTTTTTAAACATTTATGTTTGGTTACTTGAAGTAAATCAAAGGTGTCGGCTGCTGGGATTCAAACGTACGCTGCAGATTCTGAACTCTCTGATGGTCCACTCAGGCAGAACCGATTCTGACAGCATCTGGACGATCAGGTCTCCGTAGTACAGAGGATCCTGATCGAAAGGCCAGTAATGATCGCACTTCACCTGGATGTAGAAGAAGGAAGATTATTACTTCATTACCAACTAAATCAGGTCCCCAGGTGTCTGAATCAAGCTTCGTTTGGGTTTGTCAGAAGCTTTCTCAGCTGGTTTCACAGTAAAGAGGCTTCCCGTCTCGTACCCACCCGGCCTTTTTCCACACACTGTGTGACCATCACCACGTTGTGGACGTTTTGCTCCCACACCATCTTCCAGAAATCATCCTTTGTTCCTGGCAGGGGACCCTGTGTGGCGATGTACTCCCGGCGGAACTTATTACCCTGGTAACACAATGAGAACATTTATACGTGTGATTGTTTTAAATACCAACGGGCCGGATTCTGTTCAAGTACAGAAACATCCATGTAAAGAAAAGGGTGATGTGTACCTGGCAGATGAAGGCAAGTTTATCTGTTAAAACGATTTAACAACAAGAAGCTGATTCAAAGTGCTTTACAGAGACTTTAAAACAGTAGAAAGGAAAAGCACGATTTCAAATTTATACAAAAAAGAAAGAAAGAAGAACAATAGATAAAATCAGAACAATAAAGATAAGATTGAATAGAAATGTAATAAATTAATATATATGAAAGATAAGATCAGAAGTTGAAATATTATTACGTTTTGAAACTTATTTGGAGCTTTATTCAGATGTTTCTTCAACCTGGACTTAAATACTGAGAGTTTCAGCTGATCTGAGGCTTTCTGGGAGTTTGTTCCAGACATGTGGAGCATAGAAGCTGAATGCAGCTTCTCCAGGTCTGGTTCTGACTCTGGGAACTGATAAAGAACCGGATCCAGATGACCTGAGGGGTCTGGGAGGTTCATAGTGGGTCAGGAGGTCACTGATGTATTTTGGACCATTCAGAGCTTTATGGACCAGCATCAGAACTTTAAAGTCTATCCTCTGATGGACCGGCATCAGAACTTTAAAGTCTATCCTCTGATGGACCGGCATCAGAACTTTAAAGTCTATCCTCTGATGGACCGGCATCAGAACCTTAAAGTCTATCCTCTGATGGACCGGCATCAGAACCTTAAAGTCTATCCTCTGATGGAGCAGCATCAGAACTTTAAAGTCTATCCTCTGATGGACCGGCATCAGAACTTTAAAGTCTATCCTCTGATGGACCGGCAGCAGAACTTTAAAGTCTATCCTCTGATGGACCGGCATCAGAACTTTAAAGTCTATCCTCTGATGGACCGGCATCAGAACTTTAAAGTCTATCCTCTGATGGACCGGCAGCAGAACTTTAAAGTCTATCCTCTGATGGACCGGCATCAGAACTTTAAAGTCTATCCTCTGATGGACCGGCATCAGAACTTTAAAGTCTATCCTCTGATGGACCGGCAGCAGAACTTTAAAGTCTATCCTCTGATGGACCGGCATCAGAACTTTAAAGTCTATCCTCTGATGGACCGGCATCAGAACCTTAAAGTCTATCCTCTGATGGACCGGCATCAGAACCTTAAAGTCTATCCTCTGATGGAGCAGCATCAGAACTTTAAAGTCTATCCTCTGATGGACCGGCATCAGAACTTTAAAGTCTATCCTCTGATGGACCGGCAGCAGAACTTTAAAGTCTATCCTCTGATGGACCAGCAGCAGAACTTTAAAGTCTATCCTCTGATGGACCGGCATCAGAACTTTAAAGTCTATCCTCTGATGGACCGGCATCAGAACCTTAAAGTCTATCCTCTGATGGACCAGCAGCCGGTGGAAAGACCTCACAGCTGGACTGAGCTGCTCCACTTCTTTGGTCTCAGTAGGACTCCAGCAGCTGAGTTCTGGATGAGCTGCAGGTGTCTGACTGACTTTTTAAAGATGCCAAACCTACTGAAGATGAATGCATGGACCAGTTTTTCCAGGTTCTGCTCAGATCTTTTAGCCTTGATATATTCTTAAGGTGATAGTCGGCTGACTTTGTTGTTGCCTTAATGTGTTTTCAGGTCTGAGTCCATCACTACACCCAGATTTCTGGCCTGGTTGGTAGTTTTTAGGTAGTTTTTTAGGTATAGATTGAAGCTCTGTGGTGACTTTCAATCGTTTATCTTTGGCTCCAAAGACAGTTACCTCAGTTTTGTTTTTGTTTAGCTGGAGGAAGTTGTGGCACATCCAGTCATTAATCTCCTCAATGCATTTTCCAAGGGTCTGTACAGGCCCTCTGTCTCCTGGTGACATTGTAATATATATCTGTGTGTCATCTGCATAGCTCTGGTACTTTATTTGGTTGTTTTTCTCAATCTGTGCTCAGTTTTCCGATTCTTTCTTTTCCCATTTTTCACCAGTGTGGAATTTCGCCATGGAGACTTCTTCCTTCCAGAGATAACCTTCACCTTAATGGGAGCAATAGTATCCATAACATTTAACATTTTAGCATTGAAGCTACTGACGAGCTCACTGACTGAACCCCCGGACAGGGCAGGTGTTAAAGAGAAAACCTGGTTAAAGATCTTACTACTGTTTCCAGTTATTCACCGTTTTGAGATCACTGCTGTTGAGACATTTGTGTGCACTGAGATCGTTCTCTCAAAGAAAACACAGGAATGGTCAGACAGGCCCACATCAGACACAGTAATCTTTGAAATGCTTAGACCCTTAGAGATCACTAAGTCTAGAGTGTGCCCCCTATTGTGCGTGGCTCTGTTACATGCTGAGTCAGCCCAAAGTGTTACTCAGGTCTTTAGTCCCTCTGTCCTGAGGGTTGTCCATATGGATGTTAAAATCACCAACAATAATTATACAGTCAAAATCAACACAGATCATAGACATTTGGGGGATATTTGGATATAGATGGGATATAGATATTTGGGGGGCCTGTAAACATTCAGAAACAGGACTCTGGGTGAGGCCTTCAGCTGTATAGCCATATATTCAAAGGACTGAAAACTTCCAGGAGATAACTGCTTCCAGTGAAATGATTCATTGAATAAGACTGTAACCCCCCCCCACCCCCCTCTCCTGCTCACTTTGGCCTCGCTGATAAAACTCGACTCAATGAGAACAGCAGCACTGTTATTCTGGTCCAACCAAGTTTCAGTTAAAAATATAAAATGCTCAGTGATAAAATCATTAATTAAGACTGTTTTCCAGCTAAAGACCATTCATTTAATAAAGCCAACTGAAGTGTTTTAGAGGTATTATTTGCCCCCTTGTGTTTGGGAGCAGTCTGTGGCTCACAGGGTATATTTACTTTATTTAAAGATCTATTAGAGTGCAACTCTCTGTGTTTTAACTGGACCACATTTCTCCTTCTGTCACCTGAAAGTACAGAAATGTTAAAACCTTCTAATAAACAGGGTCCCGGTTTAGGAAAAGTCCCGACTGTCATGATCCTCACAGCCCGGACCCTCCACTCATCACTCATCAGACTGGAGACGGAACATGATGGCAGCGTGGAGGGACGGGGGGGTGGGGTGGGACTGGATAGTGTCGTGGTATGAATGCCACCTTGCCACCCAGACCTGGGTTCAAACCCCCTACATGAAAGGTATTACCTCCAGTAGGGGTCCTTAGGCAACACCCCCTCACCCTTCATGCCTACCTGTCTGTCCCAATCGACTCCAAAGCCGGTCTGAAACCAGGTCATTAATGAGTTCGAAACCAAGTCCAATGCAAATTACAATCACAATCCAGACTAGATCCAAACTCAAGTACGAAACCAGTCCACAGGCAAAACCAAGTTCATATTCAAGTTCAAAACCAGAGCAAACCTCAGACCAGTCCAAAACAAAGTCAACAACCAGGTAAAATAAAACTCAAATCCAGTCCAAAAATCCAATCTACCTGCCAGGTAGCTGTACTGAGGAGAATGCACAAATAAAACAGGTTTCTGCCTTCTTTCACCTTGGTAATATTGTTAAATTCAGAATAGAATTTAAGGTTCTTCTCCTCACATATAAAGCTCTTAATGACCGAGCTCCATCACATCTTAAAGATCTCACAGTTGGATATTTCCAGGCTGCAGGTTTCCTTGTGGTTCCCAGAGTTTCTAAAAGCAGAATGGGAGGCAGAGCCTTCAGTTATCAGGCCCCTAAAAGCAGAATGGGAGGCAGAGCCTTCAGTTATCAGGCCCCTAAAAGCAGAATGGGAGGCAGAGCCTTCAGTTATCAGGCCCCTAAAAGCAGAATGGGAGGCAGAGCCTTCAGTTATCAGGCCCCTAAAAGCAGAATGGGAGGCAGAGCCTTCAGTTATCAGGCCCCTAAAAGCAGAATGGGAGGCAGAGCCTTCAGTTATCAGGCCCCTAAAAGCAGAATGGGAGGCAGAGCCTTCAGTTATCAGGCCCCTAACAGCAGAATGGGAGGCAGAGCCTTCAGTTATCAGGCCCCTAAAAGCAGAATGGGAGGCAGAGCCTTCAGTTATCAGGCCCCTAAAAGCAGAATGGGAGGCAGAGCCTTCAGTTATCAGGCCCCTAAAAGCAGAATGGGAGGCAGAGCCTTCAGTTATCAGGCCCCTAAAAGCAGAATGGGAGGCAGAGCCTTCAGTTATCAGGCCCCTAAAAGCAGAATGGGAGGCAGAGCCTTCAGTTATCAGGCCCCTCTCTGTGGAACCAGCTGCCAGTTTGGCTTCAGGAAGCAGACCCCCTCTCTACCTTTAAGATCAGGCTGAAACTTTCCTTTCTGATAAAGCTTATAGTTAGGGATGGCTCAGGTGAGCCTGAAACATCCCATAGTTCTGCTGCTATAGGCCCAGCCTGCTGGGGGAGCTCCCATGATGCACCTCTCCTCCCTCCATGTACAGATGACATCATTGCTGTCATTAACTTGTGTTTCTCTCTCTCAGCAGGTGTCTCTGGCCTGGTGTTACGCTGCTTGTTGTCCCCTCTTTCCTGTCCTCTCAGCCCCAGCTGGTCCAGGCAGATGGACCCTTCCTGGTTCTGGTTCTGATGGAGGTTTCTTCCTGGTTCTGGTTCTGATGGAGGTTTCTTCCTGGTTCTGGTTCTGATGGAGGTTTCTTCCTGGTTCTGGTTCTGATGGAGGTTTCTTCCTGTTAAAAGGGAGTTTTTTCTCTCCACAGTTGCCTCGTGCAGCTCAGGATGGGGGATAAATTGGATTGTAATTGGCTTGTATTGGACTGTATATTTGAAGTACCTTGAGATTGTTGTAATTTGGAGCTTTATAAATAAAATTAAATTGAATTAGATGGTTTTACTGGACAGGAACATCTGGGTTTCTCTATTAAAGCTGCTGCCCCCGCGACCTCAGTTTCAGTTAGTGCCAGTTAAAGAGGAGTGGCTTCTTACTGGGATGTAGCTGGCATTGATGTAGTCTGAGCAGGGATCATCATCCACGTAGGACAGCTTCACCCTTGTGGAGTCATCTGAGCACAGACAGAAACAGAGTGAGACCCAGACACAAAAAGGTGACCGGTGAGGCGGTGTTGATGTCACTCACAGGGCAGGATGTTGTTGTATCGGTTCTTCCCACGGTTCTCTGGTAGCAGAGCCGAGTCCAGGGGCTGGTTCCGACCGACATCCTTCAGGTCCTGATGGGAAGAAAACAGTCAAAAGGAGAAATGGTTCAGCTTTTAGGAGAAGATACTAACTGGCTTCATCAGTGGCAGAAGAGACTGAGATCTGGGGAACTGTGAGACGGGTTCAGCACATCCAGAGTATCTTCTGATTATCCGTCTCACCGAACCTTAAAAATCACGAACATCTGGCTTTTGAGCAAAGTGGAAGTGTTTAATCAGCATTCAATGACATTAATATGGGTCATAAAAAAGACACCTAACAGGTCAAGCTTCCAGCATCAGTTGCCATGGTGACACAGCTTTGTAAGAAATTAAGGTTTGGTGACACAAAGTCCAGAGCTGATCTGGAAGACCCTAACCCTGCTTCAGATCTCAGATCTCAGTAAATGGAAGCTGATCACTGACCTCGTACTCCTCTGACAGCAGATAGCTGGAGTCAGCCAGAAGTTTGCTGTAGTGAGACTCAAAGGTCACGATCTTTATGGGACTAAAGGAGACAAAAATAAATAAATAATTAACACCAGAGAGAAACCGGAAGGTTTAAGACAAACTGAAAAGTCTGAATATCCCACCTGGAAATTCGTCTGCTGCTGAGGAACAAGAAGAAGAAGAAGAAACGTTAGAGTCACATTTAACAAAAAAACGTTCCACTGGCAGGAACAATCCCCAAAAAACTGGGACTTTGGGTAAAATGTAACTAAATGATTGTTAGATTTCTTTTAAAACTGATATTTTATTCATGACTGAACACAGAAAATGTAACAGATGTTTAAAGTGAGACATTTTACTGTTTCTTTACGAATATCAGCTCATTTTGAATCTGATGGCAGCAACACATCTAAAAAATGTTGGTACAGGGGCAACAAAAGGCTGGAAAAGTGTGTAGTACTAAAAAGAAAGAGCTGGACGAACATGTTGGAACTAATGAGGGTTAGGGGAAATAGAAGAGGAATTCTGTTGCCGAAGGCGGCAGAATTCAGTGCACAGGCCATCACTGTTCCTGCTTTTGGCGCTCCGATCTCCCACACAGCCTCTGATGGGGACTAAACAGTCCTCTCAAGGAGGAAAATTAAAAATTATTTTGTTTTAATTGAAAATTGTTCTCATATATTGCATCACTTGTATGGTGCTGGAAAATTTAGCCCTGGTTTTGTGGGACCTATAAGAGGGTTCCCATGGCCAGCTAGGGTTTTACAGGTTGCCTAGGGTTCTTCAAATTGGGGTGAAACCTATTAGGGTTAAATAAAAGTCCTGGGTAGGGTTAGGGTTAGGATTAGGGCATCGGGAGACCATCCAAATGGGGTTTAACTGGTCAGGGGTCTCACTGGTTAGGGTTAGGGTCAAATTACAGGGGAGGGTCTATATTGAACCTAAATCTGAGTCTCATAAGGGGTTCCTGGTGGTTAGGGTTAGGGTTAGCCTAACCCGCTTCTGTTTGGGTTAGGGTTAGGGTTAGCCTAACCCGCTTCTGTTTGGGTTAGGGTTAGGGTTAGCCTAACCCGCTTCTGTTTGGGTTAGGGTTAGGGTTAGCCTAACCCACCTCTTTTTGGGTTAGGGTTAGGGTTAGCCTAACCCATCTCTGTTTGGGTTAGGGTTAGCCTAACCTGCCTCTGTTTGGGTTAGGGTTAGCCTAACCCGCCTCTGTTTGAGTTAGGGTTAGGGTTAGCCTAACCCACCTCTGTTTGGGTTAGGGTTAGCCTAACCCGCCTCTGTTTGGGTTAGGGTTAGGGTTAGCCTAACCCACCTCTGTTTGGGTTAGGGTTAGCCTAACCTGCCTCTGTTTGGGTTAGGGTTAGCCTAACCCACCTCTGTTTGGGTTAGGGTTAGGGTTAGCCTAACCCACCTCTTTTTGGGTTAGGGTTAGCCTAACTCACCTCTTTTTGGGTTAGGGTTAGCCTAACCCACCTCTGTTTGGGTTAGGGTTAGGGTTAGCCTAACCCACCTCTGTTTGGGTTAGGGTTAGGGTTAGCCTAACCCACCTCTTTTTGGGTTAGGGTTAGCCTAACTCACCTCTTTTTGGGTTAGGGTTAGCCTAACCCACCTCTGTTTGGGTTAGGGTTAGGGTTAGCCTAACCCACCTCTGTTTGGGTTAGGGTTAGCCTAACCCACCTCTTTTTGGGTTAGGGTTAGCCTAACTCACCTCTTTTTGGGTTAGGGTTAGCCTAACCCGCCTCTGTTTGGGTTAGGGTTAGCCTAACCCGCCTCTGTTTGGGTTAGGGTTAGCCTAACCCACCTCTGTTTGGGTTAGGGTTAGCCTAACCCGCCTCTGTTTGGGTTAGGGTTAGCCTAACCCACCTCTGTTTGGGTTAGGGTTAGCCTAACCCGCCTCTGTTTGGGTTAGGGTTAGCCTAACCCACCTCTGTTTGGGTTAGGGTTAGGGTTAGCCTAACCCACCTCTTTTTGGGTTAGGGTTAGCCTAACTCACCTCTTTTTGGGTTAGGGTTAGCCTAACCTGCCTCTGTTTGGGTTAGGGTTAGCCTAACCCGCCTCTGTTTGGGTTAGGGTTAGCCTAACCCACCTCTGTTTGGGTTAGGGTTAGCCTAACCCGCCTCTGTTTGGGTTAGGGTTAGCCTAACCCACCTCTGTTTGGGTTAGGGTTAGGGTTAGCCTAACCCACCTCTTTTTGGGTTAGGGTTAGCCTAACTCACCTCTTTTTGGGTTAGGGTTAGCCTAACCCACCTCTGTTTGGGTTAGGGTTAGGGTTATTCTAACCCACCTCTGTTTGGGTTAGGGTTAGCCTAACCCACCTCTTTTTGGGTTAGGGTTAGCCTAACTCACCTCTTTTTGGGTTAGGGTTAGCCTAACCTGCCTCTGTTTGGGTTAGGGTTAGCCTAACCCACCTCTGTTTGGGTTAGGGTTAGGGTTAGCCTAACCCACCTCTGTTTGGGTTAGGGTTAGCCTAACCCGCCTCTGTTTGGGTTAGGGTTAGGGTTAGCCTAACCCACCTCTGTTTGGGTTAGGGTTAGCCTAACCCGCCTCTGTTTGGGTTAAGGTTAGCCTAACCCGCCTCTGTTTGGGTTAGGGTTAGCCTAACCCGCCTCTGTTTGGGTTAGGGTTAGCTTAACCCGCCTCTGTTTTAAACAGTCTGTAGTTTCAGCCCCTTTAAGTTTGGTCAGTACTGTATTGATCATCAATGAGTGATTATTGGTTGTTTCGTACCCTCTGACACCCAACTGGACTCCTGAAGGCGCTCTCACGTTCATCCTGACCACAGGTCTCTCCTCCACCCTGATGAAGAAGCAACAGCTACAGTCAGAGTTATGATGAGTGCCAGCTTTACCTGCCACAGTCTGCTTTACTTACACTGTCCGTGCCCTGTGTCTGCAGATGAGCAGAGCAGTGATGCCAACCATCATGAGGATGAGGAACAGTCCAGCGCTGATGCCTTCGATGACGCCACTCAGTGGTTCTGCAGGTGGAAACAAGACTTTAACCAGTTTATCTTCATCTCTGCCTCCACACCTGACCTCCTAACACACAGTTTTTGATCTGAGTATTTAACAGCTTGGTCCTCACCGGTCTCAGTGACGACCGGCAGTGACAGGAAGGTGTCGGTGAACAGAGGAGACGCCACGCTCGAGTCCTTTGTGTCGTCATCAAACAGCTGAGTGAAAGCTCGGACGCTGATCCTGAGACAGCAGAAACAAACCTATCTTACCTCCACAGCAACATGGGCAGATAATCTGACTTCTCCCTGAAACAGCCTGCAGGAATGTATCAGGGTTGACTTGGGTGGGGCTGTCTCTTGGGTTAGGTTCTCAGTACCTGTAGGCAGTCTTTGGCTTCAACGGTCCATCACAGAAGTGGTCTCTGGTGGACTCTGGCTTCAGGTCTGGATCTCTGTGGTCGCAGGAACCCCCCAGCACATCCATCCCTGTCCCCAGGCTGATATTGAAGACGTGGGCGCTGCTGTCAGGGCCTTCAGAGCAGCGGCTGGGGAAGTAGCTGGTCTGGAAGGACCTGATGGAGCTGTTAGATCTGTAGTCCAGGTAGGAGGGCAGGGGGTGCAGCTGCTCCGGTTGTCGGTCATTGACACCTGCAGGGAGAGGACAGATGCTTTCTGGATGGAGTCTCATGGAAAAACAAGTTCAGAGGAAGCTTGGTCCTCTCCCATTCTGTCTCTGGCTCTCTCTGTTGGATATCACCTGTTCCTGGAGGTGTTTTTCCCTTCATCACCTCAGTTTTCCCTCAAAGTCAAACAATTCAGTCCTCAGCCTCCATTTCCCACCCTCAGTCAGCCCATCGTCTTTCATACAAGATCAAGATAAACTTTGTTATCCCGAAGGGGCAACTTGCTTTGCAGCCTCCCAGCACACACACACTCGTGCACGTGCACGTGCACACACATACAAAAAGTGCACCTCAGCATTTGAGACACAGGTTAAAAGTCAATTGGACCAAATAAGAACTTAAATCTATTTGTTCTACATCGGAGCAGAGGAACCTCCTTCCTGAGGTGTGTTCAATCTCCCAGAATCCTCTCTGCCTGCTGCATATTCCTAAATACACAAGGAAGCGAGTTTATTTAACTTTATACCAGCAGTTGTACTGCACAGGTTCACAATATGATCCAACTTCTTCTTATTCCTCAGAGGAAATGATTCAAACACGGAAATCAGTTAAAACAGACTCGATAAAACAAAAGTAAAACAATTTCATAAAGGATTGTTTTCATTAAAAAGGATATCTGCTGTCGAGCTTCAGCATAGATGGCGTCTGCCTGACCGGGACCAACAGAGCGAACAGCTATACTGAGCGCTGGGCTCATGGAGCAGAGAGACTGTCCCAAAGACGGCTCCAACACTCATTTGTATAGAGAACAGATAAGAGAGCAGAGGACAGGCCCCTGGGGGGAGCCAGTGGAGAACATCTGAAAATCACCATTAACTCTAACTTTGGAGAGAAGATCGGCTGAAATATGAGGTTGTATGGATTTAAAAGCAGAAGAAAAATGAATAAAAAGCAAGCAGGTAAAACTATTTACAGCATTACAGTTTGCCTACAGATCCTCCAGGCCCTGCCTGTAGAGGGTCTCATTTTAATGGGGTTAGGGTTTACAGTTCAAGAAGTTAAAGCAACTGGATGAAAGTCTTTTAGTGATCGTGGTGCTTTAATATTGGGCACTGGAACAAAAGCAAGGACTTTTTTTTTAACCCATATTTGTGCTTTAACTTATGCTTTTTCTCTCAAATCACCTCAGATTCAGAGCAAAATCACACATTTTCATTATAAACAGGCCCTCCTTCGCTCCTTTAAGCTGAAAGTGAGGGCTGCATTCAAACTGCTATAAAACCTATATTTTACACAGGACCTTGATATAAATCACATCAGTGTCTTCAGCAGACCTTTCTCTTACTGAAAAGTTCATTTTTTTTAAATTTTGACTTTTAAATCCATTGAAACAGCTGTTTGTTGTCAGGGGACACAGCCTGTCCTCCTCTGTCTCTCTCTGGCTTCTGTGTGGTTAACCTCACTCATGCTGTATAAAGCACACATATGGTACCTCAAAACGTGCGTCTGGGTCTGCAGAAGTGTGCTTGTATTTTTCTCTCTCATTACTAAAATGGTTTTTGAGAAAATAACCTTAGAATCAGCACTGTCCCTCTCCATTAGAAATACAGGGAAATCCACAGAAACCACTCATCCTCCACACTAATCACAGGCCCAAACCTCCTTAACATCCACAATTTCTCTTAAAACTGGATAAATTCTAGCTTAACATGAAGCTATTTATGTCTTCTTTCCATATTTGTGCTTTAACTTATGCTTTTTCTCTCAAATCACCTCAGATTCAGAGCAAAATCACACATTTTCATTATAAACAGGCCCTCCTTCTCTCCTTTAAGCTGAAAGTGAGGGCTGCATTCAAACTGCTATAAAACCTATATTTTACACAGGACCTTGATATAAATCACATCAGTGTCTTCAGCAGAGCTTTCTCTTACTGAAAAGTTCATTTTTTTTAAATTTTGACTTTTAAATCCATTGAAACAGCTGTTTGTTCTCAGGGGACACAGCCTGTCCTCCTGTCTCTCTCTGGCTTCTGTGTGGTTAACCTCACTCATGCTGTATAAAGCACACATATGATACCTCAAAACGTGCGTCTGGGTCTGCAGAAGTGTGCTTGTATTTTTCTCTCTCATTACTAAAATGGTTTTTGAGAAAATAACCTTAGAATCAGCACTGTCCCTCTCCATTAGAAATACAGGGAAATCCACAGAAACCAATCATCCTCCACACTAATCACAGCCTAAAACCTCCTTAACATCCACAATTTCTCTTAAAACTGGATAAATTCTAGCTTAACATGAAGCTATTTATGTCTTCTTTCCATATTTGTGCTTTAACTTATGCTTTTTCTCTCAAATCACCTCAGATTCAGAGCAAAATCACACATTTTCATTAAAAACAGGCCCTCTCCATTAGAAATACAGGGAAATCCACAGAAACCACACTAATCACAGCCTAAAACCTCCTTAACATCCACAATTTCTCTTAAAACTGGATAAATTCTAGCTTAACATGAAGCTATTTATGTCTTCTTTCCATATTTGTGCTTTAACTTATGCTTTTTCTCTCAAATCACCTCAGATTCAGAGCAAAATCACACATTTCAATGTGAAACAGGCCCTCCTTGGCTTCTTTAAGCTGACAGTGAGGGCTGCATTCAAACTGCTATAAAACCTATATTTTACACAGGACCTTGATATAAATCACATCAGTGTCTTCAGCAGAGCTTTCTCTTACTGAAAAGTTCATTTTTTTAAATTTTGACTTATAAATCCATTGAAACAGCTGTTTGTTGTCAGGGGACACAGCCTGTCCTCCTCTGTCTCTCTCTGGCTCAGGCCTTCTGTGTGGTTAACCTCACTCATGCTGTCTAAAGCAGGCAGGTTTCACCAGAACAAGCCAAAATCTCATTTTTCAGACTGGATTTGAAATATCTGGCAACTACCAGCTTCTCTGTCTCTCTGTGTGTGTGTGTGGACGGGCAGAAGACGGGCAGCAGCTGGGCACCCATCAAAATTTCTTCAGACTCCTGTCAACTGCTCAGGTAATCCATCAGCGTTCATGACTGTTTTGAGGCTACCTGTCCAGGTGTGCCCTGCCTTCTAGCCCAATGACAGCTGGGATAGGCTCCACCTCCCCTTGAGTTGGACGAAGCAGCCTTGGAACAGATGGATGCTGAGTCCACAGCCAGTTCCTCACTGAGATCACGTCTTTTAAAATGATCATAAACAAAGTTCTGAATCAGATTTGCCATCAAATGGAACCTTTTTCTTTGCATATTTTACTCAAACCTTCGGTGCACAACTGTGTTTGACAGTTTCTTGACTCGCCTACTGTATATTTCTCTGATTAATGATGTTCTTCAGAGATTTATACCTACATTTATTTAGCTTTATTCTTAAAAATGAATGTATGCGGTGAATATCTCAGCCATCATTAATAAATAAATCCCGGTCTGTCCTGGAGACACTGAATGGCCTCAGCTGACCACACTAGAACCAAGTGTCGGTTTTGTTTGTTGGAGCCAGATAAACAACATCGTGGTCGGACACGCCAAGAGGAACCCTGCAAAGTTATTTATATGACCGTCAAATGGAGTCATAACAGAGGTCCAAAGCTTTCTTATTACTGGAGGCGCAATTTACTTATTGATAAAAGTTAGAGTGACCTCCCAAGATTAAAATCGCCCGTGAGAAAACTGGGAGCTTATGGACTGCACCTGCATATCCTCACCCAAGCCTTATCCTCCTCCTCATCATGACTCTGCAGGGGGTCACTGCTTCTAACTCTGTCCCTAGCGTTTAGTCTGAGTGGAGTTTTTCCTTCTCTGTTTTCATCCAGGATCTCAGGAACTAACTGCCCTGAAGTCTTCATCATACATGTCTTTGCAGTGCACTGAGCTGCCTTAAACCCTCTGGGATGATGGTGTCTTTGTCTTCTTCCTGCTGTCTGAACTCTTTAACTGTAAAACTGTAGAAACCCAGTTCTTTAACTTCGCTTTCATTTGCTGGATGTCTCTGTCTGACCAAAGTCACATGACTCCCTGATCAATGACAGCAAGCATCAGGTAGGAGGTGCTGAATAGCAGAAACCAGAATACAGCTGAAGGATGATGTTGAGGTAAAAACTGAGGATCTGCTCCACAGCATCACATTTGATGGAGCGTTTCACTCTCATCCTACAAACTGTGCTGCTGTTACACCCAAACCTGCACCCCCTTCATGGTTTCAGGACTCAGCTGGGACTGAGTGAATGTGGAGGCCCTGCTCGGCCGGTCCTGCTCACCTTCAGACTCCGTCACTACCACAGTGAAGAACCTTATGGCTCCGTTGACGTCGCTGAACCAGCTGCAGTTAAACCAGAATGAGATGGAGGACTTGGAGGCCACCGCGAACTTCTCACTGACCCGGGTGCTGAGGGGGGGCCGAGGAGGACCTGCAGGGACCACAACAGGAAGTTAACCTCAACCCACCATTTGAGCTGGTGCACCTCCACCCTCGTGGTCTTACGGTCGATCATGGTGACCACGGTGTCCTCCGCCTCCTCGCTGGTCGTCCCGTCAGAGATGACCTTCACAGAGATGGTGTAGCGTTTGTGGGGCTCCAGCTGGGTGATGATGTAGCTGGTGGAGTCCCTGTTGGTACGCCGGGAATAGACCAGAGTGTGGGAGTCCTGGTGGAGACACTCGATGGTGTAGGAGTCATAGTCAGCCTCTGGGGGCCCCCAGGAGCAGGCGATAGAGGTGGAGCTCTGAGGGCGACAGTGGAGGCTGTGGACTCCCTCGGGCTCTGCATCGGGTGGGAAAATACTCATAAAAACAGAATAAACTCTGAGTCTGTGATGTAACACTGACATCTTTTCAGAGGACTGGTCAAAGCTGATTAATACACAAGAATCAGAGTTTCCAGTGGGCAAACACTGAAGTGGATCACCTCTGTTAGCAGTGGGTTCTGATCCTTGGGTCAGACCCACCAGAAACTGTCAGCACTTTGACTCAGTATCTTTGTAGAAAAGGTTTCCAGTTTCATGGAAAAGGCACGGTTATAACAGCACAAGAAGAGCTTATTCGATAGGGACCTCACCCAACCTCACTTCCACTTAATGTGCAGTGAGACAAACAAAGAAGCAGTAGAAGCAGAACCGGTGAGGATAAAGGTAACGGTAAGTTAGACCACAGGAAAGGAAGCTATAGGCCCAGCCTGCTGGGGGACCTCATCTGTCACACCTTTCCTCACTTTGCTCTCTTTTTCCCCCTGTTTAATTTCTCAAATGATTTTATGTCCCTGTGACATTATTGTGGTTATTAACTTGTGTTTTCCTGTTCCAGCAGGTATCCTTTGAATGGTGTTATGGTGTTTTTCCCCCTCTTTTCCCTCTTTTCTGTCTTCTCAAACCCCAGCTGGTCGAGGCGGATGGCCACCCTTCCTGAGTCTGGTTCTGCCAGAGGTTTCTTCCTGGTTCTGGTTCTGCCAGAGGTTTCTTCCTGGTTCTGCCAGAGGTTTCTTCCTGGTTCTGGTTCTGCCAGAGGTTTCTTCCTGGTTCTGGTTCTGCCAGAGGTTTCTTCCTGGTTCTGGTTCTGCCAGAGGTTTCTTCCTGGTTCTGCCAGAGGTTTCTTCCTGGTTCTGGTTCTGCCAGAGGTTTCTTCCTGTTAAAGGGAGTCGTTCCTTTCCACAGTCCCTCAGGCTCAGGACGGGAGATTGGACTGAAGATCAGTTTCGGTCCAATCTGTTGGTTTCCTTAGCTAGGATATTATTTTTGAATTAGCTCCATATGAATTAATTGGATAATGATTACAATGAATTGAATTCTAATTGGCTTGAATTGGACTATATTACTTAAGTGCCTTGAGATGACAATTGTTGTAATCTGGCGCTATATAAATAAAATTGAATTGAATTGAATTGAAGGGAGGACGGGACGGAGACATCATGATTTTACCAGCAGACAGTGGTCCTGTACAGAAAAATAACCTGAAGAAGGACCCAACAAACAGCTTCAAGAAGAAAGTCACAGAACAGCTCCAAAACCTGGAGAAGGAGGAAGTTACTGACTACCCCGGAGAGACCAGATCACACCTGACAGGAAACTCTCCACATCTCATACGGAACTGCCCAGACTTTCTAAAGGAGATCCAACTTCTAAACCTGTTTCCCTGTTCAGATGTAAACCAACGACACAGCCGGTGGAAACCGGGTCAAGATCCAAACTCAAGGAGTGGAGACTTTCACTGACTTTGCACATCAACTTGGTGGCCATCAGGTTATACTTGCTTTGGCAGGATTGTGGACTGGTCTGAGCACGTTAAGGACGGATGGAAGTCTCAGCTTTGAGGTTTACCAGAAACCGCCACCCAGCTCAGTAGCTGCTGTTTGACTGACACCAACCCTGAAGCCCTAAAGCCCCCTCGGTTCACCCCCATCTGGGTGAAACTGTCCCTACAAAGGTTGAGGGAAAATAACCTGAAAACAAACGCATCAGGACTGGATAGTGTAGTGGTATGATTGGTATGATTGGTATGATTGCCATCTCTCGTGTGGGAGACCTGGGTTCAAATCTCCTGCACGAAAGGTATTACCTTCAGTAGGGGTCCTTAGGCAAGACCCCCCCCTCATCTGCCTACCTGTAAGTCGCTTAAAGCGTTTATTTTAAATACATAAACTTCAAACATGTGAATATCCAAACAGCAAAGCCACATAGTATCCAACAGAGAACCCGCTGGAGTTCAAGCACAAAGGTCACATGACCCTCCTCCACTTACTGCCCACGGCTGCCTGAATCAGATCCAGTCCCTAATGCTGCCTGCAGAGAGGCTGCTGGGCCTGCAGCAGCCGTTTAATCTCAGTCATAGAGGCTGATGCTCCTTCTGGACCTCTGAGTTCCTCTCAGGAACCTCTGGTCTGGTTCTGCCAACAAACTCATCTCCTCAGAGAACACCTCTAACTCACACTAACTCTGGACTTCTGGACCGGTTCTCCTGGGACCAAACAGATCCAGTTCTTCATGCTAAGTTTCTGATTGACCAGGGGCTTTTTGTGAAGTTCAGAACCTGAAGGTAACTTGAAGGTGTGTGAATTAAGCTGCTCTCCTTGAATCTTGAGAGATGAAGTTGGCATATCACACAGAACTGATGTGAGGTGCTGCCACCTACTGGTTCGGATGCTGTTGTGCACGGCTGTGCTGTAGGTGGGCGCGGCGCCGGGCTGCGTGGCGCCGCTGACGGTGCGCAGGCTGAAGGTGTAGCGTCGCCCGGGAAACATCCCTTTCAGGATACGGCTGCTGGATGTCCGACTGTGATACGGGTTGATGATGGACAGCCGGTCCTGAGGGGTCCACTGCAGGTCGAAGTCGTCATAGTCCGAGTCCACGGGGGCGCCCCAGGTGATCTCCAGCGATGTGTTGGTGACCCCCCCGAAGAGGAAGGAGGTGGGAGGGTTGGGAGCTAAGAAGGGGTTAGAGAGAATGGAAGAGTTTCGTACCTCATGTACTGAATGTGTCGGCTGAACTGTGACAGCAGGTCTCACCGGTCCGGCCCACGGTGCTGGCCTGGTTGTGGAGCTCGCCGCTCTGACTCAGGACCTCAGCTCGGTACTGTCGCCCTGGTACGAGGCCTGAGAAGACAAACTCTGTGGCCTCTGAGCCCAGCTGATGCTTGGCCTGCTGAGAGCCGTCAGAGTTGTAGAGGGACAGCAGGTATCCGCTGACATCACCACCACCACAATCCCAGGTCACGCACAGAACATCTGACCGGTTTCCGGTCTGAGCCTTCAGAGACGCCACCACCGCCGGAACTGAGGAGGAAAACATCCATGAAGTGCAGGTCCAAACTGGGGGACCACCTGCACCTGG